>NC_064642.1:142654673-142973673 GCF_023864345.2 Schistocerca serialis cubense | reverse complement strand
TCAAAATCTCTTTGTATGTGTGTATCTGCAAAACTAAGAATTCCAGCTGCAAAAGGTAAGTAATGGCTGCCCAATCTGTCTCAGTTTTTTAGTTTTGTTGAGTGAATATTCCCTACCAGTATAAAAAAATTAAAACAAGGATAATGGAATGCACTCAGATTAAGTTAGGTGATGCTGAAGGAATTATGAGGGAATGAGACATTGAAACAAGTAGCTATACTGTTTACAGAACAAAATAGAGGAGACGGTGGCAGAAGTATAGATGATATAAAAAGTCACACTGACAGTAGCAAGAACAACTTTCCTGAAATACAAAAAAAATGTTAACCTGTTATATACATTTATCTGGAGTGCAGTCTCATACAAAAGCGAACTGTGGACTATAAACAATACGAACAAGAAGAGAATAGAATGTTTTGGAATGTGGCGCTGCCAAAAATGCTGAAAATTAGATAACTAATGAAATGATACTGAATTGAATCAGAGAGAGAAGAAATTGATTAAAAGAGGTGACTCGTTTCTAGTACAAATCATAAGGCATCAAGGAATAGTTTGATAATGTGGTGAAATGTGGGGGTTAAAAATTTTAGGCGTAGACCCAAGATTGGCTACAGTAAGCAGTTAGAAGTGGATGTTATGCAGGGATTAAGGGCATAGCACAGAATTGAAAATTTTTGAGAACTGCAGCAAAGCCATCTTTAGACAGAATACAATAACAAGAAAAAATTTGATCATTCTTTCAGCTGGAAAATTTATTCAGTTATTGTTGAAAAAGTAATTCATGTTTTTAAAGAAATTATGCCCTGTTTTGTATTTTATTCTGTACTAATCCCCATTGTTTATTCCTTGACATATGAGAGAACATTTCTACACTGCCATACTACTTCTATCACGTGTTCGTTGCTGACTTAGCAAAAGTTTGGTGACTCTAAGGGTATTCATCTCTTTGTTGCTGAAACAGCAGCAAATTAATGATTGCAAGGGGTATTCACCTCTTTGTTAGGTGCACCACACTGAGAAAGGAAAGTTTTGTGCATTTTAGGTGCAAGTGTTACTATCAGTGCATCGTTCAGTGAAAAATAATACTTAATGGCTTTGATAAAATTGGAAGTGAATTTTAACTTTTGGCTGGTCTTTGTTTTAATTCTTTCAAGTGTTTGAAACAAGTTATTTTGATCAGATTTAAGCTTCAAAATACATTCTGTGTATTCGTATTCACAGAACAGGTGATAAGGAATGCTGTGAATGTTTTATTGCATCACTAGTTGAAACTATCACTAGGAAAAAATGTGAAGAACATATCATATATGAAATGTTGATGATATTCTAGACAAGCATTTGAATAATGCGAACTGGGAGCGATGTCATGACTGAAGGGCAGGTGGTCTATTAGTTACAAATGTAAACACTGAACCACATCCCCAGTTCATGCTGTGGTGTGCGGACGTGTGTTGTGTTGGTGGATTTACGGTTTCCCACACTGTCGATGTTAGTTGGCACATCTCTGACTGATGAACATTTTGCAGTACATGTCAGCAGTATTGTTGAGCTACATTTCACAAAATCAACTGAAAGAACATCCAATTTATCTCAAGAGATGATAGCATTCATATTTTGATTCAAGTAAGTAGACTGTTGGAATGTTATGTTTTGTGAAACTGAATGATGTGTCTGCATTGATTGTTATGTTGAGGATACTCCATTTACATATAATAAACACATCTTGCTGCTCCTAAAAAATTTTCAGCGATTACAAAATTGGCTTAGATTTGTAAAGAACTTGGCAGTATGAACCTAGTTGGACTTTGTGTGTGCTGATTTAGTTGAGAAAGATGTCCTAAAGCCATTGCATTATCTTCAGAGGCAAGCTGGCCCACAACCGTTGTAACTGGTCCTTGATATGCTGGTTACTGGCTGTGGGACAGAGTTGACCTCTGAGCTGAAACTTTAAGTTTCATTTCATTTCCTCCTTCCCTTCTGTATACTTCACATTTTTTTGTCAGCCAGTGTATGTGTATAGATTCTTGATAGTGGGGAGTTTTGAACGTGAACAAAATATAAGCTTAGGCAGGGTTATAAGATATTCCTGAGCAATTGAGGTATCTCTTTATTTTTAAAAAAAATCTGTTCATTGAAAGTAGTCAGGTTAATCTCTAAAGCCATTGTAAATTTCAATTTATACAAGTTTATCTAGAAGTTGCCTTTTTTACTCTTATGTAGAATGCTCCTTAACGCTTTTGCTACTGTGCGCACTTATACGTGTCTTAACGCTTTTGCTACTGTGCGCACTTATACGTGTCCTGCTACACCATTCCCCAGTTGTTGTGGACATGTACGCTTGCCACTTGGGTTTTCCTACAGTGCTGTGGATGTCTGAATGCATCCTGAGACACCGACCTCTCATTGCTGTGGACAAGTTGCTATCATATATTGGGGAATAAAAATGTTTCGAGTATTTGTCATACTACATATGTGTGTGGTTGCATGCTAACATTTGCAAAAAAAATCTTGTTTTGGTATCTTGAATTGTTTGAGATATGAAGATTGTCACGAGCACACGATTAGCGATGCACAAGGATGTGAATGGGTGCATCACGTGTGACCATCCTTTGGATATAAAACCAAATTAGTCGAAAACTGAAAGAGATTTTCTTCTGCTCTGAGTTTTAAATAAAATTTCGATATCTTACTTCCATTTCACTCACTGCAATGTATGAGCTGTATGTCAGCTATACAGAAATTTTACAGGAAGTGCTCTTACCTCTGCAAAAACTTTACAGTTTCGTACATTGTTTTAGTTAATTTGATGCAGCACAGTTTGTACAGCATATAATAAAAAGAAATTCAGTCCTTTATCAAGCAAATATATCAGACTGTAAGATGTGAAAAAAATCAGATTTTTTTTTTTTTTTTTTTTTTTTTCCTCACAATAATTTTCTTAAAAATGGGTGATAAGTCTTTCACAGAAGCCGGCTAGTCCCTGCGGCCATGTCACACCTGAGCGTCCATCGGATATGAAATTCAGTAACTCGAGAACGAAGTGAGATATTGTTCTGCTCTCAATTTTAAATAAAATTTCAACATCTTGTTTATATATTATTACCCTGCAATGTAGGAGTTAAAACCAACCATATGCAAAGTTTACTCGTTCCCTTTTTACCCCTGCAAAGTCTTTAAAATTTTGTGCAACTTTTTACTTAATTTGATGCAGCGCAGTAATTATGACAGATAATGAAAAGAAATTTAGTTCTTTATCAGTTGAAGATATTGGACTGTAAGATGTGCAAAAATCAATTTTTCTTCACCTGATAGTTTTTTAAAAATCGGGTGATAAGTATTTCATATCAGCCAGTACACCATCTCTCACCATTGGCTCCAGCATTTGGAGAGCAGTACAGCCATAACGAGAGCTACCTCACCATGGAATGCAAAGAGCAGGTCTGTAGCAGTGAAAGAGTTGAACTGTCAGTTTCTTTCATGTTATGCTTGCTTGAACAAAGATGGTAAGTAAATGTATAATTTCTTTCTCTGGTATTGTTACATTCCATCCTGGATTTCCCATTGTTTGATATAATTACATTACACTATATCCCCATGATGGTCAGTGGGATACACCAAGCTGCATATGCATTCAAACCAAAGTCTTTTAGGGCAAATCAGAAGGCAGCTGCCCCTGTGGTGGAAAGGTAATTGCAGAACTATGAAGCTTTCAGCTATAGAGAACCTTTCAGCATTTTGAGGTATATGTGCTAAAGTAATACAAATCATTAAGAAGAGGAAGAAATGATTATGACAGGAGGTGGGAGTGATTAACGAATGAGAAGTTCCTCTGGACTTAGGAAACAATCAGCAGAACTTCCTAACACTAGCAGTGCAGACATTACCTGGGCAGTAGCAGAACTTTGTTACTGTGACTGCTGTACTACTATGGACCAAGCCACAAAGAGTTTCTTGAGAAAGGCAGATGGAATTTAATTTGTGGTAGTGAAGAATATAATTGTGGCCTCCCCATGTAGGAGCAAGAGATGATCTGAGCTCCTGGACATAGTTACTGGCAGTGAATAGGTCCAATATAGCATGGCAAGAACTTCCTTCATAGCCACTCAAATGAAATCCTCGTTGCTCTTTGTATTAATATTCGACAGTTACCCCATTATTGGAGGGAGATGATTTCCCTTCATGAAACCAAGAGTGAACTGAATTCACCCAACATTTTATCACAATATTGTGCTTGTTAGCTGCATAGAGAAGCCCTGGGAGCATTTGCTGAGCTAGTGACTAAAATGACTAACTTCGGTTCTCGAAACCGAAAGTTCCCTTGTTATCACCTGTGTGTGTCAGGCAGATTTTCAGTAACTGATAACCTGACAGTACTGAAGAAGCTATACAGTAGACCTTCGTATGTGGTGAACACATGTTGAGTGGAGGCTTAACATCGTAAGGGAACTTAATGACTGGAGGTTCCCCCCCCCCCCCCTCCCCCCCCCCCTCCCCCTGTATATTCAGTCAACTCCTGCGCTGTGTCAGAACTGTGCAGCCTACAAGTGTCCACATAACTAGCCCTATTAAAACTTTCAGGCACCAGCCCATCCCAGTAGATGAGAAAATTGAGGGGGAAGAAAAACTAAACAAAAAAAATGAATAAAATGAAATTGATAATTACTTGCAGAGAGCTGCAGTAGAATTCCATCCAAGCTCTCAGAACAACACAAATTCCTAGAAACACTATAGATGCAACTATGTGGCCAGTAAGTAATTGTATGCTTGATTGAATTACTAATTCTGCCTTCCAGCACTATAGCACACCTTTGATTAAATAGATCTTATTTGGTTTAAGATTATTCATGAAAGCCAGCCCCCCCCCCCCCCCCCACACACACACGCACACACACAGCAGCATATAATGGAGTGACTGCACAAGACAACTCACTATTACTGAACTGTCTTCTTGACTCTTAACACTCAGCAATTATATTTGAATGTACTTTGAATTACTCTTCAGCTGTAAATAATGTAGTAATTGATGTTAAGTTGTAGTATGTAAATTATTCAGACTTTTGAGTATCTATACTTTTCTTTTATGAAGAATTCATTCAGTGTATGTATCGTATGGATACATAAGTTATCACATAGCAGTATTCCACTAAATAACTAAACTATCTTTTTTGCACTAAAAATTGACTTTCAGTATCATGATGCTGAAGACTTTAACATTTATATACTGTCAGTTACTTACAAATCCCTAAAGTGTTGAAAAGTTTCAGAATTAAATTTTTTTTGTAATATGTTCTGACAACCAATTCCAGGAGTACAAGACAACGCAAATAAACTTCTTTAGGCATCATGTGTGGTTATTTATTCTGCTACTGATGAATCTTTACTATAATCCTTAGATACATGTTAGTTAATTCCTATGGTACACCATTTAAAAATCTTCTTGTCAATTTTGCCATTTAATTATTTGTAACATCTCAGTGCGAGCCTATTATGAAATTGCTTTAATGTTTTAAGCCATAAGGTGCTTAGGCTTTTAAAATGACCCTCTTTCATTTAACTAGTCTCAGTCCAATTGTCTGGATCTAATTGCTGACTTGAGCATATTTAGCTACTTGCTAAATATCAGAGCTGTAACTTTTGATTTCCTCTTTAAACTCTTTCCTTTTAAAAATTATTTGAAAGATGGTCTTGAGTATATGAGAATGTGAGGATTAAAATTTATTTTCAACTAATGAAAGTTTATTTTCTGTCCTTTTAAATGTAAGTGCTTTACAGTGATAAAACATCAATTGTAAATTAGTCACTGCCCCACTCTAAGCAAGATGAAAAATACAAAAACTCAAAATAAATCCTAGGTGTCACCACCACTTTATATCTCAACTTAAATTTCAGATTTTCAAAATGTAAGCCTCTTCAGATGTTGACCTCATGCATACCCACTAGCAAATCCTAAATGTAAAGCCACTCATCACTTTTACTACAGAAAAACAATAGAAGTTGAAATTTCCACTTTAATGTGGTTTAAGTAGGGCAGTGTTGTCTCAATGGTGAATTCACCAACAATACCACAGGCAAAATACGCTGTCTATAATAATTCACCTCCAATCCGCAGTTTCCTGTGCTGAATTCGACAATACAGAAAAGCTTTGAGAATAAGCTAGGTAAGCAATTACTCCTCATACACAACAACATTGTATTGCTACCTGTAGTATGATTGTGTACTCCAAAAAAAGACAGCTGACACTCAGTCATCTTAGTGTGTGCCTTCATAAATATCTCCTAACTAATCGTAACACCCAAATCAACTGCCATGTTCATTAACTGGTATCACAGGCAACACAATACAGATCACTTCAGACAAAATTACTGAAGTCAAAACTTTAGTATCGCTGTATTTTAATGACTCACAATTCTACTATCAAACACCGACACAGCATACAAGCCACTGTTTACTAAGCCTGTACCAACATAAAATCACTTGACCTTTCATCAGATGTCACACAAAATCGAGGAGCCTGACACTGACAAAATTCAGAAAATAATTACACCCACCATGCCCTAGACAAGTTACTACATTCTTCAGACTGTGCATTTTAAATACAAATCAGTCCAAGAACAGCTTCCTATACTCTTTCAATAAAATCACAGAATGAAATAATCGATACAATTTTGCACCAGGTAGGTATCGATCACAGCTCTTGTAAATGTGTCCTAAGTCGCATGCAGTAACACATACGTCATCTTGTCGAACAGAGCTTGCCATCTTCCCAACTCCTCAATAGTGACTGACTGAAACCCCCTTCAATACCATAGTTGAATGATTAATTCAGAAAAATTTAGGGTGCTACCATTATTCATTAACAATTACAATAGAGAATCTCGTGATCGTTGGTTCCTCTTCTAGAAGCCAGCTCATCCAAGATGATCTCTGGTGCATCCGAGCTCTGCTGTCTGCCAGTGATATGCAGATGATCTTTGCTGTCTCTGTATGAATACTTGCATGGCTGGACACTATGGATTTTTCTAGAATATATGCATCAACATAGGCTTTAATGACTTATCTTACTTCTTGGCTGCTAATAATACATTGAAACAATGAAATTATATAGTGAGGCACGAAAACCAATAAAAATAATTTTGATCCATCACATTCTGTCTTAAGATTGCGTCAGTCGGGTACTACATTGGTCATTGTGTGTCCAACTAGTGTGAGTAGGAGAAAGGACTCTATTTTAAATATTACCTTATCTGAAAAAAAAGATCAATAGAATAAGCTTATGGTACAGAGGGCCAAAAGTGCTGACTATTCACGAATGATTTAGGTGTTCTCTGCTTCACCATAAGCCTTTCTACCACCATCTTAGAATTGCTACTCACTATTAAGACTATTTTTTGAATATTCACATTGTTATATTATAGCCACATGTAGATACAGGTTAATGTTTTCATTTAGTTTTTTAACTATTTTAGCTCCAAGTGAGCATAATATTAAAAATGTAATTATTGGTACATTTCTGGCCTTCAGAGTAGATTATACACAGAGCCGGTTTGTACAGGTTGTACAAGGCTTTTGTGTGGTGCTTATTTGATTACAAGTGCATATTTTATGGATTGACAAGGTTTTTGTGCCTTAAAATCATTGACATAGTACACCCTGTGTCAACAGTGTCATTTAAGAGCTGCCCTATGTCCCTTTAAGCATGCGCTGGCAAGCTGCCATATGCTGTTGGGCAGCTGTAATGGAGTTCACCTTCAAGTTTACTGTAAGCAATGAGACTGTTTGGTAACCATTCAAAGCAGGGCATCATGCGATCAAAATTTTTATCAGAGTCAAGGACAGAGTCAATCACTCAGATAACCGAAGAATATTGTAGTATACATGGCAAGGTCTAAAAGAAGAGGCTACCTTGTTCCATTGACTGCTTTATGGCTTACCATCTTAATTAACAGTTTGTAAAGAGGAGGTTTATTTGATGTTGATAGCACCAGAACCAAGGAGACAAATTTGAACTATGAAATTACTCATCTGCTCTGAATCCCTAAATATCTTTCACTCTGTTCAGTCTTTGTACCCAACAGGCAAGCAAATACAAACAATTCAAAGCCCGTTGCTCGCTACCAGTTGTTACACTGAGGTATTTGTAAGAGTTGACCAATTATAAACATGGTTTATTCTTATTGACAATATTATGAAAAGGATAGACTGCTGTTCACCAGATAAAGAGTCATAAGTTACTACTTTCTGTGTTTTGTGAAGTGCGCAGTTTGCATTTTTGAACATTCAATGCAAATTGCCAATCCTTGCACAACATCATAGTTTTATCAAGATCTGACTAAATATTTGTGCAATAAAAAGACTGTCAAACAAGTAAGCTTTCGGCCAAAAGGCATTCCTCCAAATTAGACAGCATAAACATGTACACTCACACAACTGCAACTCACTGCCGAGGCCAGCCAGAGACAGTGGTCATGTGCGCGAAGAATGTTTGTGTTGATGTTGTCTAATTCGGAAGAAGTCCTTTTTGCCGTAAGCTTACTTGTTTGCAGTCTTTTTGTAGTGCCTATCAACAATTCAGCATTTCCACTATCCATACCAGTCCATCCTTTTCGTGGTGATATTGCTATTCCATCCTGGATTTTCCATTGTATAAATATTTTTTCAGTGTTTTTTAAACAGTTCTTTATTATGGATAACTACAATGTGTACAAAAAGTGTGAGGTGCTACTAACATTGTCTGCAAGGTTATTAATTTAAAACACTAATGAGCTCCCTGCATGCTTTACAGTGCCCCTCAAGGAAAGAAAGCTTTTTTATTTATTTTCTTAATTGAAGTACTTTTTTATACACAGTATTTTTTTGTTTTTCCGTTTGGTGCATACACAAATTGGAAGGTTTTGTGCTGTGTGAGCAGGCCAAATACTGCTGTCCATGGGAGAAGCACGGATTTGGCATATTTAGTCCACATACTTGTAACTATTGTCCCTGTGCTTTGTTAGTAGGTACTGCAAATCAGAGTTGCACTTGAAACTGCGTAAGTTTGAATTGGAATGGCATATCTGTCAGAATAATTGGGGTGCATGACAACAGCAAATCTTTTCCCGTTTATTTTCCATTTACAGTTGTAGCCCCAATGGAGGATATTGTCATCATCTTCATTGAAAACCTGGTGACATTGCAAAGTTGTAGTGGATTTATGTTTCGTAGAAGAATGATAGGCATGCCAGTTTTCAGTGTTAAAATGTGTGATGCCATGCCTCCCAAATCAAGTGAATTCAAGAAATAAATTGTATAATTGACAACTATGTCATAATTTGTAACATGTCGATGGACTGACGCATTGCCACTTTATTTGGTATTTCGTTTTGCCTGCTGAAATTGATTTCATTGACATCGTTTTTGGCTACTAATTTAGCTTGTGCACTGAGCTTGTGAAGTCTTTTTAATTCTGTGTGATATTTGAAAAAACTTTGTGGATCAATTCAGCCGCAGTCACTGTGATTTTACAGAAGCCTTGTTTGCAGTGTGATACGTGGCAGGGATTCATTCACTGTCATTAATTAATTCATAATATACAATAGCTGTTCTGCAAAACATTCAGCAAATTCATCAGGTTTTAGTGGTATGCACGTAATGACCTTCAAAGTCAGTTTCTGTGCACGTTGCCACAGACCTGAATGATTTGAGACAAGAATTAATTTCATCAATGACTGTCGAACACGTTATAACTGGTAACATTTTTTGAAAGTCACTAGACAATAAAATGAGTGCTGTTCATTTCTTCAAACATTTGAGTGTACAATGAACAATGAAGTGCTTCCAATGCATTTATGTGTGCCATAGTACATTCATCTCATATGAGTTGGCGTGAATGAAGTACTTTACCCATTCCAGAATTTTGTTGATATTGCATGTTTTGGTGTGTCAGTGATCAAACAGGAGTTTCCGTATGAATGCACTGTTTGGCCACTGTCAAAAAGAGTTGCCACAATTCCAGATGCTGTTGTTTCCAGTGCAATATTGTTTCATGGTTACCAAAATAAGTGAAATGAGAAAAAAGTTTGCCCGTGCCTCTGGGTGCATCTAGGAAATACAATCTGCTGCTTGTGCTTGTGATTGCATGAATAATTCAATCATATGCTATGTGTTGGAATCAATTTCAGAAGATTTGTTTGAACAAATGAGCCCAATTCGATGACATCAGAGAGTATTTCTCATTGCAAATCATGATTGAAAAGTTAGTTTGCAGATTGATTAGGCATAACCATTCCTAATTGTAGAAGTACTTTGGTAGTGATAGGCAAACGTGTGTTCTCAGTTGAAACCAGTGCCTCACAATATGCTTTTGGTGTGAATTGAACATCCAGATTCTGATTCATTGCATGTAGACAATCTAGGATGTTTTGACGCATGTGTCTTAGTATTGTTCCCAAAGGTATTTTGGATTGGATGAGGAACATGTTATCAGTATGATTGTGGATAATATGTTTATTTGCTGTGGTTGAGCAGTATTCAGTGCATTATTGGGTAAAGTGTCCCAATGTTCATCATTTTCAAGAAGATTTAATTGTTGGCAATCTTCATGATAAGTACCACATACTTGACCATTACTATTTTCAATTTTCAGAAGGATATTGGTCCATGTACATTAACAGTTATTGCAAGTAAAGTATTCTGCATTTTTTTGGTGAGCAGTGCTCAGGTGGCCTGATGTGTCAGTCAAATATAAATTGAAGTGCCCTGCAACTGCTTTACCTTGTTTGCAATGTTGAAACTTGCTGCTGAGATGTTCCATGTGTATGTAGGCTGTTGGCATTCCATAGTGAAGCAGCATCTTAGCAAATGCCATATTTATCAGAGTATAAGACGACCTTGATTGGTTGTCTGCATTTTGACAACACAAGCAGAAATAAAATAAAATAAAATAATTGGTTACATTAATTTGCGGACTGTTTTCTTTTCTACGTTTTGTGCTTACTATCCCTGTCGTCTGTGCTGTCACTATTTTTAGTCGTCGTCGTCGTCGTCCTAACAGCATCTTCATTCTTACATATATTTGGCTGTTTGTTCCGAATATGTTGCCATTTCTGAGGTGGTTGCTGTGGAACCAGAGAATTCAACTGTTTTTGTCCAGATACATATTGGATTCCACTTCTCTACTGACTTGAGAATATTAAAATGTCTCTTGCTTCCGAACATATTGTCTGCCGACCGCTCTCTCACTGGCTGCATAGAACCAGCAGCTGACACACCCTCATTCATTCCATCACACTTACGGTGAGCATCGACAACACTGGAGCACGAAACATATAAGTATGGCACTGGCCTCTGTCTAGACTTCTACCATCTCATGCAGAAGTGAATACTATTATTGAGTATTTGTCCAATTTTAAAGTCAATTCAGTTCAGACTACAAATAGATTCATTCAAACTGCAGTTCAAACATGGTAGGTGTTCCTCAAAAGCCATAGTACACGGTATAGATTCCCATTGTTGACAGCGTGTTGTAATTTGCTGCCCCATCACTACCCCTTTCCCACATTTCACTTGTTCTTAGCCAAGCTGGTATCGCTGATCTCCCTCCAACCCTTCTGCAGTGCTTTGCTTGAGTGACTTTGAAACACAGACTGCAATACCTTCTAGGGTGCAAGTCATATCTAACTCAGCAATTTGTATGTAAATAAAGATTGTAAACATGATTCAGTCCATTTCTCAAACATTTGCTCATCCTGTGATCTACTGACGTCTCCATGACAGCTCTTTCTGCTGTAATTTATATATTGGTTGGGGAGAAAGACTGTGAATTATTCTGAGCTGAAGTAATTATTGTTTAGTCATGCCAGAATTTATATGCCCAGAAACACATGCAGGTACGGATGCATGATGTTAAGAAATGTTGTGGCAGTTCTGGAACATTAATTCAGTGTCAATTCCTTTGAATTTTGGTGTATGGCTTAATATTTACCTTGTCTCCCCAATTATGTACAACAATCCTGTGATGGCTGCAGTGGCTATTCTCTTTTCATTTTGACTTCTTCTCTGAAAAGGTCCATTTAAAGATTGCGAGTCCTCATCCCGTCGGTGGAGAATAGGATATAGCCAAGTACGAGAGTGGAAACTTGCGAATTCTGCACATTATAACTTTTAATTAACACCATACTGGGAGAGCACAATTACATATGTCTGTATTGCACCAGCTAAAAAGACAGACAGACGCAGAGATCGGTGAAAAAAACAGATGAGGTACATAAAATAATTGATAGTTTACCCTTCAGTGTTCTGTTAGCTTACTGAGATAGTCATACCTCCCTATGATATCTTTTCCACACGGGGATGGTGTGAATATTTATTTGTATGGGTAGGCCATTTAAAAATTTTCGCAACAACAATTACTCAGTTTAATATGAATATTTTAAGACCTTTCTATCTCAATTAATTTTCCTTCTTGTTTCATCTGAATGTTGTTGTCATTCAGATGCTGGTTAAAAGTTGGTAACATTTTTATCTGGTATTTTAAGATGTGAGCAACATCCAAATTTCTCATTTGCAACCCACTTAGTAAATCATTAAAATCTTTCACAATCAAATGAAATATTAATTAGAATCAAATGATGTTTTTGAAGGACAACATTTCTGCTTTTGAATGTTACATTTACTTAAAAAGCAGCATTAATGTTTGTACCTGGATCCATACGTGTATGAGAGGTTTAATTGCAGACTTGTTCAAATACAACAGTAATTTGTAAGGTGATAGAATTTAAGCTGTTTCCTCCTCCGTTTTGCAAAATTGTCAAATTTTAAGCAGAGCAATAGATTATTGTAGTGGCTAGATCACAGTTTCTTTTGTCTCCCTTGCACTAGCATTGCACGAGTCAAATGTCATGTGATTGTTCGAGCGATGATTGTTTGAGCAACGTCAATATCTTGAGTCTGCTTGAATGCGAGTATAATTTGCTCAGCCTTGCCCTTATGAATCCTTCAGAATAAATCTGCATGTGACCTCAATAGCCAAAACTCCATATTTAAATGTAAGACAACCCTGATATACTGTATTAAACAATGTAAAAATGTTAACCACAGCAGTAATAGTTTACTCTACTAACATAACATGGCCCTGTATTTTTCAGATGACAAATTTGGGGGAAAAAACCTCATCATATGATTGGGTAAATACGGTTGATAACCCCCATGCAGTGAGAAAAATGCAGTTAACATTATTAGGGTGCTGAAAGTGCCTTTGCATGTTCATTTTCTGTTGTGGTGCTGTTTATTTTTGAGACGGACTGCCAAATAAACAACTGTTGGATGTCATTCATGGATTGTAAATGATAAAATGCCCTGCACTGTTTCATTCCTATTAATGTAGTAATCCAGTTGGTGTTGGTCGATTCCATTGATAGGAGCTGTTGCATTTCCAACTGCCTTATCCCATCCTTTGTTGATATATTTGCTAATGTACTTGGCCAATTTCACTGAATTACAATCTCAACATTGATGTGTGCTTTTATTTGTTTTGAGAATAATGACTAATGCAGTACAACCTAATGATTATCAACTTCATCACTGGATATCCATCGTTGCCAGTGATAGTCTAGCTGAGAAAATCTCTTGGACATTGTTTCATGCATTTTCCTTTGGAAATGCATGGTGAATTGCTGTTGGGTAAGCCACATGAACAAAGTTTACTTCAAATAAGTGTAGATTGGTGTCAACATCTGGTATTTCTGCTGAGATAACTTATATTTCAATTCTTATTTGAACATACACACAGAAGTACCATGATGATGATCCACTGATGATTGTCCAGTTAACAAAAGTTCTTTCATTTTATCCCACCTAAGATTGCATGTGAATGTAATAAAACAATATTGGTGAGCAAGTATGTCATTGTATCATGTGCGCATTTATGCATATGCTGTGGGCTCCCTTTAAATCTGGATGGTAGTATGACCATTCTTTCCAATTCATTGGGATTCACATTGTGATCATTAATGATGACGTTGAATAAATGAATGTACTCTTCAGAACACAACTCTGTTTTATTTAATTGAATGTACATGAGTTGTTCAGTTTTCGTTTTTGCATACATATTGACACTGTATTGATGGAACATTTGTTGACATTTCAAGATATGATTTTCAGCATTTTCGCAGATCATCAGTCGATATGAATAGTGATTCGGCACTCGCTTCTTATTTGTTTCCTCATCTGCGGATTTTTCACTGTGTGTGTGTGTGTGTGTGTGTGTGTGTGTGTGTGTGTGTGTGTTTTACCCTAGCTTGTTAAAGGATAACAGCAAAAGCTAGAAAGTTTTCTTTCATTTTTATGTGCATATCGACAACACAATGCTTCTGCTTTTTGGTGAATTGTGTCCTTTAATCCAAAACTATTAAGTAACACTTTTAGTATTTATGAGACTGCAATCAAACTAGAGCAGTCGCATGTTTTGAACAGTTAGCAATTTTTGGTTGTTAGACCTTCTCTAATTAATTACTTATTGCACCAAGCATGGAGAATTGCATACAAAACTCAGATATTTGTGTCTTTATTGTTCAGTCACTAATTTAGCATATGCACCATATTAAGAAACTCGGGTAAGTTCTGCTTTGGAGAAAATCTCAAAATCAAATTGGGATACAACATCCTGTTTAATATTAACTAATACTCTACCATCTCTTCCTTTATATACGTATCCCGATGTGACATACTCCTATTGTATTCTGAATCCATGCATGGATTCCGAGCTGCCATCTGAGCTGTATTCATCGTACTCCTCTACACATAATCAGTCGTCATCTACTTACATGATGCTGTAACTCTGAATGCACTCCTTTATATCTTTGAGCAACCATGTCTAGATGTTAGCCCATCACTTTATAGAAGGAAGTGTACTTCCCTTCTGTGCCACATCAACTGTGATGGAACTGACAGACAGTATAGAGATCCTACTTGAGAACTGTATCTCTACTATCATCTAGTAGTTTATTTGTTGGTCAACTTTTGCGAATTTATGCATGTAATGTGCACATCATTAGTAACAAATACACACTGTGCCTGTCATACTCTGTTTGAAAGTAGTCATCAAAATACTAATTTTTAGATATATACTGAAAACAAATCCAAATTTGAGTGTCACATATTACACACAAGTGCTACATTGTATCTGAATTAGGTATTCTATAGTGTAAAACATACATAGACTTACAATTTGTTTCTTAATCATGTTCTCATCACTCATAATCTCTTTCTTTGGCCATATTTATTGTTCACTCGTAGGGTATAAGATAGTTAAAGAAAATTACAGTTTCAAAGTAGATAGTGAATCGGTAAGAGACTGCTATAAGAAAATGTAAATCTGAAGAAATGTAGCAGACAACTTGTTGCCTAGCAGGTATCAATTTGCTAAAGTCACACAGGATATAAAATTATCTGAGAGTATCATTCCTGTTGTGCCTGTGGTATCAAAAAGAGCACTCCTGGAAAACATTTTGCATGTGCTAAGCAAACCACACATCTGAGTTTGTTTGATATGTGCATGAGGTCATCTACCTTCCACCTCAAATTTACGTTTTCATTTCTTTTTTATCTTCCACAAATACTTTCACTACTTGTTATACTATAAGACTCAAAGGTGAATTCTGACACTGTGCTTTTGATTAAGTAAAAAAGTTCATAAAAATTAACATTAAGTCATTTGTACTACCTCATACAAAAATATCAGACAGTCATGTAAATTAATGTTATAAATACTGGGCACATTAATTCACAACCCTTTCCTGAATATTTTGTCATCATGACTTTTTAAACAGGTGTCGCAAGTATAGTAGTAATTAAAAATGATGATGATGATGATGATGATGATGATGATGTAGCAGTAATGCAAAACAACTGCAATTGTTCTTTCTCTATGCAGCATATACCACCAGAAAGTGAAGGCAGCAATCCTAAGGTGGAATCCAATGTGTCAGAGTACAGTCAAGGTGAAACTCAAAGCCAGCAGTCTCATCAAATGCACATCTCTCCACAAGGTAAGATATGGCTTTGCATTGCTCTTGTTATTCCTGCGTCCTACCCGAATCAATTTTCCTCCTTGACCTGCACGGTACAGGCACAGACGCTGTATAATGAATGTGGTGTAGTTAGCCAAGCAGTATGGAGAAAATAATGTGAATGTTTCTGAAATCTTTTGGATTCATTTTCATTAACGTAAATACACTGCTGCATAGTTTATAGCTGCTAACACAGTAGAATTATTATTACCATATTCTCCAGATATGTTTGGATATTAAAATTAGTGAAATTATAATTATTGAAATAATTTTGGTGCTTTTATTCACTACTCAATTTGCCACAGTATTGTAGTTATAATAAAGTAATGAAAAGTCACCTACAGGAGAAAAAGAATGTACGCAAGGGAAATATGAGCTCTTATGCTCATATATCTACGGAAAATATTATACAACTTCTGTGGAGTGTTCATTGTGGAATTATGGCTGCTATGGTTAGGTTACATTATACAGGGGAAATTATATTGTGTGAGAAAATATTTTGGCAATCAGAGTGTTTCAGTCAAGTATACCAGAAATGAGAAGTAATGGGTTATGAACAGAAACAATTTTTGAAAGTACGTTATGTGATCAAAAGTATCCAGACACCCCCAAAAACAAACATTTTTCGTATTAGGTGCATTGTGTTGCCACCTACTGCCAGGTACTCCATATCAGTGACCTCAGTAGTCATTAGACATTGTGAGGGAGCAGAATGGGGCACTCCGCAGAGCTCATGGGTTTCGAACGTGGTCAGATGATTGGGTGTCACTTGAGTCATATGTCTGTACACGAGATTTCCACACTCCTAAACATCCCCAGGTCCACTGTTTCTGATGTAATAGTGAAGTGGGAACATGAAGGGACACATACAGCACAAAAGCGTGCAGTCGACTGACGGAGACTGCCAACAATTGAAGTGGCTCGTTATGTGTAATAGGCAGACATCTGTCCAGACCATCACACAGTAATTCCAAACTGCATCAAAATCCACTGCAAGTACGAGGGCTATCCACAAAGTACATTACATTTTCGTTTGTGTCGATTAGGGGCGGGGCTAGCGCGGCCATCTTGGTGTCATGGCATTCCGCCGCTCAGTCGGCACCCTGCCGTGCTAGTGAGAGGTTGAAAATGCCGCGAAGTGTGAAGTGCGTGCTGTAATACAGTTTCTGACTGCAAAAAACTGTAAACCGATAGAAATCTATCAGCAGCTTTGTGAAGTGTATGGGGACAACATAATCACTGAAGGTGGAGTGGGTCAATGGGTCTTAAAATTTAAAAATGGCCGAACTAACGTTCACGACGAAGAGCGAAGTGGAAGACCCAGCATAGTCACTGCCAAACTTGTCGAAAAAGTCGATGCCGCGGTCCGTGAAAACCGTAATTTCACAATAACGGAACTCTCTATGAGTTTCCCACAAATTTCATGAAGTTTTTTGCACGAAATCATTACCGAAAAGCTTGGTTACCACAAGTTTTGTGCAAGATGGATACCAAAAATCTTGACAGAGATTCACAAAAATCAGCGAATGGCTGCAGCGTTAACGTTTTTGGACGCTTACGAGAAAGATGGCGACTCATTACTCGATCGCATCGTTAGTGGTGACGAAACATGGGTTAAGCATGTGAAGTGGGAGACAAAATTGCAGTAAATGCAGTGGGGGGCACACAAATTCCCCCCAAAAACCTAAGAAATGCATACAGACAATGTCGGCAAGGAAGGTGATGGCGACTGTCTTTTGGGACAGAAAAGGTGTGATTTTTGTGGATTTCCTGGAAAGAGGCACTACAATAAACTCTCAAAGGTATTGCCAAACTCTGCACAACCTCAGAAGAGCAATACAAAACAAGCGCAGGGGAAAGTTGGGCTCAAAGATCTTGCTGATTCACGACAACGCCCGGGCCCACGCGGCAAATGCCACTAGTGAAGTTCTCGAATCTTTTAAGTGGGAGTTGTTTCCTCATCCGCTTCAAGAAGAGGTAACCACATGGTTGAAGGCGCAAGCGGCCGAATTTTACGACGAAGGAATTTCCAAGCTCGTCCATCGCTACGATAAGTGCCTTAATTTAAATGGTGTTATGTAGAAAAGTAGTATTTAAGTGTGGCTTTTATCTGTATATAATAAAAAAAATTTCCAATACTTTATTTATTTTTAATTCCAAAACGTAATGTACTTTGTGGATAGCCCTCGTACTATGACAGTGTGAGGTGAGAAACTTTGATTATGTGGTTGAGCGGCTGCTCAAAAGTCGCACATCTCATGGGTAAATGCAAAATATCGCCTCGCTTGGTGTAAGCAGCATAAACATTGGACGATCGAACAGTGGAAAAACATTGTGTGGAGTGACGAATCACAGTACACAAAGTGGCGACCTGATGGCAGGGTTTAGATATGGCAAATGTAGAGTGAATGTCATCTGCCAGCATGTGTAACGCCAAAGGTAAAATTCAAAGACGGTGGTGTTATGGTGTGATCGTGTTTTTCGTGGAGGGGACTTGCACCCCTTGTAGTTTTGCTTGGAACTATCACAGCACAGGCCCACATTGATGTTTTAAGCACCTTCTTGCTTGCCACTGTTGAAGAGTAATTCAGGGATGGCGATTGCATCTTTCAACACGATCAAGCACCTATTCATAATGCATGGCCTGTGGCGGAGTGGTTACATGACAATAACATCCCTGTAATGGACTGGTCTGCACAGAGTCCTGACCTGAAGCCTATAGAACACCTCGGGGATGTTTTGGAACACTGACTCCTTGCCAGGCCTTACCGACCAACATCGATACCTCTACTCAGTGCAGCACTCCATGAAGAATGGGATGCCATTCCCCAAGAAACGTTCCAGCACCTGATTGAACGTATGCCTGCTAGAGTGGAAGCTGTCATCAAGGCAAAGGGTGGGCCAACACCATATTGAATTCCGGCATTACCGATGGAGGGTGCCACAATCTTGTAAGTCATTTTCAGCCAGGTGTCCGGGTACTTTTGATCAGGCAGTGTACGTTGCTGAGAAACAGTAACATCATGTTAAAATTCAACAGTCTGGTACTGCATGCTAAAGTTCAATAACATTAAATATCACAATGGGCAACACAGGAATACCTACGGAAATTGTATGTGTTTACTTTGTCCTTGATGCATGGGTCATTATGAATGGTCAGAAAGCTGAGTATCACAGTGTAGCTAACTGTTTCCTTGATATGAAAGTGTGTCAAGTGGATTAAAAGGGTAAGGAAAAGAAAAGAATAACTACATATGACATGAAACTGTAAATCTAAAGGAAGAATCTGGATCATAGTAAATGTGTGATGTATTATTCTATATGAAGATACTGTTTAGTCAGTAATAATTGATTACAGCGTTGAAGGGCATCATGTGTTTTTACTATAATGCTATTAATAATTGTCATTGTAATTTACCCACTGCCCATAGGAATCTTTCACTTTATAGTTATGCGTCTCCTGTATTGTGGAAATTAACATGGCTCCTTTCCTGGTGAAGGACATGCTTACACTTGTCATACTGTATGTTCTGGTTTTTTCAATAACTAGAGTTATCAGAAATCTGGAACAAAAATAGCAAGCCTCTAAGATTTTATGTAATTTTTTAAATTATAAACACAGGCTGCTGATAAGCTTGCCAAATATTTTGTCTCTGGACCAGTGTTGGAATAAGTATGATTCAATGCTAACTAAAAACCCCACACAGAACCCTGTTTAAAATACATGAAATCCATTCGTAGTTGCGAATATGGACAACCATGAGGTGCGTAATGGAATGACGACATTGAAAATTTGTGTTGGACTGGGATTCGAATGTGGGTTGCTGCACATTAAGAGCTGCTGCCTTGTCATTTGGATATCCGAGCACAATTCACGCCCACATCCATACCTCCATATGTCGTCAACCATGTGTCTATAAACCTGTATTTGTAAATCAATTGTGTACTGTCCTGTACAGTGGAGTATTGTTTATTCCATCCTACCTCCACCTCTGACTCTTCCCATTTCTCCCAGTCATCACCTGGTTTTCTTTCAGGAATTCCTCTCATCTAACTTGGCCTCACTTTCCTTTTCTGAATCCCTACACAGTGAGTCCACCACTCCTTTGGAACATGCAGCTATCTGTTAACTGGAAATCAATCCAGACATAATCGTACATATTGAAGACAAAACCTCTAATACTATGGTCGTGAATCATAGTGAGCATGTGGCTGAGGGTCTCTGCCAGCTTTCCAACACCTCTGCATACAAACCTTACAATCATGATCCCATCCCAGAAGTCCAACAGGATCTCCAGGGACTCATCAAGGCATTAGATCCACCCTGCAAACTGACACGTGAATTCATTTCCCTCCTCACATCAGCAACCCCATGCACTCTTACCTTTTATCTACTCAACAAATCCAAACCCACTAGTTGACTGTTGTGGCTGGGTACAATGTTCCCAATGAACAAACCTCTGCCTTTATTGACCAACACCACGAAACCATTATCTGTAACCTCTTTTGCCTTACTATGCTTGTCCGCCCTCTTCTGGAGTATTGCTGTGTGGTGTGGGATCTGCATTGGATAGGATTGACAGAGGACATAAAAAAGTCAAAGATGGGCGAATATGACACACAAATTGGGTTGGCAGTCATTAGAACAGCCTTTTTTCATTGTGGCAGGACTTTCTCATGAAATTTCAGTGAACAACTATCTCCTCAGTGTGTGAAGATATTTTGTTGGCGCCCATGTACATAGGGAGAATTGATCATCATAATAAATTAAGAGAAATCAGAGCTTGCACACGAAGATTTAAGTGATCATTTTTCCCACTCACTGTTACAGAGTGCAGCAACAGAGAAGTAGCTTGATGGTTCAGTAAACCCTCTGTCTGCTACTTAATTGCAAATTGCAGAGTAGTTATGTGGATGTAGTTATACAGCAACGTCCCCCATACCATGGCCTTGTGGCCATGAGACACTACCTTTCCCAAATTCTCCTGGTATCAAACCCACTAAACATTTCCTAATCCTACTAACCAATGACAAACTGACCCGCATTTATTTCACTTTTGAAGGCAATGTCTTTAAACAAATCCATGGTACTGCCTTGAGTACTCACATGGTACCATCCTATGCCAAATTATTTGTGAGCCAACTGAAGGAATCCTTCCTGTCCAGTCACCAACTTGTCTGGTTCAAATTCATTGATGACATTTTCGTGTTCTGGCCTCATTACAGGGACAACTTTTGCTCCTTCCTCCATGACCTTAACACCTACTTCAAAATCTTCTGCACCTGCGAGTCACTTTCCTATATATCAATCTCCACCTCTCAGATGGCTCCATAAATACATATGTTCATATAAAGTGCATCAACCATCAGCAGTAAATCCACTTTGACAACTGTCACCCACTCTATGTCAAAAACTTATTTCCATACAGCCTCGGCACCTGGGCATGTTACATCTGTAGTGAAAAGTAGTAGTTGTCAAAGTATACAGATAACTGCATCAGAGCCTTTACTGACAGACAATAGCCTGTACAGCTCATCCATAAAAAAATCTGTTCCTCTGACACCAGTAAAGCTGTTAACCAGCCACCAACCAGCAAACATCTGATCAAGCAGTATCACCCTAGCCTTGAAACACTCAAACAACATCCAACAGGGCTTCGACTACTTCTCGCTGTGTCCTGAGATGTGTCGTAGCATACCCAAAATCTTACCCCCACCACCCAAAGTAGTATTCCACCAGCTATCCAATGTACAAAAAATCCTTGCCTGTCCCTCCTTCAATCCTGCACTCAATGGGTCATTCCCTTGTGGTCAATGCAGGTGCAAAACATGCCCAAACATCCACCTACCACCTCCTATCGCAGTCTAATCGAAGGCATCTACTCAAAAAAGTCAGAACTTCGTGTGAAAGCAGCCATATTATGTATCAGCCAAGCTGCATTGACTGCACGGTATTCTATGTGGGTATGACAAGTAACCAGCTGTCCAATTTGCAAGAATGGCCATTCCCAAACTGTGGCAAACAGCAAACTTGACCATCCAGTTACCGAACATGCTGAGCAACACAACAATAATGACTTCAACAGCTGCTTCACTACACATGCCATTTGGAAACGTGCTTCCAGCGCAAGTTTCTCTGGGTGTGAATTGTCTTTCCAGCATATCCCGTGCTCTCGTAGTCCTCTTGGCCTAAACCTCCACTAACTTGTTTCTCACTGCCTCACATCACCTTACCTTTTCTCTTTTCTCCTCTTTTCACACCACTCCTCCATCCTTATTGTATACCCCATACAAGCTCTCTCTCTCTCTCTCTCTCTCTCTCTCTCTCTCTCTCTCTCTCTCTCTCTCTCCATTTCTACCCCCGTCTGTTACTCTTTCCCCTCCCTGTCTCTCTCTTCATTACCACCTTCCTCTCCTTTCCTACCATCCCCTCCCCTCATCATCTCCTCTCCCTCTCTCTACCCTTTATATGCTCTACCCTCTTGAACTCCTTTTATCTTGTTTTCAGCCACTGACTCATCTGGTGGAAGATCTGCTGCACACCACCACCACCACCACCACCACCACCACCACCTCCACCTCCTTGACACCTACATCCTCCCCATCTCCAGTTACCCAGGCAGCTTCTACTGCTATATTGTGTGTGTGTGTGTGTGTGTGTGTGTGTGTGTGTGTGTGTGTACTCGTACTAGAAGAAGAGCAAGAGCTCGAAAGCTAGTATTAACAGTTTTCTGTGTGCTACGCCGAAGAACTCTGTAGATAAGTGGTTGCCTTTCTCTTGTTTTATATGTGGTTATGGCTGAGAGATTGCAACCTAATTTATTTTATATTGATACACATCACAGGAAAAACTGTTTGTCAAACTGCACATACTCAAAATTGTTATTAACGTAGTACTAATATAATAGAGGGAAACATTCCACGTGGGAAAAATATATCTAAAAACAAAGATGATGTGACTTACCAAACGAAAGCGCTGGCAGGCCGATAGACACACAAACAAACACAAACATACACACAAAATTCAAGCTTTCGCAACAAACTGTTGCCTCATCAGGAAAGAGGGAAGGAGAGGGAAAGACGAAAGGATGTGGGCTTTAAGGGAGAGGGGAAGGAGTCATTCCAATCCCGGGAGCGGAAAGACTTACCTTAGGGGGAAAAAAGGACGCGCGCGCACACACACACACATCCATCCCCACATATACAGACACAAGCAGACTCCTGTATAGTATATTTAAATATATCTGCTTGTGTCTGTATATGTGTGTGTGTGTGTGTGTGTGTGTGTGTGTGTGTGTGTGTGTGTGTGTGTACCCATTCTTTTTTCCCCCTAAGGTAAGTCTTTCCGCTCCCGGGATTGGAATGACTCCTTACCCTCTCCTTTAAAACCCACATCCTTTCGTCTTTCCCCCTCCTTCCCTCTTTCCTGATGAGGCAACAGTTTGTTGCGAAAGCTTGAATTTTGTGTGTATGTTTGTGTTTGTTTGTGTGTCTATCGACCTGCCAGCGCTTTCGTTTGGTAAGTCACATCATCTTTGTTTTTAGATATATTAACATAGTACTTTACAAAAAAAGTATTTAATTTTTTCAGTCCTTGTCATTTATGTTCTCTGTCATAAACCTAGGGAACGTATCTGCATGGAATCTTTGAAGAGACCAATATTTCAATAACCAAACCCCATCCCAAACTCATCAGAAAGGGGAAAGCAAACAGGAAGACAAAATAATGGGTTGGTGCATAAGTTCATAGCTTTTCTCCATAAATTTAATAAATACAACATGTATAAGAAAGACTTCAGTCGTCAGTAACATATTCTCCTTTACTATTTACAACAGTCTGCCAACCCTGGGGCAACTTTTTGATTCTGCAACTGTAGAAATCGTGTGGTTTTGAGGCAAAGAACTAGAGAAGCCATATTCGGAGTACATTTTAATCCGGAAAGGAAGTTCCTTGAACATTTTTAGATAGCAGAAAAAGGGACAATTTGAGGGCACAAAATTGATTGAATAAAGGGGATGTGGAATGCCTTCCCACCCCAACTCCTGTATAGTGTTTTTTGTCAGTCTGGGAGAATATAGGTGGGCTTTATCGTGGAGTAGGATTATTTCATGCAGTCTTCACTGTTGTTCTTGAATTGAATTTACGTGACACCTCAGTAGATGAAAATAAATGTCAGCAGTGATGGTTACACGTTGTTGTTGTTGTTGTTGTTGTTGTTGTTGTGGTCTTCAGTCCTGAGACTGGTTTGATGCAGCTCTCCATGCTACTCTATCCTGTGCAAGCCTGTTCATCTCCCAGTACCTATTGCAGCCTACATCCTTCTGAATCTGCTTAGTGTATTCATCTCTTGGTCTCCCTCTACGATTTTTATCCTCCACGCTGCCCTCCAGTACTAAATTGGTGATCCCTTGATGCCTCGGAACACGTCCTACCAACCAATCCGTTCTTCTAATCAAGTTGTGCCAAAAACTCCTCTTCTCCCCAATCCTATTCAATACCTCCTCATTAGTTATGTGATCTACCCATCTAATCTTCAGCATTCTTCTGTAGCACCACATTTTGAAAGTTTCTATTCTCTTCTTGTCCAAACTATTTATCATCCATGTTTCACTTCTATACATGGCTACACTCCATACAAATATTTTCAGAAACGACTTCCTGACACTTAAATGAATACTCGATGTTAACAAATTTCTCCTCTTCAGAAACGCTTTCTTTGCCATTGCCAGTCTACATTTTATATCCTCTCTACTTCAACCATCATCAGTTATTTTGCTCCCCAAATAGCAAAACTCCTTTACTACTTTAAGTGTCTCATTTCCTAATCTAATTCCCGCTGCATCACCCGACTTAATTCGACTACATTCCATTATCTTCGTTTTGCTTTTGTTGATGTTCATCTTATATCCTCCTTTCAAGACACTGTCCATTCCATTCAACCGCTTTTCCAAGTCCTTTGCTGTCTCTGAGAGAATTACAAGAAGTGTACGAACACTTTGACTGAAATGTGCAGGAGCTCCATCGTGCATGAACCACATGTTGTGTCGTACTTGTAAAGGCACATGTTCTAGAAGCACAGGTAGAGTATCCAGTATGAAATCATGATAACGTGCTCCATTGAGTGTAGGTGGAAGAACATGGGGCCCAATCAAGACAACACCAGCAGTGCCTGCCCAAATGTTCACAGAAAATCTGTGTTGATGACTTGATTGCACAATTGCATGCGGATTCTCGTCAGCCCACACATGTTGATTGTGAAAATTTACAATTTGATATCGTTGGAATGAAGCCTCATCCGTAAAGAGAACATTTGCACTGAAATGAGGCTAGACACATTGTTGGATGAACCATTCGCAGAAGTGTACCCGTGGAGGCCAATCAGCTGCTGATAGTGCCTGCACACGCTGTACATGGTACGGAAACAACTGGTTCTCCCGTAGCACTCTCCATACAGTGAAGTGGTCAACGTTACCTTGTACAGCAGCAACTTCTCAGACCCTGACATTGGGGTTATCGTCAACTGCACGAAGAACTGCCTCGTCCATTGCAGGTGTCCTTGTCGTTCTAGGTCTTCCCAGTTGCGAGTCGTAGGCTGGAATGTTCTGTGCTCCCTAAGACGCCGATAAATTGCTTCGAACGTCTTCCTGTCGGGACACCTTCATTCTGGAAATCTGCCTCGATACAAACGTACCGTGCCACGGCTATTGCCCCGTGCTAATCCATGCATCAAATGGGCATCTGCCAACTCCGCATTTGTAAACATTGCACTGACTGCAAAACCACGTTTGTGATGAACACTAACATGTTGATGCTACGTACTGATGTGCTTGATGCTAGTACTGTAGAGCAATAAGTCGCATGTCAACACAAGCACTGTAGTAAACATTACCTTCCTTCAATTAGGCCAACTGGTGGTGAATCATGGAAGTATAGTACATACTGACGAAACTAAAATGAGCTCTAACATGGAAATTTCTGAACACATGTTCACATAACATCTTTTCTTTATTTGTGTGTGAGGAATGTTTCCTGAAAGTTTGGCCGTACCTTTTTGTAACACCCTGTATACTCCTTCCACCTTTCTGCTTTCCCTTCTTTGCTTGGAACTGGGTTTCCATCTGAGCTCTTGATATTCATGCAAGTGGTTCTCTTTTCTCCAAAGGTCTCTTTAATTTTCCTGTAGGCAGTATCTATCTTATCCCTCGTGAGATAAGCATCTACATCCTTACATTTGTCCTCTAGCCATCCCTGCTTAGCCATTTTGCACTTCCTGTCGATCTCATTTTTGAGACGTTTGTATTCCTTTTTGCCTGCTTCACTTGCTGCACTTTTGTATTTTCTCCTTTCATCAATTCAATTCAGTATCTCCTCTGTTACCCAAGGATTCCTACTAGCCCTCGTCTTTTTACCTACTTGATCCTCTGCTGCCTTCACTGTTTCATTCCTCAAAGCTACCCATTCTGCTTCTACTGTATTTTATGTAGGGGAAGCCATTCTTAGTACACCACTCCTTTACACGTAGGGGAAGCAATTCTTAGTACACCACTCCGTTGCAGGTCCATCAGATGCGTAACATTATTTTTTGTGGATTCACTTAGGTCTTTGAATGGGGAGTTGCTGCTTTGTTTGGGCTGAACCATCCCTTTCTTCTCCTTATGTTGGAATAAAGACACCATTTCTTGTCAGCAGTACCAATTGATGACGAGCAATCAGACATGATGTACTTATGGCCACCCACTGATTTTAGTGATTGTGGCTTAGAATGTGCAGTATCCATATATTTGATTTTCGAATCATCCCCGGTGCATGCAAATGTTGCACAATGGTGGAATGATAATAGATAATCACATTTGTCATTTCTTGAGCACACGAACATGAATCATTGTGGATTCATACATTTAAATGATCTTCATCAATCCCTAAATGTCTCCTTGAATGTGAAAAGTCATTAATGTCCAAATGGCCCTCCTTAAAATGAGAGAACTATTTTCTTGTCACGCTCTGTCCAGTGGCATTATCCCCACACATGGCGCAAATGTTTCTGGCTGCCTCCACTGCTGTCACCCCTCTATTGAATTTGAAAACGAAGAATGTTCCAATTTCTCCACTTGACACTCCATTTTCTAATGTCCACAGCACCACTCACTATCTCAAAATGACAATATGTAAGCTGAAATGGCTACAGTGAATTATAAATAAAAACTGACAATCAATAAATAAACCTATAACAACTGGAATACCAATATGACAAACAAAAACACTAAGAACTTATCCACCAACCTAATACATGCATAGGTATGAATTCTACTTGCCCACAAGAAAATCAAATATTACCAAAACCATAGAATGTCTTCTGATATCAACTTATAATGGAGAGAAATGAGTTGTTTCTACTTGACCGTTGTATTATTCTAACAAGGAGAGAGCTGTGTCTGGAATAAAACTATCTATTGATTCATATTAGACCATGCACTAATTTAATTTTAATTGAATCCTCCAGGACACTGACCTAATGCTTTGAAGCAAACTTTATAATCTTTGTATTGTGGGGTGGCCAGCAATGAAGTGATGCTCTGCCTTGACAAACTGGTTTGCTATCATAAACATATAAATGAGGGTGGCATAATTTGTATGTACCAACCTGTAACCTTAAAGAATGCAAAAGATATCAGTCTTGAACAGGTCAAGCTTTTCCAGAAGATAATGTAGAAAACACCTGGTCTCCAAGAAGGGATGAAAAAAATTACATCTGTTTAAAACAGCCATAGAAATCTGATTGCAGAACATTGAATTACATTAATTTTAGATTTTTGATCTCAGTTGAAGTTCTGAAACATTGTGCTAATGGACATTGAATTAGTACGTGGTCTCATAAACTAGAAATGTTGGTCTTATGTTTAATTTTACATGGGATTCAAATCCCTTGTTATTTGAAAAACAGATGGGTTGAGTGAGCATAATGCATTTCTCTGCATATTCCATGAGATAATATTTGGATGCGGTATCTTTGCTCTTAGTTGTTGGCATGTGATACTCGTGCATACTAGTGGAATTTCATCTTCCTATTTAATGTTGTTTATAATCTCATCCAGTGTAGTCTTGTCCATGCTCAGTTCAAATCGCAGAGTACCAGTGGGCTTGTGGTATGTGCCTTCAAAATTAGGATTTGGGGAGGAGAGGTGGAGGACCAGTATGCCTTTGAAATTTCAGCCATTTTTCATGTTTTGACCCAAGTGTATTTCTACTAGTTTTTCAGACAGTATGTTGGGAAAAGTTTAAATTTCTCGCTATTTACCATTACAGGAACGAAAGGAGTCATTGTTGTTGTAATAGTCTGTTGTAGCCCTCTTTGAGAAATGAAATTGTCTTTCTTGCCACCAGTCACTAATTTAAATTAGCTGCTTTCACTTCATCTCAGGAGTTCTGCCATCATCTTGCATTTTCTTGACATAAGTTCATTGGTGTCACGTGGTCTGAGTGTGATTCAGAGAATCAATGTGCCACTGCTCAACAAATAATGGAATTTACAAGACTGTAGACATAAACAAGCACTTCATTGGCTTAGGATAACTATATTTACTTAACATCTTTGGAGGCCCAAACATTACTCACTCGCGAGAATTATGGTTTGAATTTTGACCTGATTCCCCAGGTTTTTCCTCATGACTCACTTTATCAGTGCTTTGAGACAAGCAGTTTTAAAATCAAGACAGCGTTGATGAATACGGCTCTTGATCAGCACATTTTTGCCTAAGAGTACTGTCTTGGAATGGTGGACAGCTCAGCAAAACAGTATCTTACAGAAGATCCTGCCATAATTGTGTCAGTTGCTGATAAAGCTAATCTGTGGGTTTGCTAGATCAGAAGGATCATATATGTAAGATACAGGGAGGATTAGATTTCAGCAGAGTACGTGCTGATTGAATGAACATGGAGGAAAGGAAATTACTAACGAGAAACCATTAGAACATTTGCACCTACCCAGTAGCCCCTGCTAGGCTACGTGGCATTGCCAAAATTTGTTAGGAAGGTTACAATCTTCTGTCTATGTTTTTCAACATTGTTCTTCCATTGTGTCACAGTACCACACCTTGCTACACTTTTAACGCCTCTGATAACGCAATGCGAATGCCCTATCTGTATGTTAATTTTTTACATTGATTTCAAGGACAGTGCCTTAATTTCTTTAATATTTTAGTAAGTTTTGATGTAATATATCTTTTTACTCAATATATCTTAACCATTGTATTTTTTATACAATGACCAGATCTTTGAGAAGACTAACGGCTGGCTCTGACTTGTTTCCCATAGTTACCAATCTCTTTAGGA
Source organism: Schistocerca serialis cubense (assembly GCF_023864345.2). NCBI lineage: Eukaryota > Metazoa > Arthropoda > Insecta > Orthoptera > Acrididae > Schistocerca > Schistocerca serialis. The sequence continues at coordinate 142,944,299 of NC_064642.1, read as the reverse complement.
GGATTTTGAACAACATCCATTTGAATCCGCAGAACTCATGCTTCAGGAGGTATCCGAAGGACACCATTGTCATATGGTGTCAAGATAGTGAGAATTGGCATATCTTTTTGCGCCATCTAAACTCCACCTCAATATTAACTTTTGCTACAGAAGTTGGGAAGAATTTTGCCGCACCCTTCCTTAAGGTGTTGAGCAGAAGAGAATGTGAAGGTCACTTGGGGATGCAGTTTATAGAATGAAGACATATCTGTGTTACTGTTACCACCACCCAACATAATGTTATGTGATAGTCTCTACTTCAGTGCACAGAGATCATACTATACAGGGTGATTCGCAAAGATATGCAAATATTTTAAATATGTTATTCTACAAGTAAAACTGGACAAAAGTTCATATAAACATAGGCCCGCAAATGTTTATTTATGGAATTACAGATAATAAGATTTTTCCAGAAATTTAGGAACTTCGCTAATATGAAGCAGTCGCAAAACTGTAAGAGGTTAAAGTAAAGCACGATTTCCATTTATTTTGTTGTTATTAGTCTGGCGAATGTAATAAAACGTGTCCCAGACATGTATCTGCATTAGTTTTCCATAATGTCCAGAGAAGCAAAGATTATTATATAAGAAAATTTGTTTACTTTCTATTAAGAATGTAGAAACGTTTGTCATTGTTGGCAACAATTAGTGAGTTGTTTCAGTCATTTCCTAACCTTGAAACGAGTTAGTTTTCTGTATTGTTCAGTGAAAGAACATAACAACAACAGTGTATTTAAGTGAAACCACATAGTCACTGTTGTAGTTCGTAGATTATTTACGAAATGAGGATGCCTTTCAAATTTATGACAGAGGAACACACCGATATGGTGTTCAGTTAGGGCAAATGTTATCGTAATGCTACAGCTGCAGTTAACAAATATCGCATACGTTATTGAACTTGGAGGATTCCAAATGCACAAACAATTAGTGGAATATTTTGAAAGTTACAGGAGCCAGGTTCTCTACCTAACATTCATAATCAGTACGAGCGCTCGATACATGAAGACGACAATGAGGATATTATGGATGCTGTTCATTGTAGCCCGGGTACCAGTACATGACGTACCTCTCAACGATAGACATTTCACAATCTAAGGCATGGCGTACACTGAAATACAATAATACAATCCTTACCATTAACAAAAAGTGCATCATTTACATCTGGGAGATCCTGTCCTTCGCTTGGAGTTGTGCAACTGGTTAAATACTAATTGGCAGTTACACAAATACATTTTATTTACTGATGAGGCACAGTTTGCTCGAGATGGTATAAACAATTTACGTAATGAGGACGTATGCTCTGAAGCAAACCGTCATGCAACAGTGCAACACAATATCCAGCAGTGATTTAGTATAAATGTGCGATGTGGTATAATCAACACACACTTTATTGGACCATTCATTTTCCCAGGACATCTAACTGGCGAGACATACTTACATTTCCTTCAAGAAGAAATGCTCCACTTGCTCGAAGATGTTCCACTTGCTATGCAATTGCACATGTATTTTCAACATGACGGTGCACCTCCACATTTCACCAATTCTGTTACAACACATTTAAATCAACATTTTCCCCAGAAATGAATAGGTCATGATGCTACATGTATGTGGCCACCCAGATTGCCTAATTTAACACCAATGGATTCTTGTGTATGGGGTGGATGAAAGACATAGTTTATGAGGACAAAGTCAATACACATGAGGCATTACTTGCTTGCATTATGAATGCAATAGACGAAATTAAGAACAACATTGTGAAACTGAAATGAGCAACAAAATTCGTTGTACACGTGCAGCTAAATGCATTGAACTTGATGGAGACATTGTTGAACGTTTATTGTGAAATTGTATATACACTGTACCACTGTTTTTAACACTGAGCTTCGTTTTTTCCAGTTTAACATGAATTTATGTATGCTGTGGTATTAATAAAAGCAGATTATGTGACACATTCATACAGTTTCAGTTAATATTATTACCATCATTTTTCCATAATTAAATTCTCTATAACTTCGGTTGAAAACTCCATGCAATTGTCTGGAATTTATAAAACAAATTGGGCCAAGTAGTTGATAAATTAAAAATTTTATGAAATTACTGCTTTGCTTCTGTGTGTGTTCTGGAAAACTACTGCAGATACACCTCTGGGACATGTTTTATTGGATTCACCAGATCAATAACAATGAAATTAATGGAAATCGTGCTTTACTTTAAACTCGTACAGTTTTGCGATGGTTTCATATTAGCGAAGTTGCTAAATTTCAGGAAAAATCTTTTATGAGCCGAAACTCCTAACTAAACATTTGCAGACCTATGTTTGTATGAACTTTTTTCTTTAGTTTTACTTGTAGAATAACATATTAAAATATTTGTCCTGTCTGCTCCCCTGAAAATTTGTTAGCTAAGGTAGACCACCTGAAGAGCACCTTTTACTTTAATAGTCACAATGAGCAAGAAGACACATTTTGGCCTTTTAAGCCACTAAGCCAGTGAAAGCTTAAAAATGGGGGGTTAGGGGAGAGAGAGAGAGAGAGAGAGAGAGAGAGAGAGGGGGTGTTTAGAGGTAGGGGCTCTCTAAGTGGTAGTCTTTTAGCTCTATGCAAGGACTAAAATTGGTTGTATTTCAGCGAAACACAATGTGAGGAATATTTTTCAACCTCACTCCAACTTTTCCTCCTCATAAATAAGGTATCTGACATAGTCCATAAAGCGATCAGGTCAAGCCATCTGTGTCATAGCAAATCGCTACTCTGAATAAAAACCACAAACTTACTTACAGCGGCCAAAGGAGACTGTGACTGCAGAGTACTACCACCCAAGTTTGCACCAATATGAACACTTTCCCCTCTCATTTCAAGCCATTGGGATGGTGTTTACAGAGAATTAATTGAAATTAAATTAGTTAATGGCCACACAAAGATGAATGAGGTTTTATTTAAATTCTGCATGGCACAAAACTCTCCTTATTGGAAAATCAGAGGGTGTGAATATGCTAAAACATTCATGTACACAATAAGTTGGTACCATTAAAAATTTCTGGCTGTGGGAATATCTGTTTGTAGTCATTGACAGGTGGTGTCTTTGTAAACTTAATATATTTTCTTTTCGATTTTGCTGTGTTCTGTGGTCTGTTCTGCCTTGGATATTATACATGGAGTATCAGTGGTTTAATTTACAGTTCATGTCATTAGAATGACATCTTGCATGTTGAAATATTGACATTTTGTTACTCTACATGAGCGCACTCCCATTAACTCTGTCAGTATGCCGGGTGAAGCTTAAATTTCACAATTGATTCTTTCATTTAAATGTTTTTGAGTCTTCAGAATCATATAGATAAAGTATTACTAATAGTGGTGTAAACAACAGCATGAGGAGGTTATAAAAGATATTTAAAATTGTCTATGCAACTACTAGAAAATGTTTATCATCATCATAAGCATTTCATTTAATTGATGTAAAGCATTAGGAAATGTCATTTGCTTGTACATTTTTGAAGTATTCTTTCAGTAGGCAGTAATACTTTTTGCCCAATCCTGTAATCATTTGCAGCACTTCACATTTTGTGACACGAAATATGACGCAGTATAGCATCACTTGTGTTTTTGTTTTCATACTCCTGGCTATACGTTTGTGTGCTGCTGTATAGGAATCGGCACTGCGGGTGTTAGAACCTCCTAATCTCCTTATTCCCATAAGTGCAGAGAGAGGGCAAAAAGGATTTCTCAACCCTGACATGTAGGGTGCACAGCATGGCAGGCATAGAAAGAGGGGAAGAGGCCTATTTTGTGGGTAGTATTGGCATGCCTTGCAGGGTCTACAAGTGTGGATGGGCACAGCTGAGAAGAGAGAGACTGAAGAGGGGGAAATGGACAGTGAAAGAGGGAAGGATGAGATAGACAGATAGGGGGGAGGGGGGGGGGAGGAGGCGAAGGACAGAGAGAGTGTGAAGGAGGATGAGATGGACAGAGAGAGGAGGGCTGAGGAGATGGACAGAGAAAGGAGGGAAGGACAGAGAGGGGAGAGATCAGAAGGCAAGTTGAAGGTTTAGGTATTGGGTAAGTTTAAGTGCAGGAGGGGGAGTATGAGATGGACAAGGGAGGAGAATGTGGTCAGGGGGAGGAAGGAGGAAGATATGATCTGAGAGAAGGGGTTGAGGAGATGGACAAAGAGAGGTGGGATGGTGAGACGAGATGGACAGACAGGTACCTGTGGGAGGATGAGGTGGACAGTGAGTTGGGGGGAGGTAAAAGGTGCACACAAGGAGGTGAAAGAAGGAGATGCACGTAATAGATGTGTGGAATGCATACCTGAGCGAAGCTGTGGGTAAAAGGCTGCTATTAAATGAATACACATTAACATAATTGAAATGACATAATACACTTATGACAATCCACAGATGAAGTGAAAATTTATAGATTACGTGGAAACCAAAACTACTGTTTTGCTTGATAATAGTGCATGTGCAAAAATGGAGATATGTTTAGCCAAGAATATGAAAACTAGCACAAATTGTGCTATAGTTTGTCATAGTTCATGTAATAAAATGTGCAGTACTGCAAATGTACATCAGTCCACAATGAAGAAATCTGCAAGTAGATGACAGTGTCTGATGTTAGAGAAATTTGTCCATGAACTCCATACTGTAAGTAAAAAACACCTCAGTGTCTTTTGTGAAAAACTACTATTGGATCTAGTAATGACTCTAAATTGCAATTATGTTTACATTACAGACCACTGATGGTGTTTTATATCAATAAAATGAAATGCACATGATGATAAAATACAAATTTTTTAGTATTTGTACAGACAAGTGTAGCTAACAGATTTAAATTCTTTTCATAATTAGTAAAGCCACTACAGACACTGCGGCCACATAAACGCAGAATTTAAAGGCTGGGGAAAGGCTATCAAAAGGAATGTAGTAGTAGTTACTCACAAAACCTTGCAATTTAAGTGATACGTTGGGCTACGCATATTTTTGTTTGAATTATACTCCTTCAACAAGAGTCACAACTTGACCTTAAACAAAAGATGGAGAAAGATATGGACTTAAACAAACTTCAGAAGACAGTTTTCCTGTCATTAGTTTAACCTATTTTTCCATTCATCTGAACAGAAAAAAATCACTTACACACTACCAGAAATATATCCATTTTAATTAGGCTCTGTGCAAAAAGTACTCAAAAATATTTTCTGTGTACACATTATTCATATGTTGCATTTTCAGGATACTGTTGATTGTTGTCATTTTTTAAAACATGGATAATAAATAACCAGCGTTATAAACATTCTGTATCCTTTAAATCTTTGCCTCCATGATTGCTCACAACAGATTTATTCATCTGGGTATTACTGTAAGTAATTGTTTTATTGTGCTTGTCTCATACTCTTGCCATTTGCTAGAAGTGGAGTTTTTGTGTCTGCAAAGACAACTTCTTGTCATATTGTGCCCTTTCAGTAATAATTGTGTTTTCTTTCATCTTTCTCCTTGTCTCCTTTACTGATAGGTGATCTCCACGTTTTCCAATTTTCTGTAGAGTGCTGGAACAATAGTTACCCTTTGTCTGGGTATTTTCTCAAAAACACACTTAGAGTTGTAAGAAAAGTGTCCTCTTTGTGTTGCAGACTCCTAGTGACATTGGTGTCTGAAATACAAACCTTACAATAGTATGTTTAAAGTAACATGTGGCTTTTGACATTTGACTCACCGAAGAGTATGTGACAGTCTCTACCAAGTCACTGCTGAAGCACCTGTTGCCATGCCATGAATAAACAGTACTTCGCAGTATTGCACATTAGATGTGTCTGTGTTTGTCAGCTATCATTGTGAAGTGGTATTTTATGGTGTTCAAGTGTTTTGCAGTCGCCAAGTGTTGTGAATGAGTGTTTTGTGTTGGCATTGCATTAATAACAACAGTGCAGCATGATTGGACACAGTATTCGTAATAAGAGGTCAACCAAGAATATGTTCACTGACTGACTGCAAAGATATAGAATGTTGGAAGGGGAAACCCAATCCATGGACAAGACTATGAATTTCTGTGCGCTGCAACATTCACTGATCTACAATGCTGAGAATTGGGTAGGAGAAGGAAAGAAAGGAAGGTGCAAATGATGAAACAACAGCAGCAGCTCGTACGTTAGTAGAAACTCCAGGAGAGAGAAGAATGTATGACCAATGGCTACTGAAGATATATGCATTCCAGTAACGGCAAGTGTGCCCAACGGGAGTGTGCTTATTATCAACGCAAGGAATACCCTACTTTAAATAAACTTCCTTACAGCCTCGTAGATGGAGCAAGGTGGCGCAGTGGTTAGCGCACTGGACTCGCATTCGGGAGGACGACGGCTCAATCCCGCATCCAGACATCCTGATTTAGGTTTCCCATGATTTTCCTAAATCGCTCCAGGCAAATGCCGGGATGGTTCCTCTGAAAGGGCATGGCCAACTTCCTTCCCCATCCCGATGAGACCGATGACCTCGCCGTTTGGTCTCTTCCACAGGTGCTACGTTCTTAAAACATAGGACTTTCTGCTACCACATTAATTAACAACTTTGTCAGACTAAAGTGTTGTTGGGAGACTGCCTATTGCCTTATGACAAAGTGACATCACTCATTATCTTATAACTACAAAGTTTTTTTGTTACGAATACAAAGTTGTAATGTGACATTATTATATGATTCTTCAAGGACTTTGTGGAAACAAATCTGAGTGGTTTGAAACATCATTGAGGTGCCTAATGATCAGTGTACTTGTTACTCACTCCATTGGTTGTACACCATCGCTTCTGTGATGTCTGCTACCAGTCCACACTCGCCTATACACAACAGTGATGTAATTGGTGCTGTTCCTTGTGACATATTTATTACACCAAGTTTTGTACTGTCAAACTAATTGAACACATGCAGAAATACCAGTCACTGACTTTTGTGAAACCTTCAAGTAGATATCATATTTAATGCATATGGGTTCCAGACAAGTTTCTTCTGTAATTAATCAAATGCCCCCCATGAACCATGGACCTTGCCATTGGTGGGGAGGCTTGCATGCATCAGCGATACAGATAGCCGTACCGTTGGTGCAACCACAATGGAGGGGTATCTGTAGAGAGGCCAGACAAACGTGTGATTCCTGAAGGGGGGGGGGGGGGGGAGGGGGTGGCAGTCTTTTCAGTAGTTGCAGTGGCAACAGTCTGGATGATGACTGATCTGGCGTTGTAACACTAACCAAAACGGCCGTACTGTGCTGGTACTGCAACGGCTAAAAGCGAGGGGAAACTATGGCGGTAATTTTTCCCGAGGGCATGCAGCTTTACTGTATGGATAAATGATGATGGCGTTCTCTTGGGTAAAATATTCTAGATGTAAAATAGTCCCCCATTCGGATCTCTGGGCGGGGACTACTCAGGAGGACGTTGTTATCAGGAGAAAGAAAACTGGCGTTCTGCGGACTGGAGTGTGGAATGTCAGACCCCTTAATGGGGCAGGTAGGTTAGAAAATTTGAAAAGGGAAATGGATAAGTTAAAGTTAGATATAGTGGGAATTAGTGAAGTTCGGTGGCAGGAGGAACAAGATTTCTGGTCAGGTGAATACAGCGTTATAAATACAAAATCAAATAGGGGTAATGCAGGAGTAGGCTTAATAATGAATAAAAAATTAGGAATGCTGGTAAGCTACTACAAGCAGCATAGTGAACGCATTATTGTGGCCAAGATAAATACAAAGCCCACGCCTACTACAGTAGTACAAGTTTACATGCCAACTAGCTCCGCAGATGACAGAAATTGATGAAATGTATGACGAGATAAAAGAAATTATTCAGATAGTGAAGGGAGACGAAAATTTAATAGTCATGGGTGACTGGAACTCGACAGTAGGAAAAGGAAGAGAAGGAAACGTAGTAGGTGAATATGGATTGGGGCTAAGAAATGAAAGAGGAAGCCGCCTGGTAGAATTTTGCACAGAGCATAACTTAATCATAGCTAACACTTGGTTCAAGAATCATGAAAGAAGGTTTTATACATGGAAGAAGCCTGGAGATACTGGAAGGTGTCAGATATCTTATATAATAGTAAGACAGAGATTCAGGAACCAGGTTTTAAATTGTAAGACATTCCCAGGGGCAGATGTGGACTCTGACCACAATCTATTGGTTATGAACTGTAGATTAAAGCTGAAGAAACTGCAAAATGGTGGGAATTTAAGGAGATGGGACCTGCATAAACTGACAGAACCAGAGGTTGTAGAGAGTTTCAGGGAGAACATTAGGGAACAGTTGACGAGAATGGGGGAAAGAAATACAGTAGAAGAGGAACGGGTAGCTTTGAGAAACGAAATAGTGAAGGTAGCAGAGGATCAAGTAGGTAAAAAGATGAGGGCTAATAGAAATCCTTGGGTAACAGAAGAGATATTGAATTTAATTCATGAGAGGAGAAAATACAAAAATGCAGTAAATGAAGCAGGCAAAAAAGAATACAAACGTCTCAAAAATGAGATCGACAGGAAGTGCTAAATGACTAAGCAGGGATGGCTATAGGACAAATACAAGGATGTAGAGGTGCATATCACTAGGGGTAAGATAGATACTGCCTACAGGAAAATTAAAGAGTCCTTTGGAGAAAAGAGAATGACTTGCATGACCATCAAGAGCTCAGATGGAAATCCAGTAATAAGCAAAGAAGGGAAAGCAGAAAGGTGGAAGGAGTATATATAGGGTCAATACAAGGGCAATGTTATTGAGGACAATATTATAGAAATGGAAGAGAATGTAGATGAAGATGAAATAGGAGATACGATACTGCGTGAAGAGTTTGACAGAGCACTGAAAGACCTAAGTCGAAACAAGGCCCTGGGAGTAGACAACATCCCATTAGAACTAATGACAGCCTTGGGAGAGCCAGGCCTAACAAAACTCTACCATCTAGGGAGCAAGATGTATGAGACAGGCGAAATACCCTAAGACTTCAAGAAGAATATAATAATTCCAATCCCAAAGAAATCAGGTGGTGTAAGATGTGAAAATTATTGAACTATCAGTTTAATAAGCCACGGCTGCAAAATACTAACATGAATTCTTTACAGACGAATGGAAAAACTGATAGAAGCCGACCTCGGGGAGGATCAGTTTGGATTCCATAGAAATGTTGGAACACCTGAGGCAATACTGACCCTACAACTTATCTTAGAAAATAGATTAAGGAAAGGCAAACCTATGTTTCTAGCATTTGTAGACTTAGAGAAAGCTTTTGACGATGTTGACTGGAATACTCTCTTTCAAATTCTGAAGGTGGCAGGGGAAAACTACAGGGAGCAAAAGGCTATTTACAATTTGTACAGAAACCAGATGGCAGTTAGAAGAGTCGAGGGGCATGAAAGCGAAGTAGTGGTTGGGAAGGGAGTGAGACAGTGTTGTAGCCTCTCCCTGATGTTATTCAATCTGTATATTGAGCAAGCAGTAAAGGAAACAAAAGAAAAATTCGGAGTAGGTATCAAAATCCATCGAGAAGAAATAAACACTTTGAGGTTCACCGATGACATTGTAATTCTGTCAGAGACAGCAAAGGACCTGGAAGAGCATCTGAACGGAACGGGCAGTGTCTTGAAAGGAGGATATAAGATGAACATTAACAGAAGCAAAATGAGGATAATGGAATGTATTCGAATTAAATCGGGTGATGCTGTGGGAATTAGATTAGGAAATGAGAGACTTAAAGTAATAAATTAGTTTTGCTATTTTGGGAGCAAAATAACTGATGATGGTCGAAGTAGAGGGGATATAAAATGTAGGCTGGCAATGGCAAGGAAAGCATTTCTGATGAAGAGAAATTTGTTAACATCGAGTATAGATTTAAGTGTCAGGAAGTCGTTTCGGAAAGTATTTGTATGAAGTGTAGCCATGTATGGACGTGAAATGTGGACGATAAATAGTTTGGACAGGAAGAGAATAGAAGCTTTCGAAATGTGGTGCTGCAGAAGAATGCTGAAGATTAGATGGGTAGATCACATAACTAATGGGGAGTTATTGAATAGAATTGGAGAGAAGAGAAATTTGTGGCACAACTTGACTAGAAGGGGGGATCGGTTGGTAGGGCATAATCTGAGGCATCAAGGGATCACCAATTTAGTACTGGAGGGTAAAAATCATAGAGGGAGACCAAGAGATGAATAAACTAAACAGATTCAGAAGGATGTAGGTTGCAGTAGGTACTGGGAGATGAAGAAGCTTGCACAGGATAGAGTAGCATGGAGAGCTGCATCAAACCAGTCTCTGGACTGAAGACGACAACAACAACAACAACAACAACAACAACAACCACCACCACCAAATGAATCATCAGATGAAAATAAAACGATATGTCATTCTATGTACTATCAAGTGATGTAAGGACTGCAGTCCCCTTAACTTGTATAATTTAAATTTGAATCATTGTTGGAGTTGAAATCTAAATTTCGAGCTGTTTCAGGAGATGAATGTTTCTCCCTTTAGGCACAGTGAGCGGTTTTTGGAAGTCATCAGGAGTAAGCTACAAGTGATGTCCAGTGTTACAAACTTGCATTTCCGTGGCGAATTTAGTATGGTTCATCATTCTACTGTTGGATAAATGTCCTCACTAAACTTTTCTACGCACTAAGGCATTCAGCAACATTTATCTGTGCTGCTTTCACATGTTTTCTAATGTTATCTACCTAGGTTTCAATAGCTTACTTTCAGAGTCCTTTTTCATCTCTTGGAATACTGCAGATCACTTCATCAGTGTCCATCTGCTATCCGTCGTGGCCACTTCCATTATGTTTTCATTACAGCCACAGTTATATCTTTCACTCCAGTCTGTTCCACTACATATTTGTTAATTTTCTGTGTCCCTTAGTAATTTCCAACATGCACCTACAGACTGCGAAAAATCTCCCTTTTTTAATGTTTTTGTGATTGAAAGTTCATGTCTCACTGCGATGAACTCAAAAGTGTTAACACATACTGATTGTAATCTTTCTGTATCGGACGCACCAGAAGCTTAGTTTGTGAAATTATTTGTTATTGTTGTTGTCATTGTCATCATGTTCTTCAGCCTGAAGACTGGCTTATGCAGCTGTCCATGTTAGTCTGTCTTGTGCAAGTATCTTCATTTCTACTTAATTACTGCAACTTACATCCATTTGAACCCACTTAACAGTTGTCAAGCCTTGGTCTCCCTCTACAATTTCTACACTGCCCCCTTTCCCTTCTGCCGCCACTTCCCTCCATTACAAAATTGACAATTCCTTGATGACTCCGGATGTGTCCTATCAACTGATAGCTTCTTTTAGTCCTTGAGTTTTGTTGTTCATTTTTGTTTGCTTTGTTTCACAACTGTGTTCTGTATATTGTGCTCATAGTTGTTGCAGAGTCTGAGTTGAGTATAGGCTTTCATGTAGATTCTTGTTTGTTGGAATGTTACTGATGTTAAATTTTTGTTTATTATTAGTTGTATAACTAAATACACAGTTTTAAACAGATAGCCTCGTGATGTCCTGCCTCAGCTCTCTAACATAGTAGTTACGGTATGGTACAGTGGCAGTGCTATTAGCATTGCCTGTTCTGTCCTGGGCAGATGGTTCCCCCCCTCCCACCACCCCACCACCACCCCACCCCCCGTCCCCCTCCACCCCCATGTTGCTCATGTTTTCCATTTAGTTACCGAGCAATGTGATTATGATTTGTTATCATTTATATTTCAGTTATTAAACAGAATCACAAAGCAAACATATAATTAAATTTTCCCTGAGACATTTAAGTCTCATCTTTATCTATGTCAATCTTGGAAGCTGAAGAAATGACTTAAAATTTGTGCTGCAGCCGGGACTTGAACCCAAGTGTTCTTGCTTAGTAGGCAGAAATACTGACCATTACACTACCATAGCATTATGATCAACACATTGTCGCACAAACTATCCTAGTCGACTGCCCTCCCCAACACAGACTTCAATTCATATCTCCAGCTTATTTTCCCCCTACATTGTCACTATTACCAGGGCTCTCTGGCACTGGAGTAGCACCCCAGCATTGGACGTAATGGGGAAGTCCTGTGCCATGGGTGATTGTATAGATCTTAAAATCAAATTTTCCCTGAGACATTTTAATTCATTTCTTCAGCTACCAACATTGTCATAGATAAAGATGAGACTTAAATGTCTCAGGGAAAATTTAATTATAAGATCTATACAATCACCTGTGGTACAGAACTTCCCCATTATGCCCAATGCAGTGGTGCTATTCCAATGTCGGAGGCCCTGGCAATAGTGACAACGCAGGGGGAAAATAAGCTGGAGGTATGAATTGAGGTTTGTGTTGGGGAGGGCATTCATCTTGGGTAGTTCGTGCAGCAGTGTTGACTATATTGCTGTGTTGGTGTAATGGTCAGCATTTCTGCCTAGTAAGTGAGAAGGCCCGGGCTAGATTCCCAGCCATGGCACAAATTTTAATTCATTTCTTCAGCTTCCAACATAATTGTAGACAAACATATGCTATTTTAATGTAACAGAATTATGAGGTTTGTGGTTAATTAATTTGCTATGAACATCAAAATTGTTTCAGATTACCATGTTATATAAATATGTATCAGTTTCCATATTGGCTCCTGCTAATTTAGCTTTTGAATTGGATGTTAGATATATGTTTAGTATTCATTGTTGTCGTTTATTTGCAACCAGTAAAATAGTAAACAGTGGGCTTAAGATTTTAGCACACACTATTTTACTGGAAGAAAAACAGGGATTTAGAAAAGGAAGAGCATGCAGAGATAAATATATTTATCTTAAAAGCAGGGAGAGAAGAGAATTTAACTTAAAAACCTACATTGCCTTGATTGATTACAATGCTTGGAAAGGGGAAGGAACATATGCATCCTAGATTAAAATGGAATAACACATACAAGGGGGGTATTCAAAAGAAACCCCGCAAATTTTTTGGTGGAGAAAGCTTAAAGTACCGCATTTTGCCATTAGAAGCGCATAGATCGAACATTCCAGAGTCAGTGAGCCGAGTGCCATTACTGAGGGAGGTTAGAACTAATTTCAGCAGAGTTTATAATGAAAACTGTTTTGTGTGATTGTCGTTTTTCAATGGCTGACATTCGTGAACAGCATATGTTGGTGAAATTCTGCTTTTTGCTCAAAAAGATGGCATACAGGGACGATGCTATGGGGAAAATCCGGGTGTTTGAGCAGTTTTCCTGGTGCAAAAATGTAGAAATGTCAGTTGATAATAAATCTCGTTCTGATCGTCCTTCCGCAGCTTGAACACATGAAAATGTTGAAAACGTTTGTGCAGTCATCAAAGGAGATCAACAACAGACCATTGTTGAAATTGTGGAGCTGTTGGGAGCAACTTTGATTTCAGTACAGCAAGTTGACAGAAGATTTGAGAATGGAAAGGGTGGTTGCCAAATTCATGCCACGATTGCTGACTGCTGAACAAAAACGAGAGTATGGAGCATGCTGTGCTTTGAAAGAAGAGTCCCGGAATGATTCAAACTTTTTTTTTGAAAATTATCACAGGTGATGAATTTGGTGCTATGCTTACAATCTTTAGTCGATGCAACAATCGAACCAGTGGAAGACTTCAATTTCACCTCACCCCAAGAAAGCTCAGTGAAATCAAATGTAAAACAATGCTGATTTGTTTTTTCGATGTGAGGGAGTAGTTCATTCAGAATTTGTTCCGTAGCATCAGGCATTTGATCAGGCTTCCTATTTGGAAGTTTTGAAAAGATTGCACATCAATGTGCGGCAGAAGCAGCCTGATTTGTGACATTTGTGTGACTGCCTTTTCCATGTATGTATGTATGTAAATATTGTGCTTTTGGCAGATGATAAACTTATCCTACGGAGCAGTGAATATAATCTTCAGAAATCATTATGTAAGATACATATATTATTAGAGCAATGAAAATAATTGATAATCAGCCAGTAGATCAAGCTTCAGACCTGCTTACTATTAAAGGTTTGCTTCCATGTTTTCTGCTGAGTTGTAGTCTCCCTCTTTATGTGAGTGCCACTTTCTGGTTCCAAGGAACTAATCATGGAAAAGTTTGATGATTGTTGTATAGGACTTTTTAGGCACATTCTGACATCAGCTATTTCCTATTTGATGGAAAATATTATGGACAAACCATTGGTGTCGCAGTGTGTTGTCGGTTATTGTCTTATTGTGGCGAGACTATACATGAATAACTTTGAACTAAAGGCACTGAAAACTGCCAAATTGAAACCACCGTATTTCTATCAGTATATGGACGTTGTAGTGTGGTCACTTCCGACAGAATAGCCTTAAGGGTTTCTGGAACATTTAAATTCTATTCATCGAATATAAAATTCACAGTGGAACTTGAAAAAGACAACCATGTACCTTTCCCTGATTTATTAGTTTAGATAAAATAGGACAGATTCTTGGGTATCTGTAGACCTGTGCACACTTACCGCTATCTCCTTGCCTTGAGGCATCATCATCCATCACAAAGAAATTCGGTGCTGAAGACTGCTCCGTAGAGCTCAAGCACTATGACAAGAAGAGCCTAACTGGGGAATTGCAACACAGATGAATAATATTCTGAAGGAATGGATACTCAAATCATCAAACTGAAGGTGTAATGAAATCAAAATGAAGAAAACCAGAAAAAGAGATCGACACTGAGTCTGAGGAAGAGAAGCCAAAAATCGCTTATCTACCTGTAGCTGACCGAATATCTGGAGATGTCAGTAGACTCCTACAGAAACCTGGCACCCAGTGTGTTTCACACCCTTCAACCAAGATAAAGAGTATTCTTTGTCATATTAAAGAAGATCTAGGTCTGTGAAAACCTGATGTGTATCATAGTCCTTGCAAATACGCCATGTCTTACAGGGCTAGACCTGCCTAATACAACTAAGCAACTCGGCTGTTGCCAAGCGTTGCCTCAAATATAATTATGAAATGAAATGTGATGAGACCAGCATCATGGTGCAAACGCCAAGTTTCTGAGGCAGCAAATGAAAGAGTCTATCAAAATAAAGATGTTAGAAACCTTATAATTAGGGACAGCAGTTTCAATTTAAGTAACACTTGGCATCTAGCACTCAGTTTATTAAAATGTTGCTGACCATCACATCCATCAGAGTTTGAAGACGCCAAGGGAATATATGAGCTCTGGAAAAATAACATCAAAGTACAAAGTGAGCATCAGGAATCAATTTCGATTGTAAATAACACTGTGATACCAGCAGTAGTTCACAGTTTGGTTGTAATACAGGCAGTGAGTACACATAACAGCAAAACTCGTAGCACTTGAAGATGATGACTAGGGCGGTTGTTGAAATTTCGGCTTAAAATGGAAGCAACTTTGAAACATCTGGAACCACGCCATTAATCATAAAACAAATTATAGAAAGGGGGGGGAATTACAATCGTCCAAAATTTGGTTCCTCAGATCGATGAATGGGTATTCCCTGAAACACAAAAAAGCACAATGAAGGTATGAGGCAACAATTACATATTTTCTTGTTAAATGACAGAACTTCCTGAAACAAGAGAAATCGGAAAAACACTCTTTTTGGAGTGTATGACGATGGGATTCTGAACTTTGCGTGGGTAAGGTCAGAATAGGGTAATAGCTAATGCTGGAAAAGGAAGTACCTAAGTTATATTCACAGTTGGCTGGGTCAGTTTTGGGGGAACGTATAGTAAGAATCTACATATATAGAACATTTGTGACTGGGGAAAGTTATTATTTACACAAAGGCTTAAGTTTTGCTGGGCAGATGCAAACCAAAATATTTATTGTCTCTTCTTGTATCCCACAACTATGCAATGTTTCACATTAGATGTGCAGAACATAAAATAAAGTGACTTCAAAAGCTTTAGTGATCTTAATAAAGATAGGAAGTTTGTGAGTGCTATGCCAAGGTATAGTAATTGTAGTTAGGAGAGTGCATGAAATTTGACTCTAGTCCTCAGAATGCCAGGGTTTATTTACTGCTTTTTATAATATGCAGAAAAGCATAAATTGATAGAAAAGTGTGTAGATAATATGTTAGAAAATCACAGGATGCAGAAAAGAAAAAATCAAGGCAAATTTTGTTGTTATATGTTGTGTTAATATCATGTTTTTCGTAATTGGTCTTCTGTATGAGTTCGTCCTATGTTTTCCTTCCACCTCCCACTTCTCCCACCTTCCCCCTTCCTCTTTCCATTGTAATACATGCCATCTATGGCAAGTATATTTTGGATAAACCACTATGTGCCCGATCTGAAGTAATATTGATGAGGAAAATGATGGTCTCGGCCTATACATATTCTATTTTCCGTAATGCGTAGCACTACATTAATGACATCTTCGTTAAAGGACATACGTGTCTTTCTTTGTTCAAAAGTGATGTCTTGCTTATCTTAGTAATTTAACAGTGTCTCGTTTGCTCTATAATCCGTATTCTCTGTGAATTGTGAATGTTTGGAAAGAAGGAAGGAAGATTAGGATTTAACATTCTGTCCATGGAAAGGTTAGTAGAGGTGAAGTAGGAGCTCAATTTGGACAGAGACTGGGGAAGGAATTGCTGTGTCCTTTTCTGATGAACCATACTGGAACTTGGCTTAAGCAATTTAGGGAAACAACAAAAAATCTAAATCTGGAGAGCCCAACAGGGAGTTAAACCCTAGTCGTCCCAAATGCAAGACTAATGTTTTTCATTGCAGTGTGACAGGAATCTCTCAGAAAGGAGTCATCTATTCCAATACAGAGTTATATAAATTGTAATACTTAATTTACTTGGCATATGGCAGGGGCCTTATTAACAAAATGCTTGCTCTGTGGGCCTCTTCCATTTATTTCTATTGAGTGCACTGTTTTTCCATTTGTTGTGATGTTCATCATAGCTGTGTCCTCTCAGGTGTTATCTCTCAGCCTAGTTGTAAGTCTTCTTCTCATTATGTCTGTTGTCCTCCAGAATGCTATTCTAGGTCATCTATTCTCTGTCATTCTTGATAAATGGCCGGCCCAGTTCAACCTGCTATTCTGTAGCATTTTGACTCTTTTATTATTTGTACAGCTCTTATAATTTTTTTCTTATCCTCCATTCCATGCTATTTTCATTACATGCAGATCCAAAAACTTTCCTTGTTATTTTTCTTTTGAGTGTGAGATATTTTTTAATCTTTCTTTCTAAATATTGGTGCCTTGCATGTGTATAATGTTAACACGTAATAGTCAGTTGAGGTGAGCAAATTTTTAATTTGGTACAAAGTGGATCTTTCCATTAAGATATTTATAAAGTTAACAAATATTGTATTCACTATTCCTAGACAGGTATCTGTTTCTGTACATGTATTGTTGTTGTTACTAAAAAGTCACCTAAAGTACTTAAGCAGTCAACTGTCAATAAAGCGAATCTATCTGTAGCATCACTTTGGATTTTCTTGCTTAGAACCAGATATTAAAATTTGTCTTCATTGACACGTAATTCTATTTTTTCAGCACATTCGTAACATTTTCCATAATTCTGATTAATTCGGTTTTGGAACCATTTGTTAATGTTACAGCATCTGCATAAGCAAGTCTAGTAATGTTCACACTCAGCAGTTGGATCCCTTGCAGATTAGATTTAGTAAATTCTCGATCAATCTTCTCTAAGACAAGATGAAACAAAATATATGAAATGGTGTCCCCTTGTCTCAGTCCTGTGTGCAGCTTAAAATTTTCAGTTTCTCCTACTGGTGTTTTTATGTGTCAAAGTTTCATCTCCACACATTTTAACTAATCTGATTAACTTTGCGGGTATTTCAATTTCCCTCATTATATTTAGTGTGTGTGTCGGTGTATGCTATTGTATGTCTTGTTGAAATCTGGAAATAATAGTGGACATGTATGTGGAATTTCCACACATTCTCTGTTATTTGTCCTAGAGTGAATAATTTACCTAATGTGGATCTATTTCTGTGAAAAACACATTGGTAGTCCTCAATTAGTTCTTCAGTTATGGGGATCAGCATGATTAATAATCATATTGATAGGGTTTTGTAAGTGACACCCAGTAAACCAGTATGTGTCTGTAGTTATAGCACACAAGGGGATCATTCTTCTTAAATACGGGACACATACGAGTAATTGTGGGTTTCCAGTCTGCAAGTATGGTTTCCGTCTTCAAAATTTTTTCTATTAAGGACTGTAGTTCTAATTCCAGTTGGTGTCCTCCATTTTTTAATAACTTAAAATATACCTGGTGTTCAACACAAGTCTTGGAATTCTTTAATTTCTTTATTATTTGCTGTGTTTTATTTACTGATAGGGTGGTGACTTGTACACCAGTAGTATCAGGTTCTTCAGATTTAAAGTAAATCTGTAGGTAATTAAAGTTGAGTAGTTGTGAAAAGAATGTTCTCAATCTTCATACATTGTAATACATGCAGAAATTATCTGCGAATGTTAACAAAAGGGCAGTTAACAATAAATTATGGTAACCAAGACATTTTTTAACAATAATGTCTGCCCTATAAAAATATACCCAACAGCTTGTAAACTTTGGCACTATAATAATTTTGTGGCACATTATGCCCAACAAAAATAATATATCCCTTAGACTAAAGCTATCAATATGTTGTCACTCTAACATGAGGAGTTATTTATTATGAGGGCACAGAACACCTATATCTGTATTACTATAAAGCTGTGTACAGTGACTCCAACGGCTGGTACAGAGCTGAAAATGTGGAAGAGAAGAAGACTCTGAAAATCACACGTCGTGAACCAAAAATTCTTTCTTGCAGAAAAAGGGAAAGTACAGCTTCACAAAAGAATTTTCAAAGGGAATGGCAAATTATTAAAATTACATTTTACAAAAGGGGGGGGGGGGGAGGAATAGAACCAAAAAACAAGGAATGAGGGTAAATGATAGGCAGAAGGAAAAATAGAAATAGTGGTTCGTACAAAATATACTTGCCATACGTGGCATGTACACCAAAGACAAACTGGGTGGTTGTGGAGGCTTTAACCTGATGGTTATTATACTGGGTGTCTCAAAATGAATATTGGGGCTTTAAGGGGACCACACCCTGCCTATCTAACCCATGTTAATTTAGGCAAGTACTTGACCCATTTCTGGAAAAACTATTTGATGCAGGACCTTAATATTTTACTGTATGTTACATGATGCTAATAGAGTCAACTGTACTAAAATCTACTTTATACATTTTATAGTTTTTAAGAAATACTTTTTTTAATTTATTAACAAAAAATATTAGGTTTTTCTCTGCAGAAAATAACTTTGAACTTCCTAATGGGGGAATATTATTGAATGTAGTACCAGAGGTGGCTTTTTATGTTATGCAGAGTCTCTGAAAATTTCATTCATTTATCTATGATAGTTTCTGATATAATGGGGCACGTGTACTGAAAATTTTAGTTTGTGGGAAATTGACATTACAGAAAAAACTTTTGAAATTTGTTACCTACAGTTAATTAAAACTGTCCTGCTGCATATGATGGCCCTTCTTTGGCCTCTATCAGGTCTTCCAGCTTCTTTTTCACCTTCTTGGACATTTGTCTTGCTTTCTTGGCCATATTAGATGTAGATCTGTCTGCATCGGCTATCCTCATTTTATCGCAATGTTGCAGTCCAGTGATCATATTTTCACCAGGATTAATTCCCTGCTTTTTCAGTACCCAACACTTTCCAATATTATCACAATTGAATCTAATAACAGCATCATGAACTACTAGTTTCATTGTATGCATGTCTACAAATACAGTTTTAGGAAGGCGGTTCCAAATTATGCTGTTGAAACATTCATTTGGGTTCTGTGTCTGCCCATGCAGACATTTCCTTAGGTCAGGATGTGCCAAATCTCAGAAAATAGGTTTAATTGCTGTAATAACAGCAGCAGGAAGAGAATGCTGGTGAGAATTAGATTCTCCAGTTGCCTGAGCCCTATTGTATTTGCACCGCCAATTTTCTCCTGATGCACACAATCCATGACATGGCTTATCAGCAGGGGACTTATGGAAGAATATGGCCCAAACATCTCTCTTCATTGCCTCCAGATTTTCTTTATTTCTCCCAATTGCCTGCCCATAGTATACCTGCAAGTTTTCTATTTCAGTTTTAGTTAACCGACCCTGTCCGGTCAACAATTTTTCAATCTTCTAATTTTTTTCCTCTCATATCAGCAGTTAGTTTTCTCGGCCTTGTTCCCAAATGTTTTTGAACATGGCCTACACATACTATTTTGCTAATAATGGCATCTCCATATGGCTTAGAGTTCACCACATTGTTGTATGCCTTACTGTCACCATCACCCAAATATTTGGTGTACCGTACGCCTCTTGTTGCTACGGAGCGATGAAATATTTGTTGTACTCCATGAACTTCCATACCACCACTTGTTCCTCTAAAATTAACCACACAGTTGTGTTCTTTATGTTCATTGACTTTACAACATTTGCAATATTTAGACATTATCTCCACGTCTAACACTTTAACGATGTCTACACTTGTAGCATTCACTACTCCATTCAGAGAAGTATGTACTCTTTTTCTGCCAACTTTCATCAAGTGCAACTGCAGTAGCTGAAAATCCATCATTTTCTTCCACTGCTTCCCACGCAGCCAGTTTCATGCTTTCCTCACTGACCTCACATGCAGCTTTCTCTAATATTGCAGTCAGTTTTTCAAATTTATTTGGTGGCTGATGTAAGTTCATCACTGAACAAAATGTTCTCCCTGCAGCCATGCCCTTGCCAATGGATCGTAAGGCATAAACTAATCTAGTATTGATTTCATAAGGGCCACTTGCATCTGGTTTTGAAGAACTCATAAAAGAAATCACAGCTGAGCATTTAGTGCAAATTAAATCCAAAGCAATTGCTAGGCCTTTTCTCCTACTGGCACTCTCACACATTTTCACACTCTGTGACTCACCACACTGTCTACATTGTACAAATTTAGAAATTGCATCTGATAATATTCTCAAATTTATAATAATGTTACTGCACCCTTTGTCATGTACAGTAAATTCGTTGTAACTCTCTTGAAATGGTGAGAACTTCTTTGATGATGCACTTGTTGAAGAATTACAATTAGAAACATCGCTGCCAGGCGACATAACCTCTTGTACAGAAAGCTTTCTAAACTAAATTGTCGTTTCTTGAAAATGCCTTTACGTTTAGTCATCTTCAATAAACACAACAAAACACAAGTAATATTTGAAAGCGTGTTATTTACAAACAGCAGAAAAAAAGAATACCGACCATTGCATTCCAAGGATAGCCAAGACACTTTGGAGTAAAAAAACAAATCCCTAATGTGCAATGTAGGGGATATAAAGATCTAAAATATATACAGAAAAGTGGGCGTGGCACATAAACACACGTGGTAGGAAAATGCTCTTTAAATGCCCGAAAAAAAAAATTTTCAGCAAAATTCTTTTCGGAGTACTTAAATAAATCTTTAATCTATCGAAATGATGAAAACCGAAAATCAATTTTTTTCGACCTGAACCACGGTGTGGTCCCCTTAAGGCTTTGTAGCTTTTTTTCTACGTTCGGCTTACAATTTTAAATAATACATCAAATAAAAAGCAACTCACAGTTTTTCTTACAGGTGTTCAGCAGTAGCAGCGTTCATCAAAGGTACACACAGAGTTTGTGGACAAGTTCTTCCCGAACCTTGATCAGAGTATCTAGAGTCATTTTTTCAATAACTACTTCAATACTATTTCTTAAATCAGGTATATCAGCTGGTAGCAGAGGCACATACACATAATCTTTCATGAACTCCCTCCTAAGGTAAGAATCACATGGTGTCAGATTGGGTGAATGTGGAGACTAAGCAAAACAGGCTCTGTCATCTGGCCCTTTGTGGCCAATCCAGCCGTCAGGGACCATGTCATTTAAAAAGGCACGTGGTGAGTTATGCCAGTGAAATGGTGCACCGTGTGTGTGTGTGTGTGTGTGTGTGTGTGTGTGTGTGGTTTTTTTTTCCACATTTCCACTATAGTGACATGTTGGTTCATCACTGAAGATGGCATGGTCCAGAAAATCTTCATTGTCATGCAGCAACATTTTGTTTACAGAGTTGGCACATAAACCATAGTTTGTAGGCTTTAGAATTTGTAACAATTGCAAACCATAAGGACATAGTTTTAATAGTCTCCTTAAGTCTCCACACAGACCTCAGTGAAATGGCTAATTCACAACTAGCCTTCCAAACCGTTTTCTTGGGGCTATGCGTGAAAGACACTCCGACATTCAACACATTCTTCAGTCACTCTTGATCGTCATACTCTTCCTTTTGTGAAGACAGTTGTTGTCTACAAACTGATGATACTGTCTACGAATGTTGTTATCACTTGCAAGATTACAATGGAATTTAATACAGAATGCATGTTGCATAGCAACAGCAGATTCAGTCCTTGCAAAAAGAAGATACAAGAAACAGTGCATGTGCACAGGTATAAAAACAAAACTCCAAGAATTACTTTTTTTAAGTATCATTTATAATCCACTGCCTTGGCAAGGGATCATTGCTTCTGCCACTTAGTGTTGAAACACATTTGCCTGATTGTCAGTCATGGACAGAGAGATCATTAGGGGCACAGCATTTCGCTCATTAGGTACGGTGAGATGGACATTATTATGCATATGCTAATAAAATTTGCAATTTACAAACATTGCTCAGTGTCATAAAAATCATTCTGGTGTTCACCACCCTGGTTTTGTGAACTAGCCTTGTTCGTATGTAATCATTTGTCTGCACTCATCTCACTGCTGAGTGACAGAACTTTCGAAGTCAAGGGCACGTGTATCTGCATGATTACTCTGCAATTCACAGTTAATTGCTTAGCAGAGGGTTCATCAAACTGCCTTCAAGCTATTTCTCTGCAGTTCCACTCTCTGACAGCGAGCAGGAAAAACGAGCAATTAAATCTTTCTGTGCAAACATTGATTTCTCCTATTTTATCATGATGATCATTTCTCGTAGACAGGTGAGAGCCAATTGAATATTTTCGCATTCGGAGGAGAAAGTTGGTGACTGACATTTCACGAGAAGATTCTGCCTCAACGAAAAACGCATGTATTGTAATAACTGCCATCCTAATTCACGCATCATGTTCATTGCACTCTCTCCCCTATTTCGCAGTAATAAAAAAAAGAGTTGCCCTTCTTTGAACTTTTTCTATGTCCTCCGTCAGTCCCATCTGATGCGGATCCCACACCGCACAGCAATACTCTAGAAGAGGGCAGACAAGTGTGGTGATGCAGTCTCTTTAGTCAACCTGTTACACTTTCTAAGTGTTCTACCAATAAATCACAATCTTTGCTTTGCTTTACCCACAAAATTATCTATGTGATCATTCAAATTGAAGTTATTTCTAACTGTAATCCCCAAGTATTTAGTTGAATTTACAGCCTTTAGATTTGTGAGATTTAGCATGTAACCAAAATTTAGCAGATTTCTGGTAGTGCTCATGTGGATAGCTTTACGCTTTTCATTATTTAGAGTACAACTGCCACTTTTTTTTACCACACAGATATCTTGTCTAAATCCTGTCTTGTTTTGATCATCTGATATCTTAAGAGGGCTGCTCAGATTATCTTATATATTGTTTATGTAGATCAGGAACAGGAAAGGGTCCTTAAGACTTCATTGGGTTACACCAGATAGTACTTCTGTTTTACTCAATGACTTTTTAGAAGATGCTTGTGAGTTATGGAGTCAGTAGCCTTCTGGATATATAAAAATATGGAATCAATTTGACAACCCCTGTCGATAGCACTCATTACTTCATGAGAATAAAGAGCTAGTTGCGTTCCACAAGAACAGTTTTTCCTGAATCCGTACTGACCATTAATCAATAAATAGTTTTCTTCGAGATGATTCATTATGTTCAAACACAGAATATGTTCCAAAACCCTCCTGCAAATTGACGGTAGTGTTATGAGTCTGTAATTCAGTGAATTACTCCTGTGCCCATTCTTGGGTATTGGTGTGACTTGTGCAACTTTCCAGTCTTTAGGTGTAGCTCTTTTGATATGCAAGCAGTTGTATATTATTGTTAGATATGAAGCTATTGTATCAGCATACTCTGAAAGGAACCTGACTGGTAGCAGTCTGGACTGGAAGCCTCGCCTTTATTAAGTGATGCATGCTGCTTCACTACATCGGAGATGTCTACTTCTAAATTACTCATGTTGGCAGTTGTCCAGATTCGAATTCTGTAATATTTATTTCATCCTCTTTGGTGAACAAGTTTCAGAAAACCGTGTTTAGTAACTCTGCTGTAATGGCACTATCATCACTGACATAACCATTGTTATCGGGCAGTGAAAGTAATGATTGCAACTTGCAGCTGGTGTACTTTACACAAGATCAGAATCTCTATGGGTTTTCTACCAAATTTTGAGACAGAGTTTTGTTGAGGAAACTATTAAAAGCATCTTGCCTGGAAGTTCGCCATCAATTTCAAGTTTTTGCAGAATTTTGCTTATCTTGTGGGTAGCATATCTATTACAAGATATCCTTCTCTAGACTGAGTAAAGAATATTTTAGTGAATTTTATGGACGTGTGAACATTCAGTGGTAGTGCAAGCTTGAAAGTAGGCTTAAAAATCAGTTATAATAAGACAGAAGTAACATATGAACAATATAGTGAAAAGGAAATTGCTAAAAATGACAATGAAGTTACAAAACCAGATGAATTTTTTTGTGTTTAGGGAAATTGAAGGCAGTAATTGGATGATTAGCAGTGAAATAAATAGAAGCAAAAATGGCATGGAGCACTTTTGCCAAACTAAAATTTCAGTTAGGGAGTTACCAGATTTGACTTCAGGTAGTGAGACATGAACTTTTAAGTCACTAATTGTTCAAGAACTGATGATTGCTCAGTGAGCATTGGTGAGCTGTGTTGGACATTATTACTATGAGAAAGAGGAAAATGAACAAATGGCTGAGGGAAGTGACTGTGATGAAAATAAAATGGTGCTGGCTGGCTCATGTTGGTAGATGAATGGATGGTAGATGGATGAGGAAGTTTTTTGCTAGATTCCTGGAGATAAAAAAAAGACTGAAGCAACAGAATAATGGAAGGCAGATAAATGGCATTAGAGAAGATATGGGATGTTGTGGATGTGGGTTCATGAAGACTTTGGTGTAAGAAAAAGCTTTATAGTGGCATTTGTCCAGTAAGGATGATGAGTGATGGTGATCATACAACTAGTCTTGCACCTGTGCATTTATTAGTGTTCACCTAAGGCATTGTTTCATAATGATCCATGACATAATTGCAATTTGATAGTAAACTGCAGTTACTTCTACCTTTAGACCATATGTAATTTGAACCTGCTAAGTTTTAACAAGAATCCGAACATGTCCTGTGTGTGTGTGTGTGTGTGTGTGTGTGTGTGTGTGTGTAAGGGAGGGGAGCTATAATCTTGAGTTTTCTCTCTGCAACACAGTATGAAGCAAAAGGGAAGAAAAGTGGTAAAAGGTGATACGATATCAAAGATACTGGATCATAATTGTGGCCTCTTGCTATGATGAGGAGTTAATAAGTTTTTCAATGGTAGGCCACTTTCTCATTGGAAGTAGGGATGATTTTTATTATTTATAAAATTCTTTACATTGCTATGCATGCTGTCCATAGAGCTGAATAACTCCCTCTTTTCTGTGCAACAGTAGAGTCGAGTGGTGAATAATGAAACCTTTTTTTTCTCTTAGTATTATGTTTACAAATGTTAATATGGTTTTGAAGCTGTGATCGATTGTTGACAACAGACTTGTAAAGGGAGTTAATGTACTGTGATTGTGTTGTCCATATGCCCAACTGTTTGAAGAGCTAATATATCAATGAAAATAATAGATTTTTAAAAAATATAATTGGATAGATGAAAAAAATCTACTCACCAAGTGGTGTACACACACACACACACACACACACACACACACACACACACACACACACACACACACACACACACAAAATTTGAAATAAATCCACTGAATGCAAATCTCTTAGCATCAGCTGTGTTAGGTATAGATATACTGCCTATTAGTGACATATGAAAATGATATAAGGATGTAGGCATGTATACCTAACATTACTGATGCCAAGATATTCTTATTCTGCTACTGCATAAGCACTAATGGATGTTTGCGATCACATTTGCCCAGTCTTCTCTATCTCTTTCAGCATAGATCAAGTCACCAGCATTTCTTATTCCTGTCCACTGGCTGATGTTGCGGAGCCATTACATTCTTCTCCTCCCAATTCCTCTTTTGCCTTCAGTCTTCCCCTCGATTATCAGTTTAAGAAGGTGGATACCTTTCATTTCGTATTACGTTGCCTAAGTAAGCTGTTTGATTGTGGTTAGCAGTTTGCGGTCTCTTTTTACTATTCTCAAGATCTCTTCATTTGTTTTCTTTGCTGTCCACAGAATTTTAAGTGTTCTTTGATATAACCACATCCCAAATGCTTCCAACTTGTTCATAGTGTTCACTTTGTGTCCAACTTTCCATGCCATACAAAATCACTGACTCCACATAGCTCTTCATAAATGTAACTCTGAGGTTAATAGCAAAGTCAGTGCTAGTAAACACTTTGTTAAATTTCAAGAATGCATTCCGGGTCTTCTCTATTCTGCATCTGATTTCCATGTCCGATGACCAGTTTTTGCACAACACATCCGCAAGTAGTTAAATCTATTCACCCTATCTATGGGTTGATTATTATACATTAATTCTGCATTTTGATGCTCATCTGAATTGCAAGTGACTATCATAAATTTTTGGTGTTAATATTGAGACCCATATTCCTGCTGTGTTCTCCCACTGTAGTCAGAAGATCTTGCAACTCGTTCATGTTATCTGCAATTAAGACTGTGTCATCTGTGTATCTTATGTTGTTAATCCATAACCCGCTTACTTTTATTCCTATCTCACGATCTTCAAGCACCTCTTGGAATATATGTTCTGAGTACAGGTTAAAAGAGGAGTGGCGAGAGAACGCAGCCTTGTCTAACTGCTCTACGGATTTTTTTGTACATCTGTCAGGATACTCACAATTGCCAAAGTTATTTCAAATCAGTTTTTGAGCTGTAAATTATCGTTAGTAACTATTCATCCTGATATACAAGTAAATACATATAAAAAGTTAAAGAATGTGCAAGCTTTTGCAGCAAGTAGTGCCTTCTCTTGGCAGAAGGGTTGAACAGGAAGGAAGAAGGATTAAGCGAAAGGACTGGCGAGGTTTAGGCAATGGTGATAAGTCCAGGACAATTGCCCAGAAACCTGGGTCTGGGAGACTTACTGAATGGAACTTCTGTTCAGCACACTCCTGTTTCCTCAGAGACACATTACTCCATAGTATGATGCTGTAAGACACTAGTAAATGGAAATAGGAAAAGTAGGTCAACTTTTTGACATTTTTATCTCCAAAATCAGATACTGCATGATGTAAGAATAGCAGAACTTACAACATTTAAGAAAATTTGTAGTGTGTGACTTCTACTTCAGATTTTTATCAATATAAACACCAAAGAATTTAGAATACTGTGCTCCAATTACTGATTTACCCTCATGCATTATTTCTATTAGTGTGGTCAGACCGTATTCAGTACTGAATTGCTTGTATTGTGTTTTTCTCACATTCAGTGACCGTCAATTGATATTAATTTTCAAGGAAATTTTAGTTACATTATCATGTTTACAAGCTTCTCCCATAATCTTGATTATAATGTTTACATTGTGAGGAATGAGGAAGGAGAACTATTTTTCTACTTGGATGTATGGTTTTTGGTCATGGATATAACAAGAACAAGAACAACAGTGAACACAGTATCGATCCCCGTTGATCACCTTTTGTAATTATTCCCGATTCTGAAGATGAAATGCTCCTTTGTGTAGACACCCTGAGTTTCTTTATGCAATTAAATTCATCATTTAGATAGGATGAAACCCAGTTACTAGCAAGATCTCTGATAGCATAATATTTGAACTTTTTTGGGGGGAAAACACTGTATTTAGGTGGTTTGAGGGACCTTTTGAGCTGCATACAGTAGGACAGTGCTTGGTAAAATTTAATAAGTAATGTACAAGCATTGTTGGAAGAATGACAAGTATGTTTTTGTTTCTGTCCTGCATATTTGCCTGACATCAGTCTCCTTGAATATGTAGGGATATTGTTTGTAGGCAACTCAAAAGGAAATGTCATCAACTTGACATCATATTTTAAGGAGAGAGAAAAGCACACTTACAAGATATCAGCCCCAGAAATTAACCCCAGATGAAAATTTGGGCCATAATTCTGATAGTATGCAGCTGTGACCTTCTGAAAGAACAACTTTTGAACTTGCGCATGCAGTCAACCCCATTGCAGCCACCTAATGATCAAGTGTGAAGTGATGTTCAGTGAAGCAACAACCAGACCCCTCCTATTCACTGGGTGTCAAAGGCAAGGGCATGGGGACGAGGGAGGTGTCAGGTTGAACACATGTGCCCAACCTGTTTTGAAGTCTCGTTCGAGAATGCATGTTATTCTACATGAAAAATTGTAATTTACATGAGTATGTAATACAAGTTGGTTATTACTAAACTTTCAATATTTGAGCCAGTTTAGACAGAAAATATTTACCATGTGGGTACCCAACCTTTAGGAATGTTGTTCAGACTGTGTGCTGCAGTATTTGTGTTGTTGGTAGTGTTAGTGTCATGACTTGCCATTAAGCACCAGTACTGTTAAAGTGACATAGGGTTGAAGCACAAACATCAGTGTGCATTAAAGTTGCAGACAGTCAACACTGGTGTGGACAAGGTGAGCAAAGCTTTACGCGTAAAGCTGTTTTATCAAAAAAAAAAAAACAGCTGTAGTGCTACGCGTTGCTCTTGAGGTAACTTGGTTACACTCTAACACATTTGGAGAAAACCAAATCATTGGCCAATTGTTCCAAACTGTGTGGCCACTGAGATCACCAGTTTTAAAACCTTTTGATTTCTGGCTGTGGGTTTACCTGAAGGACAGGGGTTATTAACAGGACACTAACACACACTGGACACTGGAGATGAACATAGTGAAGAAGGTCGCCAACATCCCTCCTCTCTAGTGCAATTGCAGGCTGTGGTGGATGTGGATGGTTGTCACTTTGAGCAATGTTTTAGTTCACAATTAACAAATTTTACCATCTCTTGTGAATATTAAAATGTTTCTTTCAATGGTTTATTTGTTATTTCTATTTTGTTTGTCCATGCAAATGTTTCCACTGTTTCATTGTCTTACTATCACTGGTTTTTCATGGGAGATCCTCCCTCTCAAGTAGCAAAAGTTTAATTGTAATCACCCTGTATGTCAACAACACGCACACTCAAGTTCAGAATTGTTTTAACAATATTTTTGTGTCGGTATTCTGCAGCTGTATACACACCTCAAAATCAAAATGAATAAACCTAAGCAACTGAAGTGTTATTATGGAATGAAGTTTATGATTTTCAGTTTACAATTTAATCATGCCAGTCATGTTCAGGAATGGCACATGTCCTGCAGATGTACTTCATGTTAAGTGTCAGTTTTAAAACACAAAGAAAATAATAAACAACAGCAATTTTAGTAATTATACAGCATTACGACACTTCTCTAATGTCACACCAATTCATTTCTTTTACACTGCATCTGTGAATAGCAACATAAAAATTTCAAAGCAAAGATGTCAGAAATTGTGCACCTTGATGCAATGAACAAAGCATGTTACCAGTGTTGAAACAGTATTTCACAAACCTCTTTGTCACTCCATTTTATAGTACTTCCTGCTTGGGCATTAGATGGCTGGAATGGGGCAGAGCGAGTAAAATTGGTACGCTTGAAAGTTTAAAAGCTGTACTTTCTCAAGGTCATAACTGCCTACTGTCAGAATTATGGCCCATATTTTTGCATGGGATCGATTGCTAGGGCTGATGTCTCGTAGATGTGCTTTTCTTCTTAAAATATGTGTTCAAGTCAGTGATGTTACCTTGTCATTCCTCCAACAAACACTGTTATTGTTATCTCAAAATTGTATAGGTGGAGGTTTCCCAAAAACATATGCAGGCCCTCTTTGATTCCATGCCACAGTGAGCACTGGTTTATCATTTATATATTTCTGCATATGTAATCTGTGGTAAAACCTTGTCTCTTAGGACCTTAATTGTATTATAATTTGTTAGTGAAGGACATTATCGCATTCAAGTTTGGATGTATTTTATTATTAAATAGATGGGGCAGAAATAAATCTTTTTGCAAGAGGTTTTCATCATTGCCCTATGTTGTAATTTTGTGGCAAACACTTCTGATGTTCACTTGCATTACATGACTTATGTAGCACTCTCGTTCAGAAAAATGATTTATTTTCAGAACAGTTAGTTTCCTGAATCGTGCTTGTTTGTTAGTATAAATTAATCATTTCTTCACCACCATTAAAGATTTTCTTGTAACAGTTTTCTTGTGTTGTGAATTTTTCACAATGAAACCTTTGCAAGTTTACTCAAATTCTGTAAATTGGAAAGTATTTTCATTCCTTATTGTCTGCCTCTAAACATGCAATACATTCTAATTTTCATCTGCAACTTCCATATGTCATTAATGTTTTAAATTACCTTTTTCCTTGTGATTACAAATTGAAGAATTTGCAACACAATTTTTTATATGTATTTACTAAATTACTTCAAAATTTTGATCAGTTTAAAAAAAACATTTATTGCCTGTATTAAAAAGATGGCTGCTACTCACCATATAGCAGAGATGCTGATTATTTGGCAGTCTTTGTGTTGTGGCTATCTGCAGCTCAGTACATCAGCTATACGGTGAGGGTAGCAACTATCCTTTTCATAATATTGTCATTATTCCACCCTGGATTTTCCATTGTTTCATTTATTGCCTATTATGTACACAAGATTTTTTTATAGACAGCAGTAAATTATGACTGTGACTGCTTTTAACAGATTAAAACATTTCATTTGTAAATATATGAACAAATACTTAAAAGTAGTGAGTGCAGTATTCATTAATTAAAAACTGATTCAGATTTTGGCCACAAGAACTCACCCATCATTGTTGTAGTCATCCTTTCACTTCACTTCTTACTTTTTTCAGCTATTCATATTTCATTACTCATATTCAAATGTTGAAAAATGGTTTCATGAAATTTCAGTTAGTTACAGTATGTTTGTTCCATTTGTAACTCCATTTCCGTTCTGTGTGAAATGAGAGATTGTACGCTTGGGTAGTGGGAGGGGGTGCGGGGAAGAAGAGATTTATGGAGATGGAGGAGATATGAAGGTAATAGAGAATGGGATAGTTTAAAAGGTAATAAAAAGTTGATGCAGATATGTAGAATATTTAATGCCCCATTTTGAATGGTATTGGTTAGAAGAGAGCAGAAGTTACGTGGAGTTCTTGTGGGTGTACAGTATATTTGCTGCAGTCATCAGTGTTTCAGCTTTCATGAGGACACTCACCCTGCCATAGTGAGTAACAACCCCCCCCCCCCCCCCCCCAAACACACACACACACACACACAAACACACACACACACACACACACACACACACACACACACACACACACAACCTCTCTCTCTCTCTCTCTCTCTCTCTCTCTCTCTCTGTGATGTCTAGCTTTTGGCACTGCAGAGCCTCAGAATGTTAAAGAGTATAGAGGAAGCTCAAAAAGCGTGTCACTCGGTAAAGGTCCTTCTGAATTGCATGGGGGAGAGGTGGCGAGGATGGAACGACAAGCTCCTGTGAGATTTGCTAGCCTCCCCTCCCTCTCTCTCTCTCTGCTGCATTTGTTTTATATTCAATCTCACTCATTACTGTTCTACATAATGGTGTTTAACCTAAAAGTAATGTAACTGAAATATATCAAATATAAATCCTAAGTGTTGTAAAAAATAGAACATGTGTGAAGCTAATAGATATTTAGGAAACAAAAAATCATTTGTGCTCTATTTTTCTCCACTTGGAATTATCAGCTTTTCAAATGAAAGGGAGTTTTTCTATGTAGCCTACTGGACAATTGGTATGAAACAGAAAAGTTTGCAAACTGCTAGGCTACCTACAGTCCTGTAGGTTCTTATAAACGAACTTACGCATCACTTACATGAGCCTTTTAACATTTTTTCTCATCAGGAAGTCTTTGAAATACTTGTTTTTCAAAGGTGTTAATATTTTAGAATTATATACCTGTAGCTTTTTGACAATCCTGTGGCAAGAGGTAAAATATTAGCCAGAAAGTTGTGCCAAAGAGGACAGCACAAACCTCACGAACCATGTATCGTGAAGAAGGTAAACACTGGTTGTGAGAAGATGCATTGCACGAGCAGGCAATGATATTCCTTTTGTGTGTTTCAATAATTAAACTTGATGCCTATCAGTTGATACTGAACTACATATTGTTGTAAGCTTCAGTTTTCCATAATACTAGAATTTGAAGGGTGTTTGTGTTGGGAGGCAGGGGGTTGTTCTGAAAACCTTTAATCTTTTTTTTTTTCCAGCTCTTGTAATCCACAAAGTATACACGATTGTTTTAATACGGAGTTTACAAGATCGAGTCTTTTCATTTATTGTTCCTACAAAAACTTGTTCCATTAAAAATGCTATAACATGATGATTCTACATTTGACCTGAAAGAAAACGTGAGTTGCAGCATATTTAAAACGCCCTAACATAAGACAGAGCTCCCATGTGACTCAAAAAATATGCAGTACCCTAGTGCTTTTATGCAGGGTCCACATGCACCCATCTCATACAACTTATGCAAAATATAGGCTAGTTATGCATTACAGAAAACACTCCAGGCAATACAAGAATGACAACATGGTAAGAGGATAATGCACTTGGAAATTGCAATAATTACTCAAAAGAAAGATTGTTTCTGATTTAGCACAGATTTAGTCATAGACTGAATACCAGTTGTAAGCCAAAATGTATGTTTAATTGGTGCACTGGCAAAAAATGCAATTTATTATTGATTACATTTACCTGGCATCCTAATTGTCATTAACTGTTGACTCATTCTTCTGTATCTGTTTCCTTCCTATATCTTTTTGAGAACTGTATCAGTGCAATTAGTTTCATAACTATGTGTTGTCTTAGTACTGAAGACTTCAGTTATATTTACGTGCAGTACCTATGAACTGAAAACAAGCATGGCAGATTTGCATTCTCTAGTTACTTTTACTGTTTCAGTATGAATGCGTAGCAGATTGTGGCAGTCCTAGAGTTGTTTGTATGCATTAATATTTTGGCAAAAAATGTGGATCCAGATTTAGCGGCAATAGATACATTTTCTCCAATCCCACACCTACAACTGCATTCACTGTCTCTTGAATGCTATTCATCAATGATGCAGTATAATAATGATTGCAGTAAACGGATTTCTTATGAACTGTGAGCAGTATGTGATACTCAAAGTGAATTGTTATCAGAAATCAGAATATTTGTTAGCTTAATGGAGTGCTAGCAATTACGATAATAGATGGGACTAGTTACCAGCTGTTAGATCAAAGGTTTTATATTGTTGCTTTGACACAATGTAACTGTTTCTAAATTTATTTCTCTCTAACTCCCTTCCCTTTCTCCATCCGTTTGCAGTAGTGCTTTGAGCTTACTCACTTGTAACAATTAAACAACAGAATTTCATATAGCTAATATTATTTAATTCTTTTGTAGTAACAGAGGAAATTATACCACACATGCGTTATGAACTTAGTTCTTTTAGTATTGCACTAGAATTGTCTGATTTGAAGTAATAAAAATACTGTTGGCATCTGGAACCTATGTAGCAGTGGAACATGTTTTCTAAGAGACTACTGCCAATATGCAGTGCGGCTGTGCCTGTGCCGTTGTGACTCCCAGTTCCTCTGTCCTCCAGCAGGATTGCTGTGGTGCCTGCCCGAGCTGCCGTCCTACCTGGACCCAGCACCAGCACCCCAAGGCCCCCCGCTCCGCCCTGCCCCCCCGACATCGCGTCGTCGCTCCAATCCACAAGCTGGCGAGAACTTCAGTCGTGCACTCGACGCAGTACGCTTCGGGGGGTTGGGCTTCTGCAAGGCGGCACGAATATATGGGGTCAACAACCGCACCTTGTGGCTGGAGTACCGGCGACGTGGTTATCCTGTAGCGAGGCCACGGCCTCCGCGAGGTCCTTCTGCAGGCATGCGGCCGGTAGCTGTTATTCCAGCAGCTACAACACAAGCCCAGCAACTTGTATCTTCCTTTGCTAATTGTCCTGATCCTGCCTCAGTTGTCGGGTTTGGAGTGGCATCGCAACCGTCCCAACAGATGAGTT
Organism: Schistocerca serialis cubense; assembly: GCF_023864345.2. Taxonomy (NCBI): domain Eukaryota; kingdom Metazoa; phylum Arthropoda; class Insecta; order Orthoptera; family Acrididae; genus Schistocerca; species Schistocerca serialis. Next base: position 142,909,943 of record NC_064642.1, on the reverse strand, counting down.
GTTGGACTTGATGAATAATTAGATTATTGTTTGATGAGCATATTATTTAATAATTCTAAGTGATGGAAGATGTAAAATTAGTTGACCTTGTGCCTAATGTGAATGACAGTTGCTACAGACCTAGTCTGCCAAAAGATAGTCATTGAAGTCCAGTTGCCTCAAGAAATAATTGAAGTGCTATATGTGCAATTTTTCCTCAAAACTCTGGCTGTTTTACTTTATTTTTAACTGTTTTCATTTTCCCCTCCAGTATTGTACCAGTCAGAATTAAAATGATATGATTTTGATAACTGTTTCCCTCCTTTCTTTGAGAATTATTGAAGTACATATTCTCTGCTTATTTTTTATTATGCAGGTTGTATTTTAGTTCGTGACTAAAACTGGGGTAGCCCACTTTTTCCTACCTGAATCTCTGTGCAGATGTAACTCAAAGACATACTGTTTGTCTTCCAAAACACCTGACATGTGAGGGTATAAGATATGAGAATGAAAGTAAGGTAAACATGATCTTTTAAAAAATACAGTAATGTATTTATGAAAGTTATAGTCATGAATCCAGGAATTCTGGTAAATTTGACAGTAACATAGAATTGCATAGTGAATATTGCCCAGCTGGACCATGGTACAGAAGAAGCAGATGGAAATCTGTATCTTTTTGGTCCAAAAGTCAGTGACAGACTTAGATTAAAGAAATGAAAAGGAATTGGTGAACTTCAGGCATTAGCGTGGATTTATTCAGTTGGTATTTTTGTGTGGCATTAGATAGAGTGGAAATAGGATCGTTTTTAGTAGTGTAATCATTGTCTATAAGGCTACCAGTCAATAAATAGCATTGAAACATTTGAGAACTGCATAACGAAATGTAATTCAAATCAAGACACTGTCCATACAGATTTTTCCTCATTCACTTACTGCAGTTGACCCCTTGACCCCAAAGTACTTCAGTAATATTGTGCCAGCAAAGATGAGATTTATTAAGTTTTCTGGCAATGCCCCCCCCCCTCCCCCCTCCCCTCAAAAAAAAGAGGTGGGTGGAAGGAAAGCTGCTGACAGTCTGGTAGATAATGCAGCAGTAAGACAGATGACTGCAAAAAAAAAAAAAAAAATCATGAAAGTGTAAGAGTTAGTGGAGGAATGAAATGGCCATTCTTAAACTTTTTTTGTGTAATGGGGCGGCCAACTGATCTGGTCATGATATCTTTGGGTAAAGCATATTTACTCAATAATTGGCAAGAGATGTTGCTGAAAGTTAAGAAGTTTACTGTGTGCTGTTGTACCAGTATATATTGGGTTTTAAGTTGTCATTCGGCTGTAAAGAATATGGTAAACTATAGTGAAAAGGAAATGGCCTCTATGTGTATTAATAAATAACAGAAAATGCTAGACTGAAACACTTCCAAATGTGGCATACAAACTCTTTTTAATAAGTTTGTCATATTGTAGATGCTCATTTTTTCACATTTTCAGAGAATTTATTATTTTATGTAGAGTATTGCTTCAGAGTAAGAGTACAAACTACACCTTGCGTAAGGTAGTGTTTTAAAAATGATCTGTTATTAATTTTTAAAATATTGATGAACTGAAATGGTGTCATTTTGTAATTGTGTGAGAACTGGTGCAACCTAGTTCATCTGTGTGCTTGGAATGGCTCAATGAGTATTCCATTAAATTATTTTGTTGTCAGTGGACTGTATTAGTAGACATTCTAAATGGATGTGGTTCATAAGTAAACAGAGTAAGAATACATAGCCTAGTGCAATGTTTTGCCAGTTGGTTGTGGTTTGTGCAAAAATATTCGAAACTATAAGAATGACAGTTGAAGTATGGGTATACAAATGTATCTGAAATTTGGAATTTTTATAGCAAAGTGTTATGAGCAATTTTGTGCAAATGCATTGTACTTGAAATATATTGTGGTAATGATAATCATCGTGCAGTTTACCAGAAAAGCTCACTACAGTGTTGATTGCAATTATTGATAAGTGAGAATCACATCTTGGAGCAATATTTACCGGTTATGTGCTGCAGAAGATTATGAGCAGTGTGTTATTATTATTATTATTATTATTATTATCATCATCATCATTATTAAGCATAAGAATTCTGAACTAGGATGAGGAACATATATATATTATCTGTGTTAAAAAAGAAAAAGGCATTAATGAAAAAAGAGTGCATTCACTAAGCTAATAAAAAAGACAGGTATGATTTGGATCACCACCTGTTATAACTATAAGGTTTTGTAAAAAGCAGTTATCATAACAATTGTGAACAATTAGTTTTAGTTTTTCAGAGGATCTATACATGAATTTCAGCAGATGACATGAATTTAGTACTTCCAGTCAGCTGGAGGGAAGCCATCATTATGAACCCAAATAATTGTGAAGCTTTATTTATTGAGCAAAAATGTTAATGGCAACTGAGGAAAATTCCACAGTGTGAACTTACTGACAAAGATTTCGTAAATTGTCCCCTGTGAACATTATATATTTCATTGTTGCCATGTGACAATCACTGAAGTTAACAGTTTTTGAATAAATTTCACACACTATAGATACATATCGGAACCTGACATTATAAATTTTTAAGGAAATTTTACACCAATTCTAGGTACTAATGCAGAACTGTTCAATAGAACACTGTGTAATCTATTGCAGCAATGTGTTCCTGTAACAGATTACAGTAAAAGCAGTGAACAGAGGAAAGTAAATGGATGTAAATTGGATGTGTGTTAATTATTGTGAAAACATTGCATTGGACAGTGTCATCTCCTTGTACACTCCGCCTATGTTGAGAGTACTAAATGAGGTGCAGCCCTTAAGTTTGTAAGTTAGTTTCAAATGGACAGAGTTCTTCTCTCATGTCGTATTAATGGCTTTTGCATAGTTGTAGCTGTTTTGTTAAGAATAAAAACAAGTTAAGATATTTAAATTCATTTCAGATTGTCATATATTCCCTTGAATAACCTTTATTCCCTCTCCATGACTGATAGAAAACTTTAATCAGTTACATTCATACTGTGGTGCTGGACCCCTTTGCTTACTTGGAAAGACAATACCTATGCCTATAAAAACAAAATGCATAATTTTTATCATAAAACTAAAATTTCTGATACTGCTGGCTACCAAATAGATCTGTGTAACTCTCAGTAATTTCTCCAAGGAATTTAAATAGCACTCATTAAATAATTGTAAAATTGTGCTTGGAAGAAACATGGAAACATGTTGCTTTCACAGTTGAGCTATTTTGCTTTCCTTTATATGCAGCAAAAGTTGTATTGTAATTTAAGAACAGGATTTTCTTTAATATTTCTGTTGTCTCATAGGGTAATAAAAGGGATTTGTAGTTCTAGAATCTAGATGTCCTGATAATTCCTGAGAATAGCTAATGAGACACGATTCTAATTTGATTTTGAATTTCTGATTATTACATTTGTTAAGCAGGGAAGCTTTGCCCAATTAATACAGAATTCCACTTGGATCATCATTTGAGGAAATTATTTTGTATTATTGCAACACTAAACTTTTTTTTAGATATTGGTAGATGCTTTGCAGCTTCATGTACTTCCTGTCAATCTGATATGCTGTAAGAAGTGTGCAAGTGGCGTGGGGTACTTGCGTTGTGGGTGCTTCCACTTCTTTGAACACTGAAACATTGACATTCATTTATTGTATTGCTGTTGTTTTGTTTGTTTATCAGATGTGTGTTTTTTGATCATTTATTATTGTTTTGATATTTATGCCAAGCTAATAGTTGTGTTTGTCACTGGCTTTCTGTTTAAAATATTTCTGTGCAGTTCTTAATTTCATTTATAATTGATGATTTTTCAGGGAAATAATGGGAAGGTGGAAGTGATAATGTTGGGTTTGTCAGTTCTATGTACAGTGGTGTATGTTACTGTAATATGTAAGAAATAAAAAACAAATTAGGAGTTGGAGAGAAATATTGAAAATAATAAAGCACAAATCATTGTATACTGGTATTTAAAAAATGAGAAATTGTATAAATGAGGTACTTAGCACAATCATGTAAGTGGTCACACATTGTTATTTTTTCACTAAAAAAGTGTACAATAGTTGTTGTACTGTGTTCCACATCATATCAAGAGGTTGCAATTATGATCCACATGATACGCAAATAACTAACTAATGGTCTAGCCAAATATCAATACCTGATATGATACACACCAGTATTCTGCAACTTTGTTAATCTCGGCACATTCAGAAGGGGCTAGATTCAATATGGCACACCGAAATGTCTGTCCCCTAAAAATCATGTTAATCTTAATATAATCATGAATTATTATGTGATTACATAATTTATTATTATTATAAAACATGAATAGTCCCATGCCTTTATTAACAACTTACTGCCCTTAATTCCCTATAAAAAATAGATATTCATGATATGAATTTTAAAGTAAATAACTCTACTCATACCTTTAACATGATATTTGAGCCTGCTTATCAGCACACACAAAGGTTGGTTCATGGCAGAATTGTTGCCAAAGCAAGTGTCATTTCTTCATCTGATTCTTCATCTTCATCTGATCTGAGTCTCTCTCTCTCTCTCTCTCTCTCTCTCTCTCTCTCTCTCTCTCTGTGTGTGTGTGTGTGTGTGTGTGTGTGTGTGTGTGTGTGTGATGTTTTAATGTCAGTCAGTGCCGAGAAGCCCATTTCACACAAATATGTGGTTGAAAATGGCAATAATCCATTAACTGCGACCTTGGAGGTAGCCATGTATTCACTGCTTTTGAAAACCAAAATGTATTCAAAAGGCACTTAAAAAATTTTTAATTTCAATGTTCAGTCTCCTTTCAAATCTGCTAGTTCCACTTGTAAGCCTAAACCTAAATTATTCGAAATATGTTTGGAATCTACAAATGGATCATGAACCCATTCTAAATCTTCAACGCTCTCTCTTATTGAATGGTGTGACCTATCAAAGGAGAAACACATTTGTTCTAATTTGATGCTAACATTTCTTTGGAGACTGAGACCTATCCTTCCCGTATGCACAGTAATGCTCAGTGTTCCCTTAGTTAATTGTGTCTTGCTTTAAACACCCTAATTGATCTGCAGTGAAGGCTGTTAAATAGTGAATGTAGTTAATGACTTCGTTTCATTGTGATGCTTATTGACCTATGAACTTTCAGTTCTGTGAATGTGGCAAATTTTTTTTGAAACTTATCATTTTTACGAATACTACATTGCTCACCAATGTGTGTTTCAAATTTTGATTGTTCTCGTTTGCAGTTGATCAGAGCGATAGACTATTTTTAGTTGCCTGTCACATCAATTGGTTTAGATGCATGAGGGAATTTGATAAATAGGTCATATATCAGCATAACGTTTCATGTCTTTGTTCTTACGTATAGTAGAGTTCAAAAGTCCTGATTGTCCTGTGACATTGCCTATAATCACACACACCACACACACAGTCATGCTCAGTGTCCCCTTAGTTAATGTTGTCTTGCCTTAAACATCCTAATCTATCTTCAGTGGAAGTAAACAAAAGTCTGTTAAATAGTGAATGTTTTTAATGACTCCATTTCATTATGTTGCTTGTTGACTTATGACCTGTCAGTACTGTGAATGTGGCACATATTTCAGAAACTGATCACTTTTGGAAACGTTACAATGCTGACCAATTTGTCTGTCTCAAATGTTGGTTGTTCTTGTTTGCAATTGATCACAGCAATAGTGTTTTTAGTTGCCAGGTCAGTTTAGATGCATGGGAAAATTTGATAAATAAGTTAAATTTCTGTGTAACATCTCAAGTTTTTGTTCTTAGGTGCAACAGAATTAAAAAGTTCTGTTTGTACAATCACATTGTCTATAAGAAAAGAAGTAAATAAATAAAATATGTAAATGAGGTGATGAGCAACAGGTGCTGCTCAACTTCCCACCAGTGAAGTTGCTTACATAGGCAAGTAATCCTAATCTTATCTTAAGGTTAGGCTATGTCAGTCAGTCATCCTCATCTTTATCTTGCCTTTGTGCAGTCTGCTTAGAATTTTGCAGTATTACCACAGAAAACTCAGAAGATGAACCTGTCGCAACATGTAGCCCTAAAGTTCAGATAAGTGGCATTCACTTTCAGCACAGGCCATTTAATTTTGGATTCCTTTGATAGTGGCAGATTACGCCATTTATTAATGTCTTGGAATTTTTTTTTATTTTTATTTTTATTTTTATTTTTTTATTTTTTTTTAATGTGGAGTCTGATGTAAATAATTGAACTCCTGTTCCATTTGTTATTGTAAACCACAAAAATTTGTTCATGACTATAACAGATTTATGCAGCAAAGGCAGGTATTTGTTTGTTCATCTGTTCTTCCATCACAAATTGTTGAATCTATGGAAAGACACACTTGTGAGAATTTGCCAGTGTCACAGTTATCACTTTTGGCCTTTCTTATTTCTTTTTTATTTGTGTTATGATACGGAACATATCAACAAATCAGTTGTTTCTGTTCATACTTGGGACTATTTACATGGTTTTTCATAAACTCATTTATCAATTTTTTATGTTAAGGAAACTTGGTACTAGGTTTAAAAATACATAAGCGCTCTCTCTCTCGCTCGCTCTCTCTCTCTCTCTCTCTCTCACACACACACATTTATACACACACACACACACACACACACACACACACACACACACACACCACAGTCTATATTATTACCTGTTAAGAAAAATACCTTTGTAGCGACACACACACACACACACACACACACACACACACACACACACACACCACAATCTATAATATTACCTGTTAAGAAAAATACCTTTGTAGTGAAACATACGCTGTCTAGCAGATATCAACATAATCTCTGGTAGCATATGGAAGTTCAGTGACTTGTGATGTCTCCAGGACATAAATCAATCAACTATGTAAAGTACCACAATGACCTTCAGATAACTCATAATGTGGTCATTGAAAGCTTGTGGCTGCATGCAAATCCTGTCGTCATTCGATTTTGATTCATTTGAAAATTTATTCTTATGGATCCACAATTCAGTGCTTTCTGCGCCATGCTGAGGCTGGAATTGTGTTACCCAGTTTTCTTCAACTATTATGTTTATCAAACACTATGATGTATTCGAACTGAAATAGGTTGTTGACAGCAATATTCTCAGGTATCTAAAAATATTCACAAAAGGTTTTTGTCTCCCCAAGTATTATTCTTTTTTAAATGTATTTGAGCAATGAACAGCATCTTTTTCAATGAAGAGTTGCCTCATTATAATATACCATTAAAAGTAGCCACAGTCAATTAACTTTTTGGCATTTTGTGACAGTTGTTACTCATAATGCAATTGTAATACCTGCATTGTCAGACAGAAAGGCAACTATTTCAGGAGAAATTCTGTATTCCCTTGTAATACATCAATAATGAATTCTCCCTGCTCTGATCATGCTAATTCATTTTTCATGCTTCTTTAATTTCTTACTGTGAGAGTCTGCATTTGGTTAGTTGGGTAATATGAAAACTGATTATCTGCTTTGTACCTAACAGCATAACATTTCTGTACAAGAACACTGGAAATAGCAAAATCGTGTAATTACATTGCAGGAAATCACAGTTTGATATTTTTTATTTCAAAATTTCATCATGATATATGAATTGAAATGTGGATGTTCTGTGTAGAGATCTGTCCAAGGTATAGATTGCCATCGATTAATTATCTTATTTTGGCAATGATGTGAAAAGACCTTTAGACAGCTAGTACAGAAGCTTAGAGCTATTTCAGTGAGGAATGAACAGTGATTGGAAAGAAACAAAAGTGTCACAAAGCTCAGAAAGTAAGTTTGAAGAGAGTCACTCAGTTGGAAATAGAAGAGTTACAAGCCAGTTCCATAAGGTAATGCTGTGTAGCCCTCGATAACCACTTAATGAAAACATCAACAGAAGTTCTTGAAATTCAACCATCAATTGTGGTTTTATTTTGTAGTCATCGATGCACCTGTGAGCAGCAGTTTAAAACATTTGGCAGAATATTTATAAAGTTGTTTTGTTAAGATTAGAAAGGTGGTTTCTATGAGGGGCTTTTATCAATAGTGCTCTTGCAGAACTACTGGTCAACTGTTGATAACTTGCCAGTAGTACTTGTGCAGAACTGCAAAATAATGAATTGCTTGTTTGTGTAACTACTGTCAAACTGATTCTCAGTTATGTGTCTTAAAAAAATAAGAGACAGCTAATTAAGTCTTAACTTATACCAGCAGACAACATGTCTGATGAGCAGTGGATACACCCTGGCAGGTGTGTGTGTGTGTGTGTGTGTGTGTGTGTGTGTGTGTGTGTGTGTGTGTGGGGGGGGGGGGGGAGAGAGAGAGAGAGAGGGAGGGGGGGGGGGCTGCCCTACTCTGTCCCTAACATGTCATTGCATGCCTCCACATGCACCATTGCGACCTCTGTGACCTCTACCCTGCCATCCCAGCCCAGCCTCCTCCTTACCCCCACCACCACAGAGATTGCTTCTCCCATCATGTGCAGTTGCACGTAGTGACCACAGAGACAGTGGTTTTTTTTGTGTGTGTGTGTGTGTGTGTGTGTGGGGGGGGGGGGGGGGGGGGGGGGGGGTTGAGTTGAGTTGTGCTTGCATGAGTGTATGTGTACTTAAGGCCTTGTGGGCAAAGGGTCAAATGTATAACTCTTTTTGTCGTGCCTATTTATGACCCAAGATCATCTCCTCTATTTGAGGTGTAGCAATCCATCCTTTTCATATTATGGTCACTATTCCACCCTAGATTTTCCATTATTTATTTCTCAGCATAGTCACCCTGGCGAAGAACATATTTCTCCCAATGCAAGATCAGTTTGTTGATAGCAGAATGGTTGACTTCATTGATGCAGCTACAACCTCAGCTCTGCTTGCACTGCTTCACCACTATCAAAGTGAAGTCCTTTAAGTTGTTCTTGAAGTTTTGGAAACACACAAAAATCAGATGGGGCCAGCTCAGAGCTGTTTGGAGGTTGATCAATGACAGTGAACTCGAAGTGTGGATAACTGTAGATTTGCGTTTCCCGTATGTGGCTTTGCATTGTCATGGTGAAGGAGAGGGTGCTTCCTGTGGGGACGAACTCTTCAGATCTGAAACATGAATGCAGCATGCTGTTTCTCATGCACCAACATGGTTATGTTACACACTTCTGTGTCACACACTACCATTCAAAGCCCCCTAGTGGCAAAGAGCTGCAAATGTTAACAACATGTGTTTTATTTAAAGAACTTTAAAGAGTTTTCATATAAAACATTTTTTTTTTCATCAGGCACTCATATAAATGTTGGCTTCTTAACAGTGGAAACACTGACACTTGTCTTGAGAGAGGTGGCGGAAGTTAAGTTAATAAAACTTGCAAAAATTTCAAATAGCGGTCAGGAATGTTTGTACCTTAAGCCACATCCACACCAGTCATGCTACACTGTGCAAGCCCGAGAAAGCGGTTTGGCACAGAACAGCACATCTGTGGGGTTGAAAGCCTCACCTCTCTACATGACAATGGACGAGTTCCGCGGAAAGGTAATGGTTTGTTTGTGCAAAGCTCTGGTTGGACGGCGCTTCTCATTTTCCATTTTTATTGATGATCATGCACTCGAGCACTGGAACATTTCTGTGCACCTGTGAACACTGCTCCATTCTGCTGTGCTCTGCACTGTGCATTTGTGCACAGTGCATCTGTTGTGAATGTAGCTAGAGCTCATCAGCTGAAGAAAGACAACTGTCATTGTTAGAGAATTATCTTAATATAACATTGATATTGCTGCAGTCAGTGAGTCTCATATGTCAGGTAGTGAAGTACTGAGTGAGAACCTTGGTTTCTTTACGTAATACTGGACTGCAAACTCATGTGTGAGAAATAACATACTCTTGTTGAATTTGCAGTTACCGAAGTATCTGCACATTGCTCGTCACAAATATCTGTCACAATTTCATCAGTACCTGTGCTCCTCTCACATCACCATATGATGACAAAGAATTGTATATGATTCTTATGCATTTTGTTGAAAATCATTGTTAATAGTAAACTGATTCTGCTTGCTAACTTTAATGAGTCTGTTAAGACAGTAAATAGTGTGTTATGGAATACTGATCGTCATGTGTTACTGGAAAATGTAATACCAGCAGTAACTTTCTCATCATATTGTGTAGTGAATTCAGACACTTCATTATCTAGTTGACACCAATTAGAAACATAGCATCTCTGATGTCCTTTAGAGCCATATTTGGACCAAGATTGAAACCTAGTGCACCAATTTATACCTGCAGTAGGACACTTTATCTCACAGAGCAAAGATATATTGTGACATTTTGAAGTTAATACTTCAATTAAGTGCTAAACATGTGCACAATTAGAACCCAACTGAGCATACAAATACATTAGAAAAGAATTGGCCTCCAGGTAACTAAATAACTTTCTAGCAGAAGTTATTAAGTATGGAGAGACTAATATTAATACCTGACTGAGTTCATAGTACTTATGTGAGATGGAACCAGTATTTCTAGACAGCTTGAAGGGGGAAACCAGGTGGCACTTTGGCTGGCCCACTAGATGGCACTGCCATAGGTCAAACAGATATCAACTGCGTTTTTTTTAAAATAGGAACCCTCGTTTTTTATTACATATTCGTGTAGTACGTAAAGAAATATGAATGTTTTAGTTGGACCACTTCTTTCGCTTTGTGATAGATGGAGCTGTAATAGTCACAAACATATAAGTACGTGGTAACACGTAACATTCCGCCAGTGCGGACGGTATTTGCTTTGTGATACATTACCCGTGTTAAAATGGACCCTTTACCAACTGCGGAAAAGGTCGACATCGTGTTGATGTATGGCTATTGTGATCAAAATGCCCAACAGGCATGTGCTATGTATGCTGCTCGGTATCCTGGACGACATCATCCAAGTGTGTGGGCCATTCGCCAGATAGTTACGTTATTTAAGGAAACAGGAAACGTTCAACCACATGTGAAATGTCAACCACGACCTGCAACAAATGATGATGCCAAAGTAGGTGTTTTAGCTGCTGTCATGGCTGATCCGCACATCAGTAACAGACAAATTGCACGAGAATCGAGAATCTCAAAAATGTCGGTGTTGAGAATGCTACATCAACATCGATTGCACCTGTACCATATTTTTATGCACCAGGAACTGACGACGACTTTGAACGTCATGTATAGTTCTGCCATTGGGCACAAGAGAAATTACGGGACGATGACAGATTTTTTTTGCACGCGTTCTATTTAGCGACGAATCATCATTCATCAACAGCGGTAACGTAAACTATCATAATATGCACTTTTGGGCAACGGAAAATCCACAATGGCTGCGATAAGTGGAATATCAGCAACCTTGGTGAGTTAATGTATGGTACGGCATTATGGGAGGAAGGATAATTGGCCCCCATTTTATCGATGGCAATGTAAATGGTGCAGTGTATGCTGATTTCCTATGTAATGTTCTACCGATGTTACAAGATGTTTCACTGCATGACAGAACGGCGATGTACTTCCAACATGATGGACGTCCAGCACATAGCTCACGTGCAGTTGAAGCAGTATTTAATAGCATATTTCATGACAGGTGGATTGGTTGTTGAAGCACCATACCATACCATACCATACCATACCATGGCCTGCATGTTCACCGGATCTGATGTCCCCGGATTTCTTTCTGTGGGGAAAGTTGAAGGATATTTGCTATCGTGATGCACCGACAATGCCTGACAACACGCGTCAGCGCATTGTCAATGCATGTGCGAACATTATGGGAGGCAAACTACTCGCTGTTGAGAGGAATGTCGTTACACGTATTGCCAAATGCATTGAGGTTGACGGACATCATTTTGAGCATTTATTGCATTAATGTGGTATTTACAGGTAATCACGCTGTAACAGCATGCATTTTCAGAAATGATAAGTTCACAAAGGTACATGTATTGCATTGGAACAACTGAAATAAAATGTTCAAACGTACCTACATTCTGTATTTTAATTTTAAAAACCTACCTATTACCAACTGTTTGTCTAAAATTGTGACCCATATGTTTGTGACTATTACTGCACCATCTATCACAAAGCGAAAAAAGTGGTCCAGCTAAAACATTCATTTCTTTATGTACTACAAAAATATGTAATAAAAAAATGGGGGTTCCTATTTTAAAAAACGCAGTTGATATCCGTTTGACCTATGGCAGCGCCATCCAGCGGGCCAACCATAGCACCATCTGGTTTCCCCCTTCAAGTTAGACAAGTTTTGTGCTTTGTAGTTTTTTTGTTTGACGCTTATTTCGTGAGATATTTGGCCCCGTCACTATCAATGGACCACCCTGTATAAATTGTACAAATACCATGGTGATTATCCAATTATGGCTTGTACAGAGGCACGCCACCGTATGTAGGCAAAGAACCAAAATAATTAACAGTTTAGTCCTTTTTCCCCTCCAGGGAATTAGTTCCGGAAAGACAATGTGGCTTCCGACCAAGTGGGAACACAGTTGATGCTGTTTTTGTAGTTCAGCAACTTCAAGAGAAAATTCATGCCCAACGGCACTTCATCAGTTTCAAGAAAAGGCTTAAGTGGTTACCAATGGGAGGACTCTGAATTGCTTTGGAGAAAGCCACATCTTGAGAAACACACTAAATTGACCTATGAGTTTCTTGAAGGCATGTTTGTCTGTCCACGTACATGACAACCTCACAGGCCAGTTTCCTGTTGCAAGTGTCATCAGGCAGGAATGTTTAATGGTGCCCACACTTTTCGCTATTTACTGTGCTTTTTTGATGAGCAATGTTCTCAAGTATAGCAATGACAAAGTAGTTCTGAGTAAGAAGTCTGACAAAGTTTTCTTCGCCATCTCACACTTTTGAGCCAGACAGAAAACCCACTGACAAACTGTTCTGGAGATTCTCGTTGCAGATGTGGAATATCTGGATTGTGGATGACAGTGCAGAGTCTCCAGCAGTCCTCCAAGAACTAGATAAGATGTATTATAAATTTAGTATTGTGATAAGTGTGCCAGAAACTGTTAAATTTTCAAAGAAGTGGTTGTAATGAAAAACCATTTTAAAACTAACAGAACACAACTGGAGGTAGTGATATATTTTTGATGATTTTTCCCCATAGTCAGTCTTCTGACTGGCTTGAGCAGCTCATGACTACTTCCTCTCCTACACTAATCTCTCATCTCAAATGCTTGAGGTCGGTGTAGGAGAAAGATGCTGAAAATTAAATGGACTGATAAGAAGTGAGGAAGTCCTCCACAGATTCAATTATGAAAGGAATATGTGGAAAACAATAACGAGGAGGAGAGACAGGATGATAAGATGTGTTAAGACATTGTGAAATAACTTCCATGATATTAGAGAGAGCCATAGAGGGTAAAAACTGTGAAGGAAGTCAGAGAGTGGAATATAGTCGACAAATAATTAAGAACGCTGGGTGTAAGTTCTACTCTGAAGTGAAGAGAATAGTGTAGGAGAGGAAGTTGTCATGAGCTGCATCAAGCCAGACAGAGGACTGACTATGGGAGAAATAATCAAAAATATATCACTACTTCCAGCTGTGTTCTGTTCCTTTTAAAAAGGAAATTTTAAACTGTTTTGGGAACACTTATCACCAGACTAAATTTATAATATATTATTACCTAGTTCTTGGAGGATTTCTAGAGACTTCACACTGTCATCCGCAAATCAGATATTCTGCATCTGCAAAGAGAATCTCCAGAACAGTTTGCTGGTGGGTTTTGTGTGTGGCTCAAAAGTGTAAGATGGCGAAGAAACCCGTGTTTGTGCAAGAAGACATTTTAAATCCTCAGAAAATAACTTCTCATCTACCTAAAGGCAGATATCTCTTGTCATACAAATGTGGCACTATTCTTTTAGTTACAGAAAGCGCTAAGAAAAATACAAGAAGAAAAGAACAAAAAATTCTATATCATAACTATCCAGGAGAAGACTATTTTGTGAAGAATGGCAGGTTATTGCTTGAAATTTAACATCTGTCTCTACCATTACAAATACCAACATCCTTCTTTCATATGTGGGATTATATAAGTTTTAACAAGAATATTCAGGATTTGGAAACTAACCAGCCCATTGTGGTTTAGTGCACTGGTGTGAGGAATATTAAAGATTCTAAAAGGCTATTTCATAAGATCCGTGTGTTGCCATATGTATACAAGTGATTAATTTATCCTGTGATTCAATGACTGAAATGGAACAGTTTACTACAAGGAAAGGAATTCTTCACTTGGATACAGCAAAAATAATAATAATAATTATAATAATAATAATAATTATTATTATTATTATTATGGTGAAGAAGACTTTGACACTGATGATCCCTCACTTGTTGGACGATGTCGATCATCAGATGTCATTATTCGATCAGTTTTTCAGCTTGGGGCTGACACAAGACGATTTGCTTTTACCTCGTCTATCTGACATTCCTGCTCTGTATGGTTGCTACAGACCATGGCGTCATTTTGCAGTTCGTAACTCCAGCATATCTACTATCCAAAACAACAAAGATGGGTTCAAGGTTAATCTAGACATCTAGCAGTTCAAACCGGAGGACATGACTGTAAAAGTGATGGGCAACAGCATTGTGGCAGAGGCAAAACACAAAGGGCATCAAGATGAGCACAGTTACATATTGCGCCACGTGCAGCATCACTATAGTACTGCCGAAGGATGTAGGAACAGGTGCAGACACTACTGTCATCAGACAGTGTCTTCACAACCACGCCACCAAAGAAGGCTCTCCCTCCTGCAGAGGGTGGTGAGCAAGTGGTACAAATTGTGCAGACGGGTGTTCCAGCAGTTACCAACCAGCAACAGGAGGGAAGAGAAAAGATGGAGCAGTGAATAATCCATTGCTGGTGTACAACATCACTGTTTGAAGAATGCATTTTATGTACTGTTTGTAGTGACGCATAATTCTCACATTGTAAGACGGATGGTATTTGTATTGATGTTCAATAAACTTTTTCTATGGGAAAAAAAGGCTTCAACTCCTTTCTTTGTTTGTGCTAGTCTGCTTCTTCTGTCATCCTTGCTTCGGCTGTTGTGCATTATTTTGTTTCTGAGGTATGAGAATTCCTTCACTTTGTCCACTACTTGGCCAAATTTTGATATAAGTTTGTCAGTAGTCTCATTTCTGCTATTTCTCATTACTTTGATCTTCTTTTGTTTACTCTCAATGCATAGCATAAGCTCATTGACTGTTCATTTCATTCAACAGATCCTATAATTCTTCCTCACTTTCACTGAGACGAGTGAAGTCATCAGCTAATTGTATCATTGGCATTCTCTTATCCTGAACTTTAATCTTAAGGCTGAACCGTTCTTTTATTTCCTTCATTACTTCTTTGAGGCACAGGTTGAACAGCAGAAGAGAAAGACAGAGTACCTCCCTTACACCATTTCTAATTTCAGCACGTCTCTCTTGGCGTTCCGTTCTTATTTTTCCCTTTTGGTCATTGTACATATTGAATATTACTCTTTTTTTCCTTATAGCATAAAAATGTTTTTCTGATAATTTCAAACATCTTGGACAATTTTACATTCTTGTGTACTTTTTCTAGGTCAGCAAGTACGGGGACCATTCAATCTTTTTTCCCCATTATTTTATATATTATTACTGTCAGTGGCTTTGATGCTTGAGATGTTAAGCTGATTGTGCAACAGTTTTCACATTTATACGGCTGTGATATATTCAGCATAATGGGGATGATATTGTGTCAAAAATTTGATGGTATGTCTCTTAGTCTCATAGATTTTGCACACTAAATGGAATAATCATTCAGTTGATATTTCCTCCAATGATTTTAAAAATTCCAAAGGAATAGCATCTATGTCTTTGCTGTTTGATCATAAGTGTTCCAGAGCTCTTTCAAACTTTTGACTCTAATAATTGATCTCCTGTGTCATCTAAATTGACATCCATGGTATCAGTTACATAACAGAGACTTCCAGCTAGCATCTTCCCATGTCTCAGGGCATTTTCCACGTATAGCCTCTCTTTTGTGATTCGTGAATAATGTATTTGTTACTACTATCTGAGATTTATTGTAGAACGCAAGGAGTTTCTCCTCTTTGATTCCTACTAATGAGCAAGTATTGTCCCATAACTGTGCATTCTGTGCCTTCCCGTCCAATAGTGTTCCAATCTGCGTCTATTATTAGTTTTTCACCTTCCTTTACATACTGAGTTATCTATGTAATGCCCTCATATAATCTATTTCTTAATCTTCTGTTTATGAAATCAGCATTTATACCTAAACTATTGTTGTTGGCATTGGTTTGCTGTTATTTCTGATGAGAATAATACTACCACGAACTACTCATAGTCACTCACTCTTAAACATAACTTAACCAGTCCTTCATCCTTTATACCATTTTCTGTGGGAGCTGATAATACCATACATTCACTGATCAGAAATCCGCATTTTATTTCCGTTTCACTTCATTGACTTCTGCTATATCTAGATAGAACCACTGCATTTACATTTTCAGATTTTCTCACCTACCTTTTGTTGATATTTCAATTTTTTCTTCATGGTCACCCGTACCTGGCCCCCAGCACCCTTCCAGATATCAGAATGGGGTACTAATCTGAAATTTTCCCAAACGAGGATCACTGTGACATTTTCAGTTACTACCACATTTTCTGTGGGTTGGTATTATGAACATTTCATGCAGCGGTGACATCATGTAATCTTTTATGGTGCCAGAATGACCCATTGGCTATTGACATTGTTAAATGCCATGGTGCTGATCAGAATGGTGAGCAGGGTGCTGGCTGTGAGGGATCAGTTTTTTGACATTATGGAACCAGAAATGTAGCCTAATCAACATCATACTTTATTTATCAAGAACTTGTACAGTAGCCACTGGCAATGTCTCGATGGTATGCATTTACTCTGGACAGGTGAGCCCCTCAACATAACACAGGGTGGTGTGTTGGCAAACCACAGATGCCAGTAGGCAGAGTCGTAACACCAGCAGACCGAGCGAGGTGGCGCAGTGGTTAGCACACTGGACTCGCATTCGGGAGGACGACGGTTCAATCCCGTCTCCAGCCATCCTGATTTAGGTTTTCCGTGATTTCCCTAAATCGTTTCAGGCAAATGCCGGGATGGTTCCTTTGAAAGGGCACGGCCGATTTCCTTCCCCATCCTTCCCCAACCCGAGCTTGTGCTCCGTCTCTAATGACCTCGTTGTCGACGGGACGTTAAAAAACACTAACCTAACCTAACCCGTAACACCAGCAGCCTTGCAGCACATGGTTATTTCAGGTGCTCAACCT
The DNA here is from genome assembly GCF_023864345.2 of Schistocerca serialis cubense. Classification (NCBI taxonomy): domain Eukaryota; kingdom Metazoa; phylum Arthropoda; class Insecta; order Orthoptera; family Acrididae; genus Schistocerca; species Schistocerca serialis. The sequence goes on along the minus strand of NC_064642.1, from coordinate 142,892,614 downwards.
ACAGTGAGACATGTAAGCACCAGACACTGACAGCTAGTGGCAGTAGGTCAGGTGCAAGATGTGCCCAGGTGTGAACTGCAAACCCAGAACTGCTTGGAGATTCCCATGAGCCAGTCGATGAAACGTGGAAGGAACCACAATCATATGGCTTCCACTCAGCCACCAGCAGTGTCAGGCGTAGGAGTGGCCCATAGGCCAACAGCTAGCAGAGGTGGCAACTAGTTATAGTCTAGGCTGGGTGATTCACATCAGATCGAAAGCTGGCTCAGAATAGCTCTCTTCATAGACGGCAGTTGAAGACAAACGCCACTAGATCTGGACAGTGAGTATTTGTGGCAAATTTTGCCCAGCTTGTTATAACCGGGGCACGTCTCTGGTCACTCAGAGGTCACGGCGGCACAGTGTCATAGTGGCACGAGCTAACCCTGCTGACCATTGTGCCAATCTAATGTCTTGCACCATACCACCGCAACATTAATCTAGCCCTGGCAGCAGAATTTCACAGGCCCATTTCGTCACAAGTTGTGAAGTCTACTAGTAAAGGTATTGGCGCAACACTCCTCCCCTCTTTAGAAGATTTGGTCCACTGAATCTCGAGCTACTGCCAAATCTGTGAATTACTTAGATATTACCCAGAACATTTTTTCTTCCTCCATCAATTTACATTTTCCACTCCTGTCTTTCCAATCCAGCCCAACTCACAACACATGATGACTGTTGTACTTATAACGACTAAAACTCTATGGGTGACCCACTCAGGTGGTATATGATAGACGGGGAGTCCAGGAGGATGGGCAGGTCTCTGCCGTAGATAGGCTGCACAAGTGAGAACCAAAATCAAGATGGTATTCAAAGGTAAGATTATGATCACCATTACCTTTTGTTGGTATCTACTGTGATACTGTTGAATAAGCTGGAACATTTGTTCTGTGCTTCTGAGCTTCTATAAGCTCATGTAGAGAAGTGAGTATGGTGGGATCCAAGGTATCATTTAGGTGGGCCAGGTTCTTAGCTGTTAATATTTCCAAATGTTTATTGAGCAAGTATAGTAGTAGACACGCTAGATTCAGAAGCATAACCCTTATTATAGTTGCTGTAAACAAAAAAATCTGCTTCAGTTTGTCACACTTTGTACCATTTAGTAATATTCCACTGTCCTGCAGCTCTAAGTGCTCAGCAACCTTGCTTGTAGCAATTTGCGATAGTTATCACTGGTTTTACAGAGCATGTTCAGAAAGTAAGTGTTCTAGATTTTTATATTTTTTTAGTTGAAAATTTAATTCCAATGTATGCCTTCAGGGAAGCGAAAAAATGATAATCTTTAAGTGCCAAGAGCATCTTGGTGGCTAAGGCTGTGTGAGGATGAACTTTGTTGTGCAGCACACACACTCCTCTCATCAACATTCCCCTTCTTTTGTTGAATGCTCCTTTTGATTTTTTTAGGGTCTCACAATAGCATTGTACATTGATGATCTCCCCCTGAGGCAGAAATTCAATCAAAATGAACCCAAAACTCCAAGGGCTTGATTTTTTTGCCCAAAATCAATGTTTTGAATTTTTTGGCATCTGGGGAATTTGTGTGATGCTACTGTACCAACTGTCTTTTTGTTTCAGGCATGTGTTATGATCCACCCCTGTTTCATCTCCAGTCATGACAGAGCTCAGAAAATCCTCACCTTCCAGTCAAGTCACTAAAGAAAGTATCTGACACTATTGCTATAATTTTTTGTATGACGTTCTGTCAGGTGTTTTGGGATCCATCCTGTGCACAGTTTTCAGAATGCCAGTGTTTCTGTGAGTGTCTCTTATAAGAACGTTCTAGAGAGTTGTGTAAACATTGCAGAAATTTCATCCGCTGTCAGATGTGGTCTTCAAAAACATTTTCCTCACATTTTTTGCACGAGCTCATCAGTCATAATGGAAGATCTTTCACTCCTGTGTCCATCATGAACATTTGTTGTGCCTCCACTAAACTACCTACACCACTTACACAAACTCATTCTGTTTAGAATCCTTTTGCCATAAACCGTTTTGATTTAAAAAGTAGAAGAAAGAAAGAAAGTTGGAAAAGTTCAATGTTATTCTTTCCATACGTAGGTAGCAAATCACAGGACGTGGCTTGCACTGCAACTTACTTTATGAGCCTGCCTCATATACTGAAAAGACCCAGTGTATGCATGCCCTCTGAAAAGAAACGTTTGCTGTGTGAGGATGTCCCAGGAGTACCCTTCTGCCCATGTTCCTCTGAGAAACACCTCCATTTAAAATTTCCCAGTGGCAGTCTGGGTCATCGTGGATGAGCATACCGTAACCTGCTTCGCTTGGCAATACTGCAGTTTGTCTGTTGTCATTAATGCTTGGTTTTTCCTAACTGGTGTAAACAGCAAAATTCCCATCATCCTGATCTGCACAAAGTGTCTCAGGGTCCTCCATCCTACAGGGTATGGGTGAATCTCGTAGCTCTCATATCAGTTGTTGGTACCTACTACCACAAAATAAATTAGTATGTGTGGGTTGGTGCATCAGCAATGCCCCCCCCCCCCCCCCACTAACATAAGATTGTAGTATCATGATAAGGATTTCTCTTCTGGAGGCACAGTGAACTCCAGCACAGCTGGAAATCCTACCATGGCTGACATAAGCCAGCCAGAAATTTAATCAGTGGTAGCAAGATAGGGGTTAACTGTCTCTGCTGAGTAGTGTGTCATTCTGCCAAGGTTCTGTTACTTTTTAACTCCCTCTGTACCTGAACCAGTGTGTCATTTATCTGCCATAGGTTAGTGGTGTGTGCTGTTCTAAACACAGGTTTCAACAGTCTACCTCCTGCATCTATCCACTCCACCTCAATCATTTCAATGTGTGTGGTGCCAAGTCTGCAGCTGCTCTTTCAGGTGCTGGTATGAAATATGCAATACCTGGTACTCCCCTTTTATTTCATTTTATAACCCACTTTTTCCAGCTTCTTGGTGCAGCTCCAAGAAAGTTTCGTCTAGATTCCACTCCTCATTTCTTATTCTCCATGCGTCGTATGCCAGTTTCAATGCGAACTGGTGATTTGTCATGACGATGTTCTCTTGTCATTAGAGAAGCATTCCATCTTCCAGTGGCCATGCCTGCAATGTGCCTACCCCTCCACACCTGTGATGGTACGGTAGCACCAGTAATATGATGCATCTCACATTCATCATTGCTGGTGATGTTACCTGCTGCAGGGAAGCAGGGAGTGTTTAAACACTCTCCCCTCCTCGGCCTTAAAGCATATGACAATGCATGCATAGCATGGGTGGATGTAGCCTGTCTCCTCCTCCTCTTACGATCTTCTGCCCCCTTTTTTTGGGAGTGGTGCCAGTAATAGTGGTAACAGATCTGATGCACCTAAAAAGAGGACAGACATGTGCAACCATTGTACACTATGTGATCAAAAGTATCCGGACACCCCCAAAAACATATGTTTTTGATAATAGGTGCATTGTGCTGCCACCTACTGCCAGGTACTCCATATCAGCGACCTCAGTAGTCATTAGACATCGTGAGAGAGCAGAATGGGGTGCTCCGCGGAACTCATGGACTTCGAACATGTGATTGGGTGTCACTTGTGTCATAGATCTGTACATGAGATTTCCACACTCCTAAACATCCCTAGGTACACTGTTTCCTATGTGATAGTGAAATGAAAATGTGAAGGGACACGCACAGCACAAAAGCTGACTGACAGAGACTGCTGACAGTTGGAGAGAATCATAATGTGTAATAGGCAGACATCTATCCAGACTATCACACAGGAATTCCAAACTGCATCAGGATCCACTGCAAGTACTGTGACAGTTAGGCAGGAGTTGAGAACACTTGAATTTCGTGATCGAACGGGTGCTCATAAGCCACACATTACGCCAGTAAATGCCATATGATGCCTCGCTTGGTGTAAGGAGTGTAAACATTGGACGATTGAACAATGGAAAAACGTGTGGAGTGACGAATCATGGTACACAATGTGGCAATCCAATGGCAGGGTGTGGGTATGACAAATGCCTGGTGAATGTCATCTGCCAGCTTATGAAGTGCCAACAGTAAAATTCGGAGGCGGTGGTGTTATGGTGTGCTCGTGTTTTTCATGGAGGGGGCTTGCACCCCTTGTTGTTTGGCATGGCATTATCACAGTAAAGGCCTACAATGATGTTTTAAGCAGCTTCTTGCTTCCCACTGTTGAAGAGCAATTCGGGGATGGCGATTGCATCTTTCAACACGTAGAGTACATGTTCGTAATGCACGGCCTGTGGTGGAGGAGTTACACGACAGTAACACCCCTGTAATGGACTGGCCTGCACAGAGTTCTGACCTGAATCCTATAGAACACGTTTGGGATGTTTTGGAACACTGACTTTGTGCCAGGCCTCACCGATTGACATCGATACCTCTCCTCAGTGCAGCACTCCGTGAAGGATGGGTTGCCATTCCCCAAGAAAGCTTCCAGCACCTGATTGAACGTATGCCTGTGAGAGTGGAAGCTGTCATAAAGGCTAAATGGTGGGCCAAAACCAACTTGAAATCCAACATTACCCATGGAGAGCGCCATGAACTTGTAAGTAATTTTCAGCCAGGTGTCCAGATACTTTTGGTAACATAGTGTATGTATTAGAAGCTGTGGCTTAACATTCATCAGTGAGCTCATTGTGACTGCTTGATACTGAACTTGATACTGGGTAATGAATTTCATATTTCCCCTCAGGCGTGTGGACTTGTCAACATCACTTACTGGCCCATGTTGCTCAGATTGCTTTGTACTGTGATACCCCATCTATTCTTGATGTTCAAGAGCCTTCATATTGGCTTTCCATGCAAAATTTCACACTGGCTTCTTTCCAGCTTTACGTTTGATTTTCTCATGTAAATCACATTTTAAGCACCTGGCAGCGCACAGAAAAAACGAATACCTGTATCTTTCTGCATGAGCTCTGATTTTCGTCATTTTATTTTGGTGTTTGTTTCTCCCTGTGTAGGCCAGTGTTGACAAAATATTTGCATATTTGGAGGAGAGGGTTAGTGATAGAAATTTCATGAGAACATCTCACTGCAATGAAAAATGCCTTTGTTGTAATGATGTCCAGTCCAAACCCTGTATCATGCCCCTAACACTTTCCCCCTATTTCTCAATGATACAAAATGTGCTGCTCTTCTTTGAAATTTCTCGATATACTCCATTAACCCTATCTGATAAGGATCCCACACTGCACGGCAGTACTCCACAAGAGGACGAACAAGCATAATGTAGGCAGCCTCTTTAATAGATCTGTTGCATCTTCTAAGTCTGCAGCCAATAAAATGCAGTCTTTGGTTGGCCTTCCCCACAGCATTTTCTGTGTGTTCTTTCCAATTTAAGTTGTTTGTAATTTCTAGGTATTTAGTTGAATTTATGGCCTTTAGATTTCAATTGATATATCGTGTAACCAAAGTTAAAAGAATTCCTTTTAGCACTCATGTGGATGACCTCACACTTTTCATAATTTAGGGTCAATTGCCAGTTTTTCCACCATACAGATATCTTTTCTAAATCATTTTGCAACTTGTTTCGAACTTCTGGTGACTTTACTAGACGATAAATGACAGCATCATCTGTAAAAAACCTTAGACAGTTGTTCAGATTGTCTCCTAAATCATTTATATAGGTAAGGAACTAACTTGGGGAACACCAGAAATCACTTCTGTTTTACAGTGACATTCCGTCATTTACTATGAACTGCGATCTCTGTGACAGGAAATCATGAATCCAGTCACATAACTGAGACAGTATTCCATAAGCAGGCAATTTCACTACAAGCCACTTGGGTGGTACAGTGTCAAAAGCCTTTTGGAAAGCTAGTAATATGGAATCAGTTTGTAATACCTTGTCAATAGCATTCAACACTGTGTGTGTAAAGAGCTAGTAGTGTTTCAAAAGAACAATGTTTTTTATTCCCCTGTTGACTTTATGTTAATAGACCGTTCTCTTAAAGGTGATTCATAATGTTCGAACACAATATATGTTCCAAAATTCTGCTGCATATCTATGTTAATGATATGGACCTGTAATTTGCTGGATTATTCCTTTTGCCTTTCTTGAATAGTGGTGTGACCTGTGCAATTTTCCAGCCTTTGAGTACAAATCTTTCATGGAGCAAGCGGTTATATATGGTTGTTAAGTGTGAAGCTGTTTCATCAGCATACTCTGAAAGGAATCTAATTCATATACAGTATGGATTGGAAGACTTGCTTTTATTAAGTGATTTAAGTTGCTTCACTACTTCAAGGATATCTGCTGCTAAGTCACTCAAATGATGAAGTCATTTTCCAGCCATATACTACTCCATATGGTGATGTGCCCGTACTTTCATGGATCATAAAGTATAACCTTTGACAAGATATGGTAACAGAGCATCCCAGTCATTGTTATGGCTATTCGCACAGTGACTTAGCAATTTCTCTGTTGTCTTTTTTGCTGTTCAACTGCAGATGTAATTCGCTTGCCCTTAACTTATGATTTAATTCTCGCATAAAATTGGTGCTCTGATCTGTAATTAATGTTTCCAGAACACTGAACTTCAACAACTAATTATACACAGAAGCCTGTGCCACTGTGTTGGCCTCTTGATTCAAGATAGCTACCATTCCCACATAGTGTGAAAAATGATTTGTTGTTATCACGGTCTAGCCATTCCTCACCAGCATGTATGAAAAGATCCTGAAATGTTCATACTAATCATTTCAAAAAACTTATTAGCTTCCAGAAACGTTTGTAGTAAAATATGCTGATGGCTCAGCTGGGCTTGTCGTGCGAATGGTGCGCAGTTTTTAAAATTTTGTTCCACATCCTGTTTCTGTATATGCTACCAGTATGGTCAGCTACGTGCTTTTCTATGGTTCTTCAACCTCATGGCTGGATAACACATAATTATGTACCTGTTTTACTACTTCCTCCCGAACCTTGACTGGAAGTACAATACACAGTTCAAGCTTTGCTGTCCTACGTAATACACTGTCATGCACTATGAACGTTGGCTACATTGCGAATAGTTTGCAGTCCTTGTCAGCATCTTTCACTTTTTGCCACTAAACAATGGAGCGCTACACCAGCTTTCCTGTTGAGGCCGTCTGCATTCCTATTATTCCTACCAAGATTATGGTTTACTTCAAAATCAAATTCACTTAGCTTAAGCACCCACCAAGTTATAATCTACTAGATGTGTCCTTTGAGCCTAATAACCACTTAGATGCCATGTGATCTTTCACCACCATAATTTCTTACTGTATTAATAGATAATACGTATGTCATGATGTATATGGGGTTCAACATTTCTTTCACTGTGGCAGAGTACTTGCTCTCTGATTTATTCAACTGATGCAATCCATAGTGTATTAACACGACTCACGTTGTCCGTCGCACTTCACATAGTGTAGACCGGGAACTGTCTGCTAGGCATGCCCGATGTAAAACTGACTGGGCACGGCCCATGCTGCCTGAGTTGTTGTTGTTCCGCCGGCAGAGGGCGCAGCCGAATTCTCACGTGCCCTCTGGTGGACGGGACTTTGGGACTTTACATGCGGCAACTACTGTCCGTGACGCGCCATGCCGATGTGCGCCTCCCGCGATCTTTCTGGTGGGTACTGCACATAGACTACCAGATGTTCTCTTGCCTCTACTTCCTGAGATAACACACATCACCAATACCAGACTAGTTGTCAACAACTCTTTCAGTGTTTCTGAATGCTTCTTTACATTATGATGTCCAGTTTAACTTATTAATTTTTTCAACAAGTGTGTAAGTGGTCATGCTATTTCTACAAACTTTGTTTGGATAAATTTTCTGCAATAATTTGTAACTCCATTTTGGTCTCAGTCATTCAAAAACTTTACAAGGCCCCACCAGTCTAGAATCTGTCTGTACCCCATTACTATTAATTACATGTCCTGAACAATGTCCCTCCTGAGAGTAAGGTGTGCAGCACTTAACCATTTAAAAACTTCGAAAACTTCTCTTAATCATCACACACGCAAAAACAGTTATATCATCTAAATAAACCATATACTGTTTTTGACATCAGTCCCTTCAAAACTCTGTTCAACAAATATTGAAATGTGGATGGTGCATTCCTTAATGCAAACACCCTACAACAATACTGGTAGTGTCCCCCAAGGAATGTATATACCATTTTCAGTTGGTTCTCTGCACTACTTCTAACTGGGGATAATCACTCCACAGATGTATTGTGAAAAAATATATACACTGCTCCAAATTGTCAAAGGTAATTGTCATATTTGGGATTGGATATGTATCTCTTATTGTACGACATTGCCATACCCTTGGTCGCAGCAAAAATAATATGCCTTATTTCCATCTATGCTAATTTTTGTGTATGATTACCATTAGTGGTACCCCACAGGCTGGCACTTCTTTCAGTAATGCCATCCTCTAATGGTTTGTTAATGAAGTCCTCCATCACTGGCTATAGGTGATGTGGTGCACAGTATGGCTTACGTACGTGGGTGATGCATTCAAAATTGAGTTACTGTGGTGCTTTGCCAAGACCACCGCTAAAGACCCATGAGAATTAAACAAATCATCAGACTCCAATATCAATTCCTCCATTGCCCATCTTTCTATTCCTTCTAAACATTTCACTTTCTCCCGTAGTGCACTTCCACTGCTGGCTTCCTTACGGCAAGGGTTCAAATTCATCCTATGTGCATCATTTTCATCTAAAATATCTAACACTTTAAAGAGATCCATGTCTTTGGTCCCAAAATTATCTATACCAAAGGGCACTACCTATTTGTCTTCTGTCTCCCATACATTTGCAATACTCCTGCCCATAAAACACTGTGATTTATCTAATTCATCATTTTCTATTAGTGGCTCAACCACAGATAACTAGTCTAACAGCAGATCCATTCCTATGCTCACCCATAGCAAGTTCCTTGCACTTTGCAGCATTTTGTTACACAAATTGATACTTAGTGCTCTTGCACACAGTTTAATTGGATCACATTTCATGAGAGAGAAACATTGCAGCAAAATGGCACCCACAATTGTTTTCCCCCGATGGAAACATATTCTATCGAGTTGATTAAGCTCAGTTTTAGCATGATGTTTATGTAAGAAATCTGACACTAAGTACTCACCACCTGTACAAAGCAAAACCTACATACATCCCTTAAAATATCTTGCCGCCACCTGAAAACCTAATGTCGCCAAACCTAGCAAATCTGAGTCATTACCCCCTACTGCAGGTAGCTTATAATAAGTAGGGTTTAATTGCCTCTTTCCCTTGACTCCCAAATTTGGTGCAGAGACATGCGTGCCTTTGTCCCTTCCATCCACTAGGCCAGTTAGACACAATAACACCTCTGCACATGTTTAAGCTGTGCTAAAATTCATTTGGAACATGGCTTGGTGGGCCTGGCCCCCATTGCAGCTTAACAGTTTGTTACAGCCATTCCACCTCTCCCTATCCTGCCCTGTATTCGGCGAACAGTCCCATTTCTGATGTCCTAATTTCCTACATTTTCTACACTGTGGCCTACAGCAAACCTGTCATATATGACTCAGACATCCACAATGGTAAGATGTGATGTCAGTGAAAAAACTACCTCTTCTATGTGCATCTCTCTCTTCAAAAACTGTCGCCATTCTTATGGCTCGAGCTATGTCCTTCAGAAATTATGTGCGTACTTTTCTCAGCATATTGGGAGATAATCCCCACAAAATAGCATTTAACATCCCTTGTCCTGCTTCTTGCAGAGGGACCCTATTTGTGCCATTGCTCTTCATTAATTCATAGACATTAACATTCAGTATCCTTCTTCTACCCACAAAACATTTGATGGATCTGCCCTGTCTTTACAACACACCATTTAACTGCACCCAATAATAACTACAATTGTTTTGTCTTAGGTCACTGTATTGAGACTTCCCTCGTGACTTCAAAAGTTTGAGCATTTCTTAGGCCCTCATAGTACATAACACATGTTTTCGCATCTGCTACCAAACATACAATGAAGCACCAAAGAAATTGGTATAGGCATGCACATTCAAATACAGAGATACGTAAACAGGCAAAACACAGCGCTGTGGTCGACAGTGCCTCTACAAGACAACAAGTGTCTGGCGCAGTTGTTACATTGGCTACTGCTGCTACAATGGCAGTTTATTGAGATTTAAGTAACTGAATGTGGTGTTATAGTCGACACGCAAGCAATGGGCCACATCACCTCCGGGATAGGGATGAAGTGGAGATTTTCCTGTATTTTGCAAGTGTACCGTGAATATCAGGAATCCGATTAAACATCAAATCACTGACATCACTGCGGCCAGGAAAAGATCCTGTGAGAACGGGATCAGGACCAATGATGACTGAAGAGAATTGTTCAACATGACAGAAGTGCTAGGCCATCAACATGTGTCAGCATATGAACAATTCAACGAAACATCATTAATGCATGCTTTGGGAGCTGAAGGCCTACTCGTGTACTCTTGATGATGGCGTGACACAAACTTTACACCTCACTTGGGCCTGTCAGCACTGACATTGGACTGTTGATGACTGGAAACATGTTGACTGGTCGGACGAGTCTCATTTCAAATTGTATTGAGTGAATGGAGATGTACGGGTATAGAGACAACCTTATGAATCCAAGGACTCTGCATGTCAGCAGGGGACTGTTCAAGCTGGTGGAGGCTCTGTAATGGTGTGGGGTGTGTGCAGTTGGAGTGATATTGGACCCTTGATAAGTCTAAATATGACTCTGACGGGTGACATGTACATAAGCATCCTGTCTGATCACCTGCATCCATTCATGTCCATTGCGCATTATGCATTCCGACGGACTTGGACAATTCCAGCAGGACAATGCAACACCACACAAGTCCATAATTGCTACAGAGAGGCTGCAGGAACACTCTTTTGAGTTTAAACACTTCCACTGTCCACCACACTCCACAGACATGAACATTATTCAGCATACCTGGGATGCCTTACAACATGCTGTTCAGAAGAGATCTCCACTCCCTCCTACTCTTATGGATTGATGGACAGCCCTGCAGGATTCATGGTGTCAATTCCCTTCAGCACAACTTCAGGCGTTAGTCAACTTCATGCCATGTCATGTTGCAGTGCTTCTGCATGCTTGTGGCAGCCCTACACAATATTAGGTAGGTGTATCAGTTTCTTTGGCTCTTCAGGGTAGTACGACCTTATGTAATGATTGCATCCCTGAACACCAGCAACCCATCTTTGCAACTGCCAGAAAATTGTCCCCAAATGCTAACACATCCACTTCTGCCTTACCTGAAAAAGGATCAAGTAGGCTAGTTGTACTAGCATGTAGGACAACTCCCAACAAACCAGACAAGGATGTGTCCTCTTTAAAAGTACCTAACTCCTTGTGCAAGTCTATATCATTTGACCTCATTTAAGCCACTTGATCCAGCAAAGACTGAGCTGCTTCCTGAGTGGTAACCACCTGTTCCCTTGATGTACTCGTTGCAAAACCTGTATCTTGGACAGAATATAATAGGACAAACACAGGGGAATACTTAATATTAATAGTACTGTAACACATCCCACCATGACTAAATTTTTATGCCTATGTGCCAACCACGCACACTCGTTCCATTCCATGGCATTTTACATTTAAATCAAATTATAGGTGATGATTTAGTGCAGGGCACACTATGCCCCAGAAAATTACATTGCATACAACTATCCCGGTGCACATTGGCTTATGTGTCTCTAATAAGTGTTCCCTTTAAATTTTGCTCGTATTTATACCTGAGTCAACTTTCTTGAACAGTACTTTAAAACCAACTCTCTAATGTACCTGTTCCGTTGTTGCAACTCACACAGATGAAAAGCAGAGGGGGAGGGGGGAGGGGAATGCATCTTCAGTCCCTGCGCTGTGATGAGGATCCTTTATGCTGAGCCACAATGAAGTCACTGACTCTTCTAATACCAGTTATTACAGTTTCAGAATGTTCCATTGGCCGTTGACACTGTTAAATGCCAGATGCCAACTCCGAAGGTGTGCAGGACACTGAGTGTGAGAGATCAGTTCCTTGGCAGTCGCAGAATCAGAAATGCAGCTAAATCAACATCATATTTTATTTAGCAAGATCTGATACAGTAGCCCCAGGCAGTATCTCAATAGCGTGCATAGACCCGAGGCAGCAGAACCTGGCTGTGTCACACAGCGAGGTGCATAAACATCGAATGCTGGTAGCGAGAGGCAGGCTGTCAGGAGCGAAGCGCCCTCCAGGTGCAGACTGCAAACCCAGAGCTACTTGGAGACACTCAGTAGTTGGTTGATGACAGCCTGGAAGGAACCCCAGTCGTACAGCACCCACTCAGACACTGGCAGTATCAGAACTAGGAGCAGCCTATACACCAGCAGCTAGGGGAGGTGTGACTAATTCTAGATGAGGCTGAGTGACCCACTCGGGCTGACAGCTGGTGTGGAGTAGTTCTTGGTATACTCAGCAGTCAAAGACATACTGCTTGGTTTGGGGGGTGAGTGCTTGTGGAAAATTTTGCCCAATTTGTTGTGACTGAGCCGCCCTTCTGGTCATATAGTGGCCGAGGTGACAGTGTCAGGCTGGCACGAGGTAACCTCACATGCCACTGCAGTGGGCTGGTGTCTCAAATTGTGCCGCCTCAAGTATTATTGCGGCTCCGACAGCAGAATTTCACGGGCAGCCAACTGGCCCCTCAGGCCTTGAGTTGTCTGGTTTGCTAGGAAAGGTATTGGTGCAGCACATTAATCATTTCTGATTATTTCGCCTTTAGTGACAGTTTCCCAGACCAAGGGAGGGAGTATGCCCAGAACCTCTATCCACTCCTTTGCCCTCTTTGAAAGGATCATTGGCAGAACCGGGGTAACTCCTTATAGAGGATATCTACAACCGCCATTGCTGAATATTTTTTATTCAAAACTAGCTGAGAAACCCAGCATTACCCAAATATTTATTTATTCCAATCTTCTGTAAGTCCAACTACTCCTTCCCCTCTCTCTGTCCAGTAGTTGGTTGATGACAGTGTGGGAGGAACCCCAGTCCTACGGCACCCACTCAGACACTGGCAGCTTCAGGGCTAGGAGCAGCCTATACACCTCCTGTCCACCTCCTCCTCTCTCTAACCACCCCCTCCTTCCCCCTCTCTGTATCCATCCCCCTCTCTCTGCCCATTTTCTGCCCCCCCCCCCCCCCCCACTCCTCTCAGTCCATTCCTCCTCCCCCTCTCTAGTCCATTTCCTCCTCCTCCCCTTATCTCGTCCACCTCATCCACCCTCTCTATCCATCTCTTCCCCCCCCCCCCTCTGTCTGTGCATATTCTCATTCCCCCTCTCTCTGTCCACCTCCTCTCCTCTCTCCATAACCTCCACACCCACTCTAATGGGGTTGGTGATTTACCCCCATAGTATTTCTTCTCATGTTTTGGGTAATATGTGTACCAAGTTTGGTTGAAAGCCACGCAGGGGCTTAACATCTGTGTATGTGACTGCATTGCACACATATATATGTATTTGCTTGAAATAGCTTCAGTGCTCCTGAGTTATGGTTCAGTGCCACCTCAATTTTATTCCCAACGCTTTGGGATGTGTGTGGCTCTTAACTCCAAAGTGCTTCTTTCTAGATAGTAACTAACTAGTAAATCCCAGACACTTAAAAGTATTGAACTCTGTACAAAACTGCTTCAAACTTATGATGACTTTACAAATGAGTTAACGCATTGATATTTGATGTTAACCATGTAAGCAAGAAAAAGTTGAGAAAAGGTTTGAAATTATTTTTAAAATATGTTAGAATCTGTGCTAAGTGGATGAATAGAATCTGGGTACTTTGCAAACCATTTTAAGAACACACAGTTTTCCATGCGTCTCAGTTTTTGCTGGTACATTCACAGGTATATGTGGATACTATCTGCAAATGTGTTGTAAATAGAGTTAGCAGTAAAGAAATAACAAATGAAAACATCATGCTTGCCGTGACAGTTTTATTGCATGAGTGGCAAAAATATACTAAGCGACAAACCTTTTTCCTTTCACCGTTTTGTGGGGGATGTCAGCAGTAAAGAGTTTCTTAATTTGTTTCAGATTATGTATAAAATTTGTTGCCAGTCTCTAAGTGTTCTGTTCTCAAACACTGGATGAGTATAGTCTGGATATTTATGCTCAGTGCACTATGCTTCTTTTTCACTCCCCCCTTTGTTGAGAGTTGGTGTTTCTTACCTCCATGATGCTTCTTTCCAGATAGCAAGTGATATGTGTACCAAGTTTGTCTGTGATAATGATAGAAGTTGAAGGAATGAATTGAAGACATGTCAGGAAAAACGGGCTAACTCTCAAATGTAAAAGCTTAGAGATAAGTGTTGCCATCGGTTGCTGGGTAAGGGAACTATCAAAATTGACATTGGTCTCCCCCCTAAATATTACTTAGGGGTGAGACCAATGTCAATTTTGATAGTTCCCCTACCCAGCAATAGATGACAACACTTACAAACTTTACTTTCATTTTCACTCAGTTGATACTCGACAGATATCAAACCTGCATTTGGATCAGACTTTCTTAACTCTTGCGCAGAAGGGTGTGCAGTATACTGCTGCATCCATATATGTAACTTGCCACTCGGTAGATGTGAACAGGTGACAGCTGAGGGCCTGACTGACTGGCTCACTAAAAAAGTGGACAAGCAGCTACTGTGCTACAGACTGCCTGAATTTACACTTAGTTACAAAACGTGAGATTAAACCTCTTAAATAGAAAAACACACACGAAATACATTGCAAGAGCTGTTTATCCAGTTTCCTTGTATTTAACACTTTTTGTATTCCAATGACTTAATTACTTTTCCCCCACAATAAATGAAAATGCCATAAATCATGGTTGCAGCATTTTGGAAAGGACACTTTCTTGATATTCGACTGTAGCGCACTAAAGAAGTGCTGGTGATTTATACACTTTTTTTCAACAAATAAATCATTTATATGTAAGTCAAAAAGACATATATTTAACTGGTGTTTTTATTTAATATGCTTCCCTTTTATCTCATATACCTGACCCAGTCTTCCCCTTTTGAGCCAGTATACGGCTGCTCTGTGTCTGATGGTTATGTCAATAGCGTATGTTGCAAGTACAATACCAAATGTTCCTGCCATTCTGAGCAATACACCTCTTTGTCCCTGTCTCTCGATGGTTTTTTGGGTCATGAGTGATAGTCACTGTGCCCAGGCACTTCCTGCAAAACACATTATAGGTTCAAAGAGGGCTGTATGATACATTCGCAGTATCTGTAATGATAGTCTGTAGCGAGTTGAGTTTAGTGTGACAAGTTTGTGCACTAGTCTTGTCGCTTTTTCACCTGTAAGCCCTATGTGCTCGTTGAATGTCAGTCGTTTGTCAAGGTGTATCCATAGCTATCTTCTTGTTGTTTTCCTCTGTATCCTAGTGTTGTTCAGCCTAATGGTAGTGCAAGGCCTCTTTGATGAGTAAATGTACTGTCTTGTTTGCCACAATTGTGAGCTTGTTATGGCTGCACCAGTCACTTATTTTTATAAGGAGTTGTGTAGCCTTGCTTTTGCATTGCATTCTTGAGTTGGCAGTTACTACTACTACTAACAAGTCATCAGCATAAACTGCTATTCCCTTCACCCTATCATCTTGTTTAGGAGTGGTTCTGTGGCAATATCCCAGAAAACTGGTACACAGATTGAGCCTTGTGGACATCCTTTTGTTATTTTCTTGATAACTTTGTGTTCGTTCTTGCTATTGCACAACCCTATCTCTGCAGTAGTTGTGTAAGCTGTTGTATAAGACTGTTAAGTGTCTGCCTCTCTCATAGCCATGCAAACAACGCATGTCACCAGAGATTGCTGAAGGCACCTGCTATGTCGATTGCTATTGCTACTGCGTATTTTTCTTGTATGTCCTGTATTATTTCCAGCGTGCACTTAACTACATCATCTATTGAGCTTCTTGATCTAAAACCATACTGATGTGTACTAAGGTGAAAGAGCGTCCTGGGTGACTGTAGTCGATTATACAGGAGCCTCTCCTGCACCTTAGCCAATGTGTTCAAGAGGCAGACGGGCCTGTAAATCTTTGGGTCTGTTGGGTCCCGATCCTCTGATTTTTTTATTATTACTACATTCGCTGTTTTCCACATAGCAAGGACCCTGCCTTGCAGCAGTGCTTCATTCAGTAACGCTATTAGAAAGGGGGTGACTTGTGCAACAGTATTTTCTAGTGTTTCAGTGTGTTTCATCTGGACTGGGAGTCTTCTAATTCTTTAATTGTTTTATTGCTCATGCTACCTCGTCGTGGGCAAATGGGACAGTAACAGGACCATTTGTGTAGGTGTTCTCCATTTGTCTTCCTAGGCCTATGTGATGTTGCTGGTCATTCACTTTTTTGTCATCAGGGAGAAGCTTGTTTGGCAGGTACACTGCGGAACATCTCCAGCCCCTTGTATAAGTGCTGTCTGTGTGCGTAAGAGCTCACAGTACTGTAAGTATGAATATGAGTAAATGTGAGATATGAAAATAAGACGTCATGAGTGGATTACATTATGAAAAATGTTTGTTTGAAAATGCAAGGAGGAAATGGCCGGTGGAGGGGAATGGAGCTTGAATACTACACATTGGGTGGCAAAATCCCTGTGGCCTGGGCCCTGCTTGTCCATATCCTCCACTTCCTGCCACCTCTCCCTCTCTCTGTCCGTCTCCTACTGTTTCCTCTCTCTGACCATCTCATCCTGCTTCCTCTCTCTGATCATCTCCTCCTCCTCCTCCCCCCTCTGTCTTACCACCTCCTCCTTCTCACCCTCTTTGACCATCTGCTCCTCCTCGCCCTCTTTGACCATCTCCTCTCCCCCCCCCCCCTCTCTCTCTGCTCAATTCTTCTCCCCTCTCCCTTTCCATCCCCACCTCTCCCCTTCCATCTTCTTCTCCCCCATCTTTGTTTATATACGTGTACATCTCCTCTGCCTCTTCCCTCTGTCCATCCCTTCATTCTCCCTCTCTCTGTCCATCCACTCCCCCCCCTCTTCCTGTCCATCCACTCCCCCCCTCTTCCTGTCTATCCACTCCCCCCCCCTCTTCCTGTCCATCCACTCCCCCCCCCCTCTTCCTGTCCATCCACTCCCCCCCCCCTTCCTGTCCATCCACCCCCTTTTTTCTGTCCATCGGCCCCCCTCTTTCTGTCCATCCACCACCCCCCCCCTTTTCCTCCTGTCCATCCACTACTTCCAACCTCTGTTTCAGTCCATCCACTTCTACCCCTCTTTTTCTCCTCTTCTCCTCTATCTGTCTCCTCTGCCACCTCTCTCTCTATATCCACATCCTACTCCCTCACCCCTCTCTCTCTCTCTCTGTCCATTTCATCCACTTCCCCCTCCCACTCTCTCTGTCCATCTCTTTCTCTTGGCTCTCTCTGTGCACCTCATATGTCACATCCCCCTCCCCCCCACCTCTTTCCCCCAGTTGGAGCTAGGAGGTTCTTAATCTCACACTACT
Organism: Schistocerca serialis cubense; assembly: GCF_023864345.2. NCBI lineage: Eukaryota > Metazoa > Arthropoda > Insecta > Orthoptera > Acrididae > Schistocerca > Schistocerca serialis. The sequence continues at coordinate 142,875,078 of NC_064642.1, read as the reverse complement.
TCTTTCTGGACAGTAAGTGTTATGTTTACCAAGTTTGGTCAAAATTCATCCAGGTTTTTAAGAAGAGATATGGTAAATAATTTTACACATGCACAGCACTTACATACATTCATATATATACATATAGTGGCTGGAATCGAGGCTGTTAACCAAGACTCTTTGATTTAGCCAAAGGTGCTATGTGCCTCTAGATCACAGTCCTGATTTTTAATATAATTTGGAGTGACATCAGACTTCAAACTGAAATAACTACCTTTATTGCCAAGGCATATGCTGCCTTCAATAAATTAAACCCGGAGGTACGGACATCCCATGATTTATGTCTGAATACCAAACTAGGCATGTACCTGGTGATGATCTTGTCCTCTGTGAATTGGCACCTTTATAAAGATGCATTTAAACATTATGACAGCATATACCCTGAAGAGCCAAAGAAACTGGTACACCTACCTAATATCGAGTAGGGCCCCCTTGAGCATGCAGAAGTGCCGCAGCGTGATGTGGCATGGACTCGACAAATGTCTGAAGTCATGCTGGAGAGAACTGACACTATGAATCCTGCAGGGCTGTCCATAAATCTGTAAGAGTACAAGGGGGTGGAGATCTCTTCTGAACGCTAAATTGCAAGGAATACCAGATATGCTCAGTAATGTTCATGTCTGGAGAGTTGTGGCCAACAGAAGTGTTTCACCTCAGAAGAGTGTTCCTGGAGTCACTCTGTAGCAATTATGGACTTGTTGGGTGTCGTGTTGTCATGCTGGAATTGCCCAAGTCCATCAGAATGCACAATGCACAATGGACATGAATGGATGCAGGTGATCAGACAGGATGCTTATGTATGTGTCACCTGTAAAGCCGTATCTAGATGTCTCAGGGGCCCCATATCACTCCAACTGCACATGCTCCACACCATTACAGCGCCTCCACTAGTTTGAATGGTCCCCTGTTGACGTGCAGGGTCTGTGAATTCATGAGGTTGTCTCCATACCCGTACACACTCATTCACTCAATACAATATGAAACAAGACTCATCGGACCAGGCAGCATATTTCCAGTCATCAACAGTCCAATATTAGTGTTGATGGGCCCAGGTGAGACATAAAACTTTGTGTTGTGCAGCCCCCAAGGGTACACGAGTGGGACTTCAGCTCTGATGGCCCATACTGATGATGTTTTGTTGAATGGTTCACATGCTGACACTTACTGATGGCCAAACATTTAAATCTGCAGCAATTTGCGGAAGGGTTACACTTCTGTTATGTTGAACAATTCTCTTCAGTCGTTGTTGGTTCCGTTCTTGCAGGATCTTTTTCTGAACTCAGCAATGTTAGAGATTTGATGTTTTACAGGATTCTTGATATTCACGATACACTCGTGAAGTGTTCATACGGGAAAATCCCCACTTCATCGCTACCTCAGAGATGTTGTGTCCCATTGCTTGTGCGCTGACTGTACCACCACACTCAAACTCACATAAATCTTGATAACCTGCCATTGTACCAGCAGTAACTGATTTACAGCTGTGCCAGACACTTTTCATCTTACATAGGCATTGCTGACTACAGCACCTTATTCTGCCTGATTACATATCTCTGTATTTGAATACGCATGCCTATACCAGTTTCTTTGGCACTTCAGTGTACATGACATCTGTCTGGACAGTACTGAAACTGAAAGGCAAAGTAAAATGCTAAATGCTGAAGTTCTGCAAAAATGTAATATGCATGGCACAGAATTCTTTATGGTAAATGGCGTGGTGTGGACACAGTGCAGGGTAGTATCCATAGAGTAACTAAATTTGTATTTTATTCAGAACTTCAGAGTGGCAATTCTAAGCTTGGTGGTCAGTACCTGCACCACTATGATGCATTAAAGCTAAACCTAAACTCCTGCAATATCTATTTGGACAACTGATAGCTGTTTGCTTCACAGAATTGTAAGTGGACATGCAAAATGAAAGAACATGTTTGAAGCATTTGAAAAGTCACATGTAGAAGATTCTAAAGCCAAACGCCATGTGAAATTTGAACCCAGCTCACCTATAAAACATTCATGAGAGCAAACTGTTATTTTGCCTGATCTGTAACCACATCTTTATCTTAAAGATTGTCTTTTATTGTCACATCACTGAATTAGAGAACTTGCTGCAGCGGATGCATCAAGGTGGATATTAGTGAATATTTTAATGGGTAACTCTGACTCTTGTGGACTGACATTGATCAGTCTCTCAGCTGTTTGGAGCTAGAAGTATATACTTCTATTTGGATAGGCTGACCATACCGTAAAGTGAAAAAACTTATACACTTGTGTTTATACTTTATACATAACTTCTTATCACTCTTCTGATTACCATTCTTGTCAGTTGTCATGATATTTTGGAATCGATAACAGGCCTCTGACAATGCTGCAGCAGAAAAACCCATAGTAAAATATATCTACATTTTGTGAACTGGAATGGAACATGTTGCTACATTATACACAAATAAAGTTATTTTCTTCAGAAATAAAAAGGAATGATACATACTTTTTATTGTAATAGCTTAGATATATTTTCTGCAATGTTAAGTCACTTACTAGGTGCTTAGGTACAATTTGTTAATCCTAAAAACTGTGTAATTTTAATAATCAGTAATCAGATACAAATGATGCATTTCATACTAAAATGTAAGATTTCATTTGCCTTCAGACTGTTTTGGGAAGCTTGCATACATACCAAACAGTATTCAATAAGCACTGCACATTCCACATCACTCACATTCTCACAAAATTAACGTTCATATTACTGCAGTTCCATTAGGAGAAACGGTGTAAGTGATGCTCCTTTACACCTTCCTTGGTTTGGTTTTACTTGCACTGAGGGCCATAAAGGGAAGGTTGACAAGTTTGAGGGAGAGGGGGGGGGGATTAGGTAATACAAGCTTTTCTTTTCAACATATCTCTTACTCTTTCTTTAAGCATAAGATGAGTTAAACCAAATGCTGTAGTCCCATAGTGGGTCTTGTGATAGTATGTATTTCTGTACATTCTACTACAAAAAATATGTTTTTCATAAATATTTAAATAAATAATAACTGTTATTGCACACATTTATGTGAAAACCAGAACTGTCCTGACAAAACTTGGATGTCTGGTCAGCCTAGTGTGAAGTGGAAATTGGGTCACATTCATCAGGCTGTAGGTTATATATACACTCCTGGAAATTGAAATAAGAACACCGTGAATTCATTGTCCCAGGAAGGGGAAACTTTATTGACACATTCCTGGGGTCAGATACATCACATGATCACACTGACAGAACCACAGGCACATCGACACAGGCAACAGAGCATGCACAATGTCGGCACTAGTACAGTGTATATCCACCTTTCGCAGCAATGCAGGCTGCTATTCTCCCATGGAGACGATCGTAGAGATGCTGGATGTAGTCCTGTGGAATGGCTTGCCATGCCATTTCCACCTGGCGCCTCAGTTGGACCAGCGTTCGTGCTGGACGTGCAGACCGCGTGAGACGACGCTTCATCCAGTCCCAAACATGCTCAATGGGGGACAGATCCGGAGATCTTGCTGGCCAGGGTAGTTGACTTACACCTTCTAGAGCACGTTGGGTGGCACGGGATACATGCGGACGTGCATTGTCCTGTTGGAACAGCAAGTTCCCTTGGCGGTCTAGGAATGGTAGAACGATGGGTTCGATGACGGTTTGGATGTACCGTGCACTATTCAGTGTCCCCTCGACGATCACCAGTGGTGTACGGCCAGTGTAGGAGATCGCTCCCCACACCATGATGCCGGGTGTTGGCCCTGTGTGCCTCGGTCGTATGCAGTCCTGATTGTGGCGCTCACCTGCACGGCGCCAAACACGCATACGACTATCATTGGCACCAAGGCAGAAGCGACTCTCATCGCTGAAGACGACACGTCTCCATTCGTGCTTCCATTCACGCCTGTTGCGACACCACTGGAGGCGGGCTGCACGATGTTGGGGCGTGAGCGGAAGACGGCCTAACGGTGTGCGTGACCGTAGCCCAGCTTCATGGAGACGGTTGCGAATGGTCCTCGCCGATACCCCAGGAGCAACAGTGTCCCTAATTTGCTGGGAAGTGGCGGTGCGGTCCCCTACGGCACTGCGTAGGATCCTACGGTCTTGGCATGCATCCGTGCGTCGCTACGGTCCGGTCCCAGGTCGACGGGCACGTGCACCTTCCGCCGACCACTGGCGACAACATCGATGTACTGTGGAGACCTCAAGCCCCACGTGTTGAGCAATTCGGTGGTACGTCCACCCGGCCTCCCGCATGCCCACTATACGCCCTCGCTCAAAGTCCGTCAACTGCACATACGGTTCACGTCCACGCTGTCGCGGCATGCTACCAGTGTTAAAGACTGCGATGGAGCTCCGTATGCCACGGCAAACTGGCTGACACTGACGGCGGCGGTGCACAAATGCTGCGCAGCTAGCGCCATTCGACGGCCAACACCGCGGTTCCTGGTGTGTCCGCTGTGCCGTGCGTGTGATCATTGCTTGTACAGCCCTCTCGCAGTGTCTGGAGCAAGTATGGTGGGTCTGACACACCGGTGTCAATGTGTTCTTTTTTCCATTTCCAGGAGTGTATATTCTGTATGAGAATGGATGTCAGGTCAGAGTTAATTGGAGACCGTAGTTCCAATCTTCCTGACAGAGTAAATATCAAAATGAAGCAGGTGAAAGGAAATACATATGTCTAAAATATGAGATTGACATGAAGTCCAAAGTGGCTAAGCAGAAATGGCTAGAAGACACATGCATGTCTATAGAAGTATGTATAACTAGGTGAAAGATAAATACTCTCTACAGGAAAATTAAAGAAGTCATTGGAGTAGAGAGAAGCAGCTGTATGAATATCAAGAGCTCAGAGGGAAAACCAGTCCTAAGTAAAGAAGGGAAAGCTGAAAGATGGAAGGGATATATAGAGGGGCCATACAAGTAAAATGAAATTGACGGCGATATTATAGAAAGGGAAGAGGAAGTAGATGAGATGAAAGATATGATGCTCCGAGAAAAACTTGACAGAACACTGAAAGACCAAAGTCGAAATGAGATCCCTGGAGTGGATGACACTCCCTTAGGACTACTGATGTCCTTGGGAGAGTCAGATGCGACAAAACAGTTTCACCTGGCATGCAAGATGTAGGAGACAGGAAGTACCTTCTGACTCCAAGAAAAATGTAATTATTTCCATTTCAAAGAAAGTAGGTGCTGTCAGATGTGAATATTACTTAACTATCAGTTTAATAAGTCATGATTGCGGAATACTGACAAGAATTATTTATGGAAGAATGGGAGTCTGGAAAAATGTAGGAACATGCAAGGCAATACTGACCCTACAACTCAGGTTAAAGAAAGGCAAATCTACATTTATAGCACTTGTAGACATAGAGAATGCTTTTGACAACAATGGCTGGAATACACTCTCTGAAATTATGAATGGAGCAGGGGTAAAATACAGGGATCGAAAGGTTCTAAACTGTACAAAAATTACACTACAGTTATGAGAGTTGAAGGACATGAAAGGGCAGCAATGGTTTAGAAGGGAGTGAGACCGGCTTGTAGCCTGTCTGTAGTGTTATTCAGACTGTACATTGAGCAAGCAGTAAAGGAAACAAAAATTGAAGAAGAAATTAAAGGTGAGGGAGAAGAAATAAAAACCTTGAGATTAGCAAAGACTTGGATTAGCTACTGAATGTAATGGGTAGTGTCCTGAAAGGAGGATGTAAGATGAACATTGGCAAAAGCAAAATGAGGGTAATGGAATGTAGTCAAAATAAATCAATTGATGGTGAGGGAAATAGATTAGGAAATGAGAAACTAAAAGTAGTAGATGAGTTTTACCATTTAGGCAGTAAAATAATTGATGATTGCCCAAGCAGAGAGGATATAAAGAGTAAAATGGCAATGGCAAGAAAAGTGTTTCTGAAGAAGAGAAATTTGTTGAAATCTAGGGTCAATTTTAGTGCTAGGAAGTCCTTGCCGGATGTATCTGTCTGGAATGTAGCCATGAATAGAAGTTAAATGTGGGTGATAAGCAGTTGGGTCTAGAGGAGCAAGTTATCACCAGTTTAGTGTTGGAAGAAAGTAGGAGGGGCAAAAATTGCAGAGGGAGACCAAGAGATGAATACAGTAAGCAGGTTCCAATGGATGTAGTTTGCTGTAGTCTTTCGCAGATGAAGAGACTTGCACAGAATAGAGTACCACAGGGAGCTGAATCAACCCTGTCTTCAGACTGAAGATCACAATAATAGCCACCAGCACATAAATCAAGAGCCTTGTCTTTTGCAAGAAATACTGTCATTGACTGATCTGTCCAGGCTCAATCCATGATCCACTTCCACACTTCTTTCAATACCTCTCACACATCCCAAATTCCACTGAACTTCCCATGCTCACCTTGCTGGACAAGCAGTCCTGGAAAGGAGGATGTAGCAGTGAAAGGGGGTTAGTTGCAGCGCCTGAACTGGTTCCAAAAAGTGTCATTCGCTCATAGTGGAGTGTGCACTGTTATTGAACATGTCAGGTTAAAACTGTGTGCCAGCCTGATACATAAACCTAAATCATTTCCTTTTTAGGGGAATTCTATTACTATTGGAGCTAACCAGGTATAACATACAACCTACCTCGAACTTAGAGTGCTAGTCCAGAAATTTTGAGTGAAATTCAGAAAGTACTCAAGAAGCACTGACAGAATTGAAACAGTCCTAACCTGTCAGAAAGTTGAAGATGTGTTAATAGCTTCATACATGTGAAGATAATGTAGATTTTAAAAGTGTTAGCACTTGTTTGAATGTATATTAACAGAAGTGCATAGTAGTCAAAATTATTTAGATGCAGGCTATATATTTACCACTGATGCAGATTTTTGAATCTCTATTTTTTCGGTAGAATAATGTGTGCTTGATTGTATGTCTTCGAATTTCATTTCTTTCTCAGCAATATTTGAAATATATCTACCATAACAAAACAAATGTCAGTTGCTTTATATTCCAACTGTATTCTATCATGTAGTCCAGTTGCCTTGTTTTTCTTTCTTTCATGAACAACTTTCCCATTGTCTTTCAATGTCCATTTCTCACTTTGGCTTCTGAAAGAGGAATTACTATAAAATAATCGCCTAAGGGCTTTGGAGTACGGCAAATGTGGCTGAGCCTAAGCTATCATGAATGTAATGAAAAAGAATTGCTCATAAAATGAGAAGTTATCTCACTTAATATTATTTTTGTTTTGCTAATACTATATTTTCATTTGGCACACAAAATGCATCAATATGTTAATAAAGTGTTTGCAATATGTGATCACTTTGTTATTTGTATTTAAGGAAATTTTCTTATTTTACTTACTGTCTTTTCCTGTCTCATTTCTTACTATGTTTCAAATAATTTTACTATGTTTCTTCAGAAGGCTGTTTTTCTGGGAAATAGATACATTTTAATGTTCCAGTGATTATATTTAAAAATTTGCAATTCAGTGTGTAATATAATTTAATCATCCAGTGTCCTTAGGAGTGAAGATTGCTTTATTGTTTTGGTGTGCTAAAAGTGTTCTTTGTCCTTTCGGTAAAGATCTGCATTTTTTTAAGTATCGATATATATTCACTGTAATACACTTCTGTTCATATAATGGAAAATCCAGGATGGAATAAAGACAATATTATTAAAAGGATAGTTGCTATTAACCATATAGCGGAGATGCTGAGTCTCAGATAGGTACAACAAAAAGACTTTCAAACAAGTGAGCTTTTGGCCAAACAGGCCTTCATCAGAATTAAACAACACACACACACACACACACACACACACATTCTCACACAAATGCAACTTGCACACACGACTAAGAGTCTGACCTCCGCAGCCAGAGGCTGTGGTCGTGTGTGTGTGTGTGTGTGTGTGTGTGTGTGTGTGTGTGTGTGTGTGTGTAAAGCTGACTTGTTTGACAGTCTTTTTGTCGTGCCTGCCTGTGACTCAGTATCTCAGCATCTTTTGTTCAAACTTCCTGTTATTCATTTTTCATTTGCACCAGTGACTTACCTGTATTATATTTTGCTTGTTTTCTTGCATTCATTTGATTTCTATTGGTGCAATTTGTAAGTTCATAGATGTTTTTTCTAACATTTATACATCTCATGAGCTCTCACATAGTGTGATTAAGTTATTGTTGTATAATATATCTCGTTTTACACTCAGACTTTACCAGTCATCTAGAATATTCTGTGACTGAATGAGGAGCCCATCAAAATCTACTCTTGTACATTGATTTGTGCCTTAATATGGAAGTATAAGTTTATTCGTATCCACTGTCCTATAATCTTTTTCTAAGTTAATTTTTCTGTGCATTCCAAAAGACAGAAAAGGTACTCTCAGGCTCGTCTATTTCAAGAGTCATGCCTTGATGTCCTTTCCTTCTAGTGAGCTTAGTTTTTTATCCATGGATTGTGTATAATCTTTTGTGTGTTTGAAGATTTGTGTGTATTAATATTTCAGTGACTGTTCACATTACTGCAGAAAATTGTTAGAATCATATGACATGGGTTTATGAATCAGTAGGTGCCATTTCAGTACTAGAAGTACAGAAGATGACATAACTTATTACTACATTACCATGTAATCTATTTTTTACAAGTTTTGGAAATATCTATTAACAACACAAATCAACTTCAATAGCAATATCCTAATTTTTCGTCTACCAGGTAAATGTGTATATTGTATGTAGGTGTGGACAAAGCAACAAAAATTGTTCACTAGAAATATCTAAATATCTAAATAGATAAAATAATGAATGTGTCTGATCATTACACTAAGTGGGCATCACCTTTTCAGGAAAACCACCATCAGCAAAACGTAATAGGTGGCTGGTGCGACAGCCGCGTGTCAAGAAAGAGGGTGATGCAGGTCAGGAGGAAGTTGAGCTTACTGCTCCTGCAGCTTTATCACCAACCGTGCCCAGCCCTTCACCCCAAGTAACAGAGATGCAAACCACAGTTGTGACACCAACCACCACTGTCCAGCCTCAGCATTCACCGCCACAGCAGCTCCTTCTTGCGGTCAGTCTACAGCCGCAATGTTTATGTCTTATGTCAAGTTCTAATTTTTACGTATGTCCTTAAAAGAATTCACTTCACTGTATGCATACATCCAGCAGCTCAGAGAAAAGTTAAAAAAAATACCAGGAAGAGATTGAGGCAAGCTGCAAGTAGATGAATTAGTTAAGTTGCAAATTTAACTGTTTCAGAATCTTTAAAGAACTATTTCAACACATTAATAGATATTATCATCTGATAAAAAATTGCTGTGTATGTTTTACTTATGACACCCTAAACCTTAGAGAAAAAGAAATGTTACGAGGGAGTAATCATTATTACACATGCACATACCGTCTGTCATCACTGAACTGTGACCACCTATCCAATACTTGAAATGTCACTGTAGAAGAGCTAAAGGGACGGTGTAGCAATGACACACTTTTAGTAGGTGTACCTGTGGTAATACCAACCGTACTATGTTTTCTGTGACTACAGTGCCCGAGTAAGAATAGAGGAAAATTGTAGTGAAAATACATGTTGTTCGTGGAAGACTGGCAGGTGCTCGGAAGGAATGAGAGTCAGTTAGCTAGAGGGTCACTGTGGTTTTCTTTAATTAGTCTTGTAAGGAAATACACAGTGGAAACAGTTAAAAATTATGAATGGTCAGACAACTCTGCAGAATGTCTCACTGAAAAGGCAATGAAACACCAAAACAATAGGAGATTGCGTGTAAGTCAGCACTTAAAGCCCCTGAATGTGAAAACCACCATTCCAGCATAAATTGTGGAAATAAATTATTATTTTCCAAATGAGATATCAGTATTGAAATAAGTGTAAAGAATCTGATAATTATACCACACTTTCTCTTATAGACAGTTCTGTTGTAAATTTCATAAGATGAAGCTGACTACCAGTGAACTTAAAATTGATACATAGGCACTTGCAACAAAATACCATTACAAATTAAACTGTCATCCAACAAAGAAAAAAACCTTCCCACCATCACAAACTTACAAACATGGTTGATAAGGAGTTGATAGAAAGTAATGCATCAAGAAAGACAGTGACATCTGATTTCAGTTAATGTCTGCAAATGCCTGTTGTCCAGAATCAAGTGACTTTCTACAAAAAGTAGTCATGGCTTTATGCTCTCATTTTTAAAAACTGTGATGCTTCAGTGGCATGAAAACTTGTTAGCAAGAAAACTGCATGATGAGATAGGCTCCACCTTGTTTCAATACATCACAGGGGAACTTAAGTATGAAGTATTCATGTATTGTGTTGAACTAAACACCACCATTCATGTTGCTGTAATGTCCATGGTGGTCTTTCAAAGGACATTATTGGAGTAATGTATCACATATTTTTACTGTCAGAACACACACATATTAAATATTAAGTGTGAAGCAGCAAATAGCCTCATTAATAAAAATCCTTAAATCTTTTGGACTCCAAACTGCTGTTAAAAGATAAGTTGCAGTGGCACATAGTAGACAGCAGTGCTAAACCTTTTGGTTGGGATAATGTTTAAGGATAAGTTTATTAAAGATGAATGTGAAATACAAATATAAAAGAGAAGACTTTAAAATTATGAACCATCATAGACCATGAATTATAGAAGGAAGTCTTTCTCTAGAAGACAACCATTTTATTTTTGAACATTTTTTTTGTCTTGTTCATCATTCATCATTTATGCAATGTCTTACTGCTGGACTGGCATTAAAATGGATTGCAAGCAGTCAGCTACTGTGTCTTGGTACACGTTGCAAATTCAAATTTTCCTTATTGTTATTCATCAATTTTAGTGTTTTATGTTCTTCTGTAACTTAAATATCAAGAAATAAAGAAGGCATGTATTGTAAACCTTTACTCTAGAGCTAACAAACATTCATTGAACACGAAATTATTACTATATAACAACAGATTAAATTTTCCATTAGTCCACAAAAACAAAACAGTAATATTCCTTGATTGGAATTAATACAAATCCAAGCACGAATAATTCGTTGTGCATGCATATTGCAATTATTGTATTAAACACAATTCCAAAGAAATATTGCAGCAATGGAAATCACATGCTCGTCAAATAGAAGCCCTTTATGGCAATGTTGTACCAGCTTTCTGAGTACAGATAGGAGACCCATTATGCTTCTCACACAATAAATCGGAAAACACAGCAGACACAAGTCCAATCCAGACCAGGTAAACAGGAGCGGCAGTTGTAGTTCACTTTGTAGAGGCAGAGTTGGAGAGTAGCAGGAATGAAAAGCACAGCGATCCATTGGCCGGATGGACTTACTACAAAATTCCACTTGACTGCCCTTGATATCAGCAGCTTGCCTGCCATGCCACCCTCACTGATAGTGTGGTGTTATGCATATTGATACATCTTGTGCTTCTATTTGCATATCCATTTGGTTTACTAAAACATTTAATCTATAAATTGAAGATCAAGTAGAATCAAAAGCAGGCTTTTTCTCTGAGGTATACTAACAACAGATTCTATTGCTAATCTACTAATACTGATAATTAGGGAATTAATTCCAAATTACATTTTGTATGTTTAGCTGCAATCTGCATACAAGCACTTTGAGACGAAACAGCCTGATCAAGACATCTAAAAATATTTAAGTTTATGTATGCTTACATATATTAAGAGCCCCACCAGGGGGCTCACCACTCTTTGGCGGATTTGTACTTGGCTACCATGGAGCCCCAGCGTTTGCAGCACTTTTCCCCTTCCTTGCTAATGTCTATCCTCTTGCTATTCTTTTTCTCCTCCCTTGGGGAACATGTCTGAGGTATTATTGGGAATGTTCTGCATTCTGTCGCTGACCTGCGAACAGTCTCAACATTCTATTTGGCTCCCTTTTCCTTTCTTTGTTTCCCTTCTCCTCTCATTCCTCCACTTCGGCGTTTTCAGGATCCTCTTTTTTTCTTCTTCCTTCCTGTGCACTCCTGAAGACCGGCCCACATGTCTCACGCTTAAAAGGTGACTGTGTAATGTATAATTCGCAGCCCCGGTTCGACAGGTAGGGTTCGCCCATACCCCTTGGTACAGGCCAGGCCCAGGGAGGGGTGATTGCCTGAGCTGTAACCTTCCCAAATTGCCAATTGGTCCCTACATCAGGGGTTAGGGAGGTGTGACTTGAGGTGTGAACAATCACCTAAGGCGAGTGCGCCCCCTTTTGAAGGGGGCCCCCAGTTCGAAGGAGCGTGCCATCAGAGATGCTGGCAATCGTTGGGGATTTCTTCACGATGAGTCAATCATCTCTCCATCGACATTGACGAAATGTAAACATAATGAGGCTACTGATTCGAAGACCCTTCCTGCTGCACTGAAGTTCCTTGTGGTATCATGTACTGAAGACGGTCAGTCCTTCGCCATGGTCAATCCATTTATTATTCAGAAAGGTGTTGATGCCATTGCTGGCCATGTGAAATTCTGCTCTCATTTACGGAATGGCACTTTGCTTTTGGAGACAGCTTCTGATTCTCAAGCACAACTGCTTGCTGCCTCGCTTCTTCATGGCTACCCTGTTCGTGTCGAGGCACATAGAACTTTGAATTCTTCCTGTAATGTAATTTACACCAGGCTGCTTGATGGTCTAACCAAGGCTGAAATACACTCTTACCTCTCTGAGCAGGGTATCACTGCTATCCATTGTGTAATGAAAAAGGTCGATTCCTCCTTGGTGCCCACCCACACTCTTTTCCTCACCTTTGATAGGGTGGTGCTGCCGTCCAAGATTAAAGCAGGCTATGAAATCATCACAGTCTGAGCTTACATTCCGGGTCCGATGCGCTGCTACCAGTATCATCATTTCAACCACACTCGAACATCTTGTTGACACTCAGCCAAATGCGTAACCTGTGGCAGGGATGCACACGAGGGCGAATGTCCACCTCCTTCTCCTTGCTGTATCAACTGCAGTGGTGGCCATGCCACCTCCTCCTGGGATTGTCCCATGTATCTAGATGAGCGGGCTGTTCAAGAGTTTCAGGAAATGGAAAAAGTGCCTTACCCAGTAGCTCGCAAGTTACTGGCTAGTCGCAAACTCTGTTTTCTCCCATCTGGCACCTATAGTTCTGTTCTTGTTACCGCTCGCTCCATGAAGGACTTAGCCACACAGACATGCGATCTCAAATTTGGCTCCGAGGTTGTGAAGTCGCCCAGTGTCAAGGTAGCATCGCTGTCCCCCGTGCCGCTGAGCAACAAACCGTTAAACTCTCACCTAAAGGGGCGCAGCTACCCACTACACAACCAGCAGGCAGGAAAGGATAGAAGGAGTACTCCCAAGAAGACTTCCTCTGTCCCTCCAGCCAAACAACACCCAACTGTTCCTCTAACCAGAAGGGCTCAAAGAAGTTTGCTAAAGACAAAGGGTCTTCTCCTTCACCGACTCGAAGATCCTGCTTGACGTTGTCCCTATGTGGTCACTTAGCCCAGCCGGCTTCTGTCTCGCTGGTGTGCACCACCAACTGTTTTTCAGTGTTGGACTCCACAGACCAAAGGCACAAGCACGCCGATGCTTCTGTGGACCCCGTGGAGCAGGATCCTCCTGCTTCTGTGCCTGTAGTAGCGACTCTACACCGGCTGTCCCTCGGCGGCCACCGAGTTGACACCCCTACGTCTCTTCCTCCTCATGACTGTCCTCCAATGGAACATTTGCGGCCTTCGGTCCCACAAAGAGGATTTACGGGTGCTCCTAGCATCGCATTCCTCTTGTACTCTCCCTTCAGGAAACGAAATTGCGCCCTCAAGACCACTTTGAGCTTCCACACTACTTACCGATTCATTTTGACTTTCCACTTGAGGTCAGCATCCCTTCTTATAGAGGCGTCATGCTGCTCATACGGGATGACCTTTGTAGTCAACCCATCTCCTTGACTACCCATCTTCAAGCTGTTACCGTTCAGCTTCTCCTTTCCCACCTGACTTTCTTCCTCTGTATCGTTTATGTACCTCTGTCCTTCGATGTCACCAGGGCAGACTTCTTTCAGCTTATTGGGCAGCTACCTCCCCCCTTTTTGCTACTCGGTGACTTTAATGCGCACAATCCCCTTTGGGGTTCTCCCAGGACCTGCCAGAGAGGTGCCCTCTTGGCTAACCTTCTTAACCAACTGAACCTCTTCTGCCTTAACACTGAACACCCACTTTCCTTTCTGACACCTCACACACCTATTCCCATTTGGACCTGTCCTTTTGTACTGCCCAGCTTGCCCATCATCTTGCATGGTCTGTTCTTTCTGATGCCTACTTGAGTGACCATTTCCCGTGTGCTCTCCATCTGCTGACTCCTGCCCCATCTACCTGCATGCCCAAATGGAAGCTTACTAAGGCTGACTGGTAGCTGTACTCCTTCCTGGTGACCTTTGCAGAACAAGATTTCCCTAGCTGTGATGACCAAGTAGACTAACTCACCAATATTATCCTTACTGTTGCAGAACGGTCCATTCCTCCCACTTCCTCTTTACCACATCGTGTCCCAGTCCCTTGGTGGAATGAGGCATTCTGTGATGCAATTCGTGCACAGAGACGTGCTCTCTGCATTTTTAACCACCACCCTATGCTGGATAACTGCATTCATTATAAACAGATGCGTGCAAAGTGTCATCGAGTTCTTCGAGACAGCAAAAAAAGCTAGTTAGATTTCATTCACTAGTTCTTTTAACAGTTCCACACCTTCCTCTGCCATGTGCGCCAACCTCTGATGGCTCTCTGGAACCAAGATCCATTCCCCCATTTCCGGTCTGACAGTAGGTGCTGATGTCATTGTGGATCCTTTTGCTATCTCCAGCACCTTGGGCCGCCATTTTGCGGAAGTTTCGAGCTCTTCCCAATATCACCCTGCCTTCATCTATCGGAAACAAGTGGAGGAGGCTTGGGCAATACCCTTCTCTTCTCCAAATTGTGAGTGCTACAATGCTGCCTTCACTATGAGGGAGTTAGATCATGCTCTCAGTTCATCCCGGTCCTCCGTCCCAGGGCCAGACGCCATCCACATTCAGATGTTGCAGCACCTCTCTCTTGTGAGCAAGCACTTTCTGCTTAACACCTACAACCGCATCTGGGATGAGGGCAAATTTCCTGGATGCTGGCTGAAACCACTGTCATACCTGTACCTAAGCCCAGTAAGGACAGAAACCTTTCTTCTAGCTACCCCCCATCTCTCTTACTAGCTGCATTTGCAAGGTGATGGAACATATGATTCATGCCCGGCTGGTGTGGTGGCTCGAGTCTTGCCATTTACTCACGAATGCACAGTTTGGATTTCGAGTGTGGAGTTCTGCAATTGACCATCTCTTTACCTTGTCCACCCATGTCATGAATGGTTTTCTGCAGAAATTCCAGACTGTGACCGTGTTTTTCAATTTGGAGAAGGCCTATGACACCTGCTGGAGAACTAGTATCCTCCGTACTCTTTACATGTGGGACTTCGGTGGGCACCTGCCCTGCTTTCTTCGGGCATTTTTATAAGACCGAGTTTTCAATGTGCATGTGGGTTCTGCCTTGTCGGACACCTTTATTCAGGAAAATGGTGTGCCTCAGGGTTCTGTCCTGAGCATCATCCTCTTTGCTATCACCATTAACCCTATAACGGCCTGTCTCCCACTGGATATCTCCGGCTCCCTTTTTGTCAATGATTTTGCCATCTATTGCAGTTCTCCATGGACCTGTCTCACTGAGCGGCGTCTTCAGCACTGTCTTGAGTGTCTTTACTCCTGGAGCATTGCCAATGGCTTTCGCTTTTCCGCTAACAAATCTGTCTGTATGAATTTCTTGCAGCGCAAATGGTTTCTCCCACTATCTCTACATCTTGGGCCTGTTGCTCTTCCTTTCATTGACACAACGAAATTCCTGGGGCTCATGCTCGATAGGAGACTCCCTTTGTCCTCCCATTTCTCTTACCTGGCAACCCGCTGAATACAGTCCCTCAATGCCCTACATGTCCTCAATGGTACTTCTTGGGGGTGCCAATCGAACCACCCTCCTCCTGTTGTACTGGTCCCTTGTCTGTTCGAAATTTGACTATGGGTGCTTTGTTTATGCATCTGCATGCCCATCTCTTTTACGCCGTCTCAACACTATCATCATGCCATCCGTTTGGCCATGGGCGCCTTTGCACCAACCCAGTTGAGAGTCTGTATGCTGAAGCTGCTGAACTACCACTGTCCTACCACTGTGACTTTCTCCTCAGCAGGTATGCATGCCGTTTGTCTGCCATGTGTGGCCACCCTCCTATACACCCTTCTTTGATGATTCCTTTCATTGTCAGTATGGGGCTTGTCCCTCTTCTCTGTTACCTCCTGGAGTCCACTTTCACCACTTGCTATGGCGGCTTAACTTCACGCTACCTGCAACTTTCCCAGTGGGTGTGAACTCTTCACCACCTTGGCTTTGTGAAGCAGCCCATGTTAACCTTGGCCTTCATTCGCTTCCTAAGGGCAGTACTCCAGCTTCAGTCTATCACCTTCAGTTTCATGACCTTCACTTGCAACTTAGCGATAGTACCTTTGTATATACTGATGGCTCTCAGACTGACCATGGGTTTTTTATGTGCCTTCGTCATTGGCGCCCGTGTCTTTCGATATTGGCTTCCGGCACACTTCTCAGTATTTACAGCCGAGCTTTTCGCCTTGTATCAGGCCACAGAGTACATCCGGCGACACAGCCTTCCCAATTGTGTCCTCTGCTCAGACTCACTCAGTGCCCTCCAAAGTCTCTGTGTGATGTACACTGCTCATTCCTTAGTGCAACGGGTCCAGGAAAACTGTCACTTGCTCACTCTTGGTGGAGCCAATGCTATGTTTCTGTGGGTTCCTGGTCATGTCGGTCTGCCAGGAAACGAGGCTGCTGATGCTGCTGCCAAGACTGCAGTCCTTGTACCTCAGCTCATGAGTACCTATATGCCGTCTGAAGATCTCTGTGTTGCCGTTTGTCAGGAGGTGGTGTCCCTTTGGCATCACCAATGGTCCTCCCTTCATGGGAATAAGCTTAGGCATACTAAGCCTCTCCTGGTGCCTTGAACGACCGCCTCTCGGCCCTCCCGCTGGGAGGAGATTATTTTAACTCGGCTGCATATTGGGCACTGCCTTTTTAGCTATCGCATTTGCTCAGTGGTGCTGCCTCACCACTTTGTATGCATTGCACCCAAATTTTAACTGTCCGCCACCTCCTACAGATGCTCTTTTTTTTCCAATTAACGTTCCAGTTTGGGTTTGCCGTCTGATTTACTGACTTACCAGCAATTTCAGCAAATGACGCATGGGCGGTCGATTGTGTTTTCCTTTTTATCCACCGAAGCAATATGGTGAAGGCCATTTAATTTTTAGTTTTGGACCACCATTTTTGTATGCTGTTTTTTATCCCTTTTTCCACGTGCCTTTTTTAGCTGTCTCCTATTGTCCATTGGGACTGACATATAGTCGTTTCCCTTGTCTATGTGTTTGTGTTCTATAGTTTTGAGTTGGGTGCATATGACTCCAGGTGTTTTATATATAAAAGAAAAACAGCTGTTTTGAGAAAAAAACCACTACTACTACTGTTTTACTATTCAGCTACAGCTTTTATCTAATACTTCAAACAAGACATTTATGTAACTATACACAGTTGACTATATGTTGACAAAATCAAGGTCTGTTTAAAATGAGGGCTTTTCATAAATTAACTTCCAATGGGCTACAGGCTATAAGAAAATAAAAAAGTGATAAAGTTTTATATACACTATGTACTTATATGTTGGCATTATTTCTCCACATAGTCGCCACCCAAACTCAAATGTTTGTTGTTCTGTGACATCAACTTCTTTATATGTTCATCAAAGAATTGTGCCACCTGATGCTTCAATCAGTTGTTGACAGCATCATTGAGCTCATCATTGACCATGAAGGGCTGAAAGCCAGCCAGGCCTTCATCTAGAGGAAGAAATGAAAGTTGTTTGATACCAAGTCCAGTCTATAGAAAGGACACTGAAAAATCACCCATACAAAAGGTCTGTGTTTTTCTTTCCCTCAGTTCACAGTGTGGGGTTGTGCATTGTCGAGAAGAAGAATGAGTATTTTGGTAATCATCCTGTGCTATTTATTTTGGATGGACCTTCAGAGTTTCATAAGAGTGCCATAAGTCTCTCAAGTATTACTCTTGCCGAAAACTGTAACAGTCATTTTGGGGTTCGACTACATCTGCTTGAATTCTTATGGCTTGTTGTGATAATAAGTGTGCATCCCCAGTGTAGACTGTTTCTTAGTTTCAGTTTCATATGTTGCATCCATATCTTATCCCTAGTCATGATTCCATTCAGAAATTCATTCCCCTCTTCATGGCGGCATTGAAGGAATGTGAAGGCCAAATCCATTCATTCAGTTGTGTGAACATTGGTTAGACATATTAGTACCCACCGTGTGCAAAACTTATGACAACCTAACCCCTGTGAAACAGTGTTAAAGAGAGTTGCCCATGGAATCTGAGGTGCATTGTCATAAAATTTGAAAATTGTGAACCTACATCTTGCATGCACAATTCCATCTACATATTGCACAACTTCATCACTAACTTCCGACTGTGTTTGTCAATCACTTGTGCCACGCGCATCTGTATACCTTGCCTTGAATTTTCTTGCACCGTTCCCTCATAAAACTATCACCCATTAACCCCATCTCCATATAAACAACACAATCGGTGATGAATCTCAGTGGCTTTGATTCCTCTGCTGGCAAGAAGGAAATGACAGAACATACCATGCAACTTGCAGGAGATGAAGTAACACGACCCTTTTCAATCACTTGGTGCTTACATGCTGTTTAACACAACTGACACAACGTGATTTACGAAGTCTCCTCTTCCAACCACCAAGTAGAAAGAAGCTAGAAGCATATGTTTACTTTTAATAGTCAGTTAGAGGTTAATTTATGAACATCTCTTGTATAATCTTTGGTGTTTTTTGGAATTTACATCCATAACTCCAAATATTCTAGTAAATTGCACGAGGAGTGGCAAGTGAGGTATACTTCATTTTTTAATATTGAGATTTTCAGTTTCCTGCCAAAAGTCTGTAGCTTGTTACAGACTTTTGTAGCAGAATATAATGCTACATTTAGGCCCCTAGACGAGGAAGAATAATCTATGTAGAAAATATTTTTGTTTGTAATATTGTGGTTGTGAATTGTACAGTTTATCATAAATTCACTAACATTATTAAATACAAATGCTGTCCAATATAACTGAACGGATGCTGAGTATTGTTTTAAGAAATCTATGGTGTATACACAATGAAACAGCAACTCCAAAATGGGGAATAATGACAACAGGTGTACCACAGGGGTTGATATTGGGTCTCCATCCTTGTTCTTGTTATAGAAATGATCCAAAAACATCCAAGGAGGAAAAAGATGGTCCTCTTTGCTGACAATGTAGATATTATATTCAGTCCCAGTGGAGTAACTTTTGAAAATATGACTAAATTTTTTTTGTAAATTAATAACTGATTCTCTGCAAATGTACTGTATTTGTATGAAACATGGTACATGTAATTCTGTGCTGCATACGGCCTGACCATAGCATTAGAAATAATGTGCGAGGTTAAATCAGTAAATGAAAAACAGAATATTCTAAATCCTTAGGTGTTTATATGGGTAAGAATGTGGACTGAAAGTCACACGTTACAGGTCATCTTAAATGTCTAACCTCTAAATTTTTAGGTGTTTGTATTAATAAGAACCTGAACTGGAAGTCACATGTTACAGATCATCTTAAATGTCTAAGCTCTGCAACTTCTTCATATGAATAATATCAGACTTTGGAGATGAAAATGTCAAAAATTTAACATACTTTTCCTATTTTCATTCACTAAAGTCTTGTGGCATTATGTTCTGGAGTAACTCCTCATTGAAAAAGAAAGTGTTTGTTGTACAGAAATGTATAGTATTGGTAATATGTGGTGTCTACTCTAGAACCCTTTGTAGACAGCTCTTTAAACAGTTCGGCATGGTGACAACAGCCACACAGTACATTTAGTCCTATATGGAGTGTGTTGTCAATAGTCAGTCACAGTTCAAAAATGTAAGTAGCATTCATAAGTATAACACAGGGTTAGCCTAAATTTTTCTTCAGGTTTCAAAGCTCTGTCTATTTACAGGTGAATGGAGTACAAAGACAGATAGTTCGTGCAAAGATAGACATGCTTACCAGAGTTCTGGTACATTCTACAAATTTTCAGTGTGTATGCCCTTGGTCAACCAGTATATATTCAGATGGCAATCCAATTATCTTCACTGGCATGTTTCTATCAAAGTCTGTCACAGCAGTAGTGAATCGTTCCTACATTTTTTGCAGTATCATTGGCATTTGGGGTACATATACCTTGTCTATAACATAATCCCACAGGAAGAAGTTGCATGGCATGAGATCTGGTGACAGGGCGGGGGACATGCAAACAGAGGAATATCACAAGACTGGTGTGCCCTGTCAGTGATGTGGCAGTCCTTTGTTGAGAAAGGTGCAGACAGTTGTGCTCCAGTGAGGCAGAGCACTGTCCTGTTGAAAGATGAAAATTGAGTAGTCAGCAGTCAGTTGTGGCAACAACCACAACTGCAACATACCCAGATACACAGAATCTGTCATCGTCAGCTGATGAAGAAAAAGGGACCGTACACCTTTGTCTGGGACACAGCACAGAAGACATTCACCTCTGCATTCTCACAATGTGTCGTGTGCTCCATGACTTCATTTGAGACACAAGGTTGCTCCATGTTTTTCTCTTTACTGGACAACTAGTATTGTGAAACTAGCAAAACCTGTGCAAAATGCTCTGGTGACCAGGTGCAGGTTTTCCACATTTGTGTAGAAATGCAAGCTGAACACTCATAAGTGATTACCACTTCTCATATTCTGACACACAAAAACTCTTCTCTGTCATTGCCGTCATCTTGTAGAGTGCAGTCACAGTCCTGCCATCTAGCATGCATACGAGCCATGAGGCAATTTTTTTAAACTTAGGTACGTAGTGTATCTGTCTTCTCATGTATCAGCCATCCTTGTACGTCGTATATTTTCTATTCTGCTTGGTGTGATTAGAAACTGTTTATCATCGCTTGCTCCAGCCAGTACACTGAGCTACAGGGAAATGAACATGTGTTCCTATAAGTCCATAGTAGACTTAAGTTCAGGAAGTGAACGAAGCACTAACAAGTCTGGGGCATAGCAAAGCCGGTGTAACAATATAACAATTCTGAATCAGTATATACTCGACATCGGAAACAAACTAAGTCAGCTCAGCTGTGCAGTGGCATGATGTCAACAGCTACAAGGTACAGCAAGGAATGGTCACGCTGCGAGCCCGGGTCACAAGCACAGCGGCAAACTGTTGTCATCGGGTGGAGCCACATGACGTGCGTGTGTCAGCACTGTCTTGCCTTACGATGGCAAGCCCCAGCCACTGCTCACAGCCTTAGTACCTCTGACATGTCCATGTCAGTGCTGAACAATGTATCTGAATCACTGTTGGGTACAAAACCCCTCTCCCCTTCAATCAGCACTTAGGGCTAGAAATGGCCTGACCTTTGCTGACCACGAAACCAGAATCCCCGCCAGTCGCTCGAGCATCACATCCTCAACATCCAGAATGGAGGCACAATCCGCATGGATTAAGTAATGACCTCTGGGGCACATCTCAGGTCTTCCTATGGGGAAGTGGCCTTCTTGTGTGACGGGGCTAGCACCAACATGTTGTCATCCAAGAACATGCATGGTCCTGTGATTGTTTGGAACAGGCAGTACCAGCAGGAGGGACAGAGGAATGTGAGGCTGTGGACAGAGTCGATTGTGGTGACGGACCAGCTGCTCCTGGAGGACCATCACCTTGAATGTGTTTTGCCACCTAAT
This sequence comes from Schistocerca serialis cubense, assembly GCF_023864345.2. Lineage (NCBI taxonomy): Eukaryota > Metazoa > Arthropoda > Insecta > Orthoptera > Acrididae > Schistocerca > Schistocerca serialis. The sequence continues at coordinate 142,853,145 of NC_064642.1, read as the reverse complement.
GACAATCACAATGCCATAGATCCACTTGGGATTTCAGCCAAACATGTGACCCAGGTGTGAGCACCATCATGATGATAAAGGGGGGGTTGGGCCGTGGAGGCCATGCCGCCGGATGCAGGTGGCCAAACAGGAAACATGGTTGACGCCTGTGGAAAATCTCAGCCAGGCTATGTCCATTGACAGTTATGGACTATTACATGGCCAGGGAGCTGGTGAGTGCATCAATTGAGTTTATCGCCATTCGGATTTTTTCACCTGCAACTTGAACATCCTGACCAAATGATTGGCTTCCAAACTGGATGCTGGTGGTCAGGCAAAAAAATCCCAAAGTGCCAAAGCCATACAATTGTGGTCTGTTTTCAGAAACCTATGTAGCTCGGCTCCTTCTTTAAAAAAGATAGTACGTAAGACCCTGACCGTGGCCCCGGAGGATGTTGCAGACATCTGTACTACATACAGGAAATTAGAAAGGGTGTCAGTGACCAACAGCCATGCCACTCCCTGGAAAGGTCCAGCAGATCTACATGTACTCTTTGCCGTGGGTGCTCAGGACGAGGCTATGAGTGAAATTGCTGTGCTTGGGCTGACTGGTTATACACACAGGTGTAGCCATAGTGGACTGTGTATTCAGTGATGGCATCTATGCCTGGCCAGTACACATGACCCAGCACTTGCTTTCATTTGGCACGTTCCCCATTGTGCATTGTGGAGGAACTGCAATACATGAGTGCAGAGTGCAGGAGGAACAACCACCCAACTTGCTGCATCATCCGTTGCTAACAAAATGATTCTGTCCATTACATTAAGTGCACTACTCTGAGTCCACGTCTTTGGGTGAATGTTCAGGCAATCTCTACCTCACCATAGACAATACCCTGTGAGGGAACGGGTCCCTGCTCTAATGGCAAACTCATCGAGGGTGTGCTGCTGGTTCATGTCCTAAGCAAAACACAGCAATTCATGTCTGTCAAAATCAGCATCAGGACCACACAGCAAACAAGACAAGGCAGACCAATGTTGAAATCTATCTAACTCAGTTCACTCCTCGATCCAACTGTGATCCACCCCCTCTGCCCCAATCCTTCAACCTTTCCTCACCATCACTCCCCAAATCCCCCAACATGCAAACTAACCTTACATCCGCCAAAAGAAATGCAGTCCACCATCTAAAAACTGATCCCCAGTGCTATAATCTGACCTGTAGACTATGACTTCACCACTGCTGTTTTTGAACTGCAAGGTTTACATGGCAGAAGGACTCTGCCAGCTCTCAGATACTTCCACCTACAAACCGTGCCACAGTGACCCTGTTCCAGAAATCCGGCAGGATCTCCAGTCACTCCTCAAATCCTTAGGCCCATCCAAGAACCTCTCCTTGGCATCTGTTTCTCTGCTCACCCCTGCCACTCCACACACTCCTTCCTTCTACTGCTTTCTAAAGTCCATAAACCCAACCACCCAGGATGCCCCATTGTGGCCGCTTAGTGTGCTCCCACTAGGAGAATCTCTGCTCTCGTAGACCAACACCTTCAATCTATTACCCGGAACCTATCCTATATAAAAGATACCAACAATTTCCTCCGCTGGCTCTCCACAATTCTTGTCGCTTTACCACACGGTGCCCTGCTTATCACTATTGATGCCTCCTCCATTTACACTAACAACTCTAATGCCCATGACCTTGCCACTATTGAACACTACCATTCCCAATGCCTGACAGATGATAAACCAATAACCTCTTTCCTAGTCACCATGACCAACTATATCCTCAATCACAATTCCTTCTCCTTTGAAGGCATTTCCTACAAACAAATCTGGGGTATGGGCATGGGTACCAGCATGGCACCATCCTATGCCCATGTATTCATGGTTCATCTAGAGGAAACCTTCCTAAACACCCAGAATCATAAATACCTCACCTGGTTCAGATTCATTGATGACATCTAGCAATCTGGATCGAGGGAGAGGACACCCTATTCACATTCCTCCAGAACCTCAACAACTTCTCCCCAGTTTGCTTCAAGTGGTCCTACTCAACCCAACAAGCCACCTTCCTAGATGTTGACCTCCAACTCAAAGATGGCTACATCAGTACCTCCGATCATATAAAACCTGCTAATCACCAGCAATACCTCCACTTCGACAGCTGCCACCTGTTCCATACCAAGAAATCCATTCCATGGTCATCACATCTGCAGTGATGAGTGATTCCTCTCGAAATATACTGAGGGTCTCACTGAAGCCTTCACTGATCGTAATTATCCTCCCATCCTTGTACAAAAACAAATCTCTAGTGCTGCCTTATCTTTCCAGTCTCTCACCAACTCCCAAAGTCCCACCGTCTGGCCACAGAGGAGTATTCCTCTCGTAACTCAGTACTACCCAGGAATAGTCACCATGACCAACTATTTCCTCAATCACAATTCCTTCTCCTTTGAAGGCATTTCCTACAAACTAATCTGGGGTATGGGCATGGGTACCAGCATGGCACCATCCTATGCCCATGTATTCATGGTTCATCTAGAGGAAACCTTCCTAAACACCCAGAATCATAAATACCTCATCTGGTTCAGATTCATTGATGCCATCTAGCAATCTGGATCATGGCAGAGGACACCCTATTCACATTCCTCCAGAACCTTCTCTGCCACGGTTTTGACTACCTCTTGTCGTGTCCTGAAATGAGAAATGTCCTGCCCACTATCCTTCCCACCTCTCTCACACTGGTATTCCGCTCTCAACTGAACCTGCGCAGTATACTCATCTGTCTTGCACAAACCCTGCTCCCACCCCCCGTACCTCATGGCTCTTACCCCTGTGATAAACCTATGCAAGACCTGTCCCATACATCCTCCCACCACCTCTCACTCCAGTCCGGTCACAAGCATCGCCTGTTCCATTGAAGATGGGGCTACCTGTGAAACCAGTCATGTGATCTATAAGCTAATCTGCAACCACTGTGCTGCAATCTATGTGGGTGTGACAACCAACAAGCTGTCTGTTCATATGAATGGCCACTGACAAACTGTGGCCAAGAAACAAATGGACCACCCTGTTGCTGAGCACACTGCCAAACATGACACTCTTCGTTTCAATGACTGCTTCACAACCTGTTCCATATAGATCCTTCCCACCAACACCTGCTTTTCCGAATTGCACAGGTGGGAACTTTGGCTACAATATATCCTACATTCCTGTAACCCTCCTGGCCTCAACCAGTCATTGTCCTCATCCATCCAGCCCCTTCCCTGTTCCCTTTCCAGAACACTACACAGCCTTCATTCCACCATCACACCCAGTCTTTTTACTTCTCTCCCTTTCTGCTGCTACCTACCTCCCCCCCCCCCTCCCCCCCCCCCTCCCTACCCATCTCTCGCCTGCCCTCCGTTTAACCTGCAGCACTTCACTGTCTGCACACCATCTCCCCCTCCGTCCCAACCTCTTCGTACCCGATCCCCCCCTCTCCCGTCACTACTACTGTCATGCACTGGTGCTGCTGCTCGCAGTGTGGCCTCAGTTGCCTGAGACTACAGTTGTGTGTGTGTGTGTGTGTGTGTGTGTGTGTGTGTGTGTGTGTGTGACAAAGATCTTCCTGGCCAAAAGCTTTATATGTCACAGTCTTTTTGTTGTGCCTATCTGCGACTCGACATCTCTGCTACATGGTGAGTGGCAACTTTCCTTTTCATGACATTTTTACATTCCATACTGGATTTTCCATTGTTCAGTGTCCCCTGTTAATTCTATTTGATACGGGTCCCTTACACATGGGCAGCAATCTAGGATGGGTCACATGAGTGCTTTGTAAGCAATCTCCTTTGTAGACTTATTACATTTATACCAATAAACCACAGTCTGCCATGTACTTTACTTACAACTGACCGTATGTGACTGTTCCAAATCACACCCATACAAAGTGTTAAAGCCAAGTATTTGTATGAATTGGCCATTTTCATTTGTGTTTTATTGATACTGTAGTTACAGGATACTACTTTTATTGTGAAATGCACAATTTTACATTTTTGAACTTTTAAACCAGGTTGCCAATATTTGCACCTCTTTGGAATCTCATCAAGATCCAAATGAACATTTGTGTAGCTTTTTTCAGACAGTACTTCAGTATAGACAGCTGCATTATAAGCAAAAAGTCTGAGGTAACTATTAATAAATATTATGTGCAAGGTCATAATATACAAAATGAACAACAAGGCTCACAATACACTTCCCTGGGGGACATCGAAAATTAATTCTACATCTGTCAGTGATGCTGTGTTAACATGCCACAACCTCCATATCAAAAAGCCTTCAGTCCAATAACAAATTTTGCTGGATAGCCTGTATGATCATCTGGTTCCAGCTGCCAGAGACTGTGGTCATGTGTGTGTGCATTGCTTGTGCGCATGCACGTGTGTGTGTGTGTGTGTGTGTGTGTGTGTGTGTGTGTGTGTTTGTGTTTGTGATTGTCTATTTTTGACAAAGGCCTTGCTGGCTCAGAGCTAACTTTCCGAGAGTCTTCTTGTTGTGCCTTTCTGCAACTCGTCATCTCCTCTATACAATGAGTAGCAACTACCCTTTTCATTATATCATTTTCATAATAAGTGCTGATGTGGTACTGAGTCAAATTTTTTTGGAAACTGCGAAATATTGCATCTGTCAGACTGCTTTTGTCAATGGTTTTCAGGATGTCGTGAGAAAGATGAGAGTTGGATTTCACATGATTAATGTTTGTGGATTCGATCCTGGTTCGCATGGAGGAGGTCATTCTGTTTGAGGTGCCTCATTATGTTGGAGCTCAGAATATGTTCTAATATTCTACAAGAAACAGATGTCAAGGTTATTATGGGCAATAGTTTTGTGGGTCACTTCTGTTACCCTACTTATAGACAGATGTGACCTGTGCTTTCTTCCAATTTATTGGTACGGTTTTTTGTTTGAGGGCTCTAGGATAGATTACAGTTAAAAAAGGTGATAAACTGGCCACAAATTTGGTATGAAATATGATAGGTATTCCATTGGATCCTGGAGATTTGTTAAATTTTAGCCATTTCAGCTGTCTCTAAACACCACTGATATCTGTATCATTTGTTCATGCAGGGAATTAAACTGGGGCGATACTTACAAATTTTTATTTGTAAAGGAACGTTTTTAAACAAAGTTCAGTGGGTCTGCTTTTGCTTTACTGCCCTCATTTTCATTCTCTGTCTTGTCCTTGAGTGTCTGGACACAAACTTGGGTACCAATATCAGCATTTATGAATGACCAGAATTTGTGTGGATTTTGTGAGAAATCCTTTGAAAATATTCTAGTATGGTGGTCATTGGAGAAGACCGCACACAATTGCCCTCTTGACAGCCAAACCCAATTCATTTAGCATCTCACTATATATAACCTTATGCTTTGTTTTACACCTGCTATGCTATTACACAGCAGCCTTTATTGCTTGGGTACAAGATTATTTACAGTGATTATGTACCATGGAGGGGCCCTCCCATGATGAATTATTCTACTAGGCACATATCTATCAAGTGCATGGTCAACTATTCTTGTAAACCTGAGGCACAGTTCTTCTGTATTTTCCTCTTAAGAGCAAAATGTTTAAAGTTCCTTATTTTGAGATATGATACTACTGCTTCGTTATCTAGTTTGCTAAAATATAAATCCTTCTACTTGTTGCCTTTGTACTTTAGTAATCACTGTTGCTACAACAGTCTCCACCAATAACAGTTTGTATGTGGACATCCTCAAAGAGGTCACATCTATTTGTTGCTGTTAGATACAATATACTTCCACGATGAGTAGACTGTCTAAAAATCTTTTCTAGGTAGTTCTCAGAGAATGCATTTAGTAATGTTTTGCAGTACATCTTGCCATGCCCATCACTTACAAAACTGCAATTTTCCCAATTGATCATTAGATGATTATAAAGTTTCAGCTGATGATGACAATATGATTGGGGAACTTAATGTTTCAAGTGAATTTAGGTTTTCTGTAATGTTTCCAGTTACATCTGCAGATAAATCTGGTGGTCAATAGAAGAATACCATTGTAAGTTTATGCCTAGCCTTTGATATTGAGTCTTGCCTAGATAATCTCATGTGCAGTTTCAATTCCTGTCTCAGTAGATTTGGGTTTCTCATCTACTGCAACAAATACACCACGAACATGTGTCATTAACCTATCCTTTCGATACATGCTTAAATTTTCTGCCTAAATCTTACTGCCATCAACTTAGAATTTTAACCAGCCTTCTGTACCTAGTAAAATGTGAGCTCAACAACTTTCTAGGAGAGCTTCAAACTCTGGTGCTTTGTCATGAATTCTTCAGCAATTAATCACTAGGATTTTAATACTCTCACCTGTTTCTTTGGATCTTACACTTACACTTCAAAGTCCACTACAGCCGAGAGCTGATGTGTGTGTGTCATTTAACTATGAACTAACTATCAATTAAGTAACTATGAATTCAATCTGGTGTCACTTACTTAATATGTTAAAGTTACTAGTGCAGTGAATATGTAGCTGAATGTGGTTTACAAGATTGACCATTAACCTACTACCCATACATCAAATTAAGAGACCTCAGTGCCATTTCACATGACATATTTAGAATCACCACAGGATCATGTAACACAGTATGACAAATATTGCCTATTATGAAATGTGGAAATGCCTGCTTCGTTAGCTACATTTTGGTATTTTCTCCAGTTATCATTCAAATTCAGTATCTCATACTGATCCAAGGATTTCTAATGGACCTTGTCTTTTTGACTATGTTGTTCTGCTGCTTTCAGTATTTCATCTCTCAGAGCTACCTATTCATCTTCTGTTTAATTCCTTTCCCCCATTTCAGTCAATTGTTCCCTAAACAATCCCATTGAAACTCTCAACAACTATTGGTTCTTTCAATTTATCCAGTTCTCATCTCCTTAGTTTTTTTACATTTATGCATTTGTTTCAGTTTTAATCTTCATTTAATATGGCCACAGTCCCCTTCTGTTCCAGGGAAAATTTTACAGATTAGAATCTGGTTCTGAAATCTCGTCTTATCATTGTATAATTTATTTGAAACTGCACAGTGGCTTCAGGTCTTTTCTACGTATACCATTCACGATTCTTAAAACAAGTGCTTGCAATGATTTATATTTGCTCTTTTCAGAATTCTAGCCTGTACTCACATGACCTGCCACCACTCTTTCACTAATTCCCACTATATCCAACTTCAATTGATCCATTTCTCTTTTCAAGTTCTCTAACCTACGAACCTGGTTACAGGATGTAACAAAACTTACAGGTTTCAACCCATAGAACACCAAGTTTACTTTTTACTGTTGACATTGTGCTCCTGTATAGTCCCCACCCAGAAATCTTAATGGGGAACTATTTTATCTCTGGAACATTGTGCTCTAAACTAGATAATGCCATTATCATTAAACCATATTGTAGAGCTGTATGTCCTTGGGAAATATAACAGCTGTAGTTTCCCCTTGCTTCCAACCATTCGCAGTACTAATGTAGCTAGGCTTAGTTGACTAATGTTACTATTAATCATCTGGATTGTTGTCATCACAATATAGAAGAGATTACTTCTCCTTTTTATTACCCTCTCTGCTTATATCCCTCTGATGTGTGGTTGCACCTGCATGTCATTGAGATCCACAAGCCACCTCATGATGGCAATATTCGTTGTTTGTTGGAGGGGGTCGAGGATTTAAAGGTTATAGTGACATAAAGAAAAATAATTTGTTAAATAAATAATTACATTTTTGCTCCATTTTATGTTTAGTTTCAGGGAACCGTAGACAGCTATGGTTCCAGAGTAGCATAATTTCTGTAGCCTTTTTAAGTTCATGTCTGACTTCAGGTTCCACACCGTGTCGAACGGCAGAGCTCAGAACCTGGGCCTAGTCGCAGTTGCCAGCTTCTGACAGTGCCGCAGACACCAACCTACCTGGTGAAGCAGCATTCTGACCCACAGATACAGAGTGTAGTATCCACTCATACGCCTCTGCTGACAATTCAGCGTCAACTCTCGCAGCAGCATCAGCAGCAACACCACTTGCAGCAGCATCAACAACAACCACAGCAGCAGCAGCAGCAGCAGCAACAACAACAACAACAACAACAACAACAACAACAACAACAGCTGCCAGTTCTGCAGCAACAGCTTCCACCACCTCCTTTCCACGTGCAGCTCGTAACTGCACCAACACAGGAATCACCAGCACGAGCACCATCTCCCTCAGTATGTGTTTACAGATTATGTTGAAAGTCTCAGTCTGTATATGCAAACATGATTTATCTATGTTTTCTTTACATTAACCTAACAAAGTCATGGTGCATGTAATAAATTCTGCAGAATATTGATCATACTTAGTTTGGATACCTGGAGCCAAGTATGTGAGACTCTGAAACTTCCTGGCAGATTAAAACTGTGTGCCCGACCGTGACTCGAACTCGGGACCTTTGCCTTTCGCGGGCAAGTGCTCTACCATCTGAGCTACCAAAGCACGACTCACGCCCGGTACTCACAGCTTTACTTCTGCCAGTACCTCGTCTCCTACCTTCCAAACTTTACAGAAGCTCTCCTGCGAACCTTGCAGAACTAGCACTCCTGAAAGAAAGGATATTGCGGAGACATGGCTTAGCCACAGCCTGGGGGATGTTTCCAGAATGAGATTTTCACTCTGCAGCGGAGTGTGCGCTGATACGAAACTTCCTGGCAGATTAAAACTGTGTGCCCGACCGAGACTCGAACTCGGGACCTTTTCCTTTCGCGGGCAAGTGCTCTACCATCTGAGCTACCGAAGCACGACTCACGCCCAGTGCTCACAGCTTTACTTCTGCCAGTACGTCGGCTCCTACCTTCCAAACTTTACAGAAGCTCTCCTGCGAACCTTGCAGAACTAGCACTCCTGAAAGAAAGGATATTGCGGAGACATGGCTTAGCCACAGCCTGGGAGACATTTCCAGAATAAGATTTTCACTCTGCAGCGGAGTGTGCGCTGATATGAAACTTCCTGGCAGATTCCTGGTAGAGCACTTGCCCGCGAAAGGCAAAGGTCCCGAGTTCGAGTCTCGGTCGGGCACACAGTTTTAATCTGCCAGGAAGTTTCATATCAGTGCACAGTCCGCTGCAGAGTGAAAATCTCATTCTGGAAACGTCCCCCAGGCTGTGGCTAAGCCATGTCTCCGCAATATCCTTTCTTTCAGGAGTGCTAGTTCTGCAAGGTTCGCAGGAGAGCTTCTGTAAAGTTTGGAAGGTAGGAGACGAGGTACTGGCAGAAGTAAAGCTGTGAGTATCGGGCGTGAGTCGTGCTTCGGTAGCTCAGATGGTAGAGCACTTGCCCGCGAAAGGCAAAGGTTCCGAGTTCGAGTCTCGGTCGGGCACACAGTTTTAATCTGCCAGGAAGTTTCATATCAGCGCACACTCCGCTGCAGAGTGAAAATCTCATTCTGGATGTGAGACTCTGTTTGTGTTCTGAAGCTGAAACATGAACAAACATTCAAACACAACCAGGTGTTTTATGCTCTTTTGGGTCATTCCACGTGAAGTGTCCTAGAGCTCCCAGCTCAACCATCTTCAATTCTGATGAATTTTCTACAGTGTGTGCCTGAGAGCGCTATGGGAACTTGTGGAAAGTTTCAAGCTCACCTGTAACTTGGTTGAGGTGAAGACCATTTTTACTGAGACTGAAAAGTCCCAAAGAAATCTTCAAGTTTGGCATTTCACTGTTCCTAATGTAAAAGAGCTAAACTCTTGCTTCTGGGTACACTGGTACAACTTTTTGTGCTCTACACACAAATGATGAAAGTAGAGTTCAGAAAGCAATGCATTTGGCATAATCTGAGTTCAAAGTGGGCAACAAATCATGTCACGAGAAATTTGTCCCATATTTTAATGAGGCATAAGTAGTGGAGAAAGTCCACTATGGACCTGGTCTTTTGCCAAACTACTGTCTGTCTGGGTGTTTAGTGTATCACAAATTTGGGCCTAGCTTGTGTGTTTAATTACTGTGCTACCATCCTGTAAATTTGCCAAAAAATATGGATGTATCAAAATATAACTGTGTTCAAAATCATGTAACTCATAATGGACACCTACCACATTACATTCATTAACACCATTCAATAGGGCTCATTTCATTCTATTAGAAAAACTTATTTTCATTTTGGTGTCTCTTTGGGTAAGGTACAAAAATTGTGCCTAAACTGTTGAATTTTTTTGTAGTTCTAGAAAAATCCTGGCATTGGTCCACGGTGACTATGCCACTACCAATCTCAGTGAGTGGTAGCCCCATCACCAAGGGGGACCACGCCCAATAGCCATGCAAGCTCAGCCATGGGTGAGTTTCTTTACTGCAGGTTCCCAAGTCTGAAAGTGGGAGTCTAGCAGGTTCCCAAGCCATAATGTGAGTATCTAACAGGTTCCCAAGCCTGAACCTGGGTATCTAACAGGTTCCCAAACCTGAATGTGGGTATCCAACAGGTTCCCAAGCCTGAATGTGGATATCCAACAGGTTCCCAAGTCTGAATGTGGATATCCAACAGGTTCCCAAGTCTGAATGTGGATATCCAACAGGTTCCCAAGCCTTGTTTGGGTCTTTTTGTGGTTCCCAAGCCATAATGCAGAATTCTTCAGTTGTTAAATGCTTTAAATTTGTTGCTGATGTCCAAAACTATTGCTTCTGGCAAACTGTATTGCTGCCCCATTATTGACACAGCTGGAACTGGTATGACTGCAATTATCTGTTATTCTGGAATCCAGCATATCTCTCTTCTAGCTGCCCATTGAAATGATTGAGCAGCTCCATGAGGATGCATGAAATTAATCAAGGCATCTTTTTCTTCACATGAAAGTTCACAGATATTTCCTATCTACCATTTTCGATCATTGTAGTTTGACTATTTTCCCAATGGAATCTTTGAACTACGTCTTGGACAATAAAGGAGTAATTTTCAGCAAAATCCATTAATATAATCAATTCTCCTGGTTTGATACCTTCTTTAGTAAACTACAAATGCTTGCTCTGATGCTTTGCAATGTAGTGGTGAGTAGGAAGGACCAAAGTTTTGTAACCGATAGTTCAGTGGATTCTTCAACTTCATTTCTCGGGCTTCAAGTGTATCTCTGTCAGTGTGAGTCCATTGTTTGAACTGAATTGTATCCTCAGGATCAATATCTGCAAAAGCGCTTTCGAAATATTCCTTTAGAGCTTCTGTTCCTGAACATACTTCACATGGATGAAGCACGTAATCCTTTGTTTCCAAATTGCAGGTGATTTTGCTCAGCAATATTTTGTGATCTTTTATTGGGCTACGTGCCAACATTAGTTCCACATTTTGATGTATTGTGCAGACACAAACTGAATGTGAACCAGCTGTGCCTACAGTCACACACCACTTTGGCCTTAATTCACAAAGTTGGGAAAATCCAATTTCTGGTCCATTTTTATTGCAGTGCACAACAAACATTTCTTTTAAGTTGCTCAGTAATAAGTATTTTTGTTTTTGAACCTTTTTTCCATCAATCCAAACAGTAATACAGTATTGTTAAGGCTTTCGTGGCCACTTGTTGACAAACTGCCTATTGGCTTCTGTCTCGGGTTCTTCGGCCAACGTTCATCTAATGACTTTTCTGACTTTTCGCCAGCATGAGTGGCTGGCATTGTCAAAGCTTCACCCTCCATTGCCGGTGGTGAGCTGGAGCCGAGCTGGGCGCAGACTGTATGTACCTGGCGTGCCAACGTCCGAGGGCTTCTCCGCGGTCATTTCCGGTGCGGTTCTCCTCTTGCTACTTGCGACGGTCGTTCGCTGCAGTACAGGAACCCGGGATCCGTTGACCTTAAGGCTTTCCTCTTTCTTGTTCAAACTGTTAGTGTGTTTTTGTATTTCTACAGCTTCTCTGAACAAGTGCATGTGATAGTGCTTCTCTACAGCCAGAACTTCCGTGTCGGCGAATTTTATTACGTGGTCGGTCTCATTGAGTGCGTGCTCTGCCACGGCCGATTTCTCCACCTCCCCCAACCTACAATGTCGCTTATGCTCGTCGATCCTGGTGTTGATGGATCGTCCAGTCATTCCGACATAAACTTTTCCGCATGTGCATGGTATACGGTATATTCCCGACATTGCAAGTGGGTCTCTTTTCTCCTTCGCCGATCTAAGACACTCTTTGATCTTCCTTGTCGGTTTGAAAATCGACTTTACACCATGTTTGCGCAATATACGGGCGATTCTGACCGTCACTCTGGGAATGTATGGCAGAAAGGCCGTACCCGACATTTCTTTTTCTGGTTCCTTACTTCGCCGAGTGTTTGGCTCTGTTACACTTCTAATATAATTTTTGGAGTACCCATTGCTCCTCAGGACAGCTTCCAGGTGTTGCATTTTTCGTTTGAGGTGTTGCAGCTCACATATTCGTCCTGCTCTCGTTACGAGCGTACTAGTCATTCCTCTTTTCTGGCTCGGGTGGTGGTTTGACAGTTTGTGCAGGTATCGGTCCGTGTGTGTCGGTTTTCGATACACGCTGTGTCCCAGGTTTTCGCCATCCCTTGTGACCAGCACATCTAGAAATGGCAGTTTCTTGTCCTTTTCTACTTCCATGGTAAATGTTATGTTGGCATGGAGGCTGTTCAAGTGTCTTAGGAAGTCACCGAGCTGTTCTTCACCATGGCTCCACACCACAAAAGTATCATCGACGTACCTGTACCACACCTTAGGTTTGCAAGTCGCCGAGTCCAGTGCCTGTGCTTCGAATTGTTCCATGAAGAAGTTGGCCACCACTGCACTGAGAGGACTACCCATGGCCACAGCTGGAAGCACTGGCACTGGACTCGGCGACTTGCAAACCTAAGGTGTGGTACAGGTACGTCGATGATACTTTCGTTGTGTGGAGCCATGGTGAAGAACAGCTCGGTGACTTCCTAAGACACTTGAACAGCCTCCATGCCAACATAACATTTACCATGGAAGTAGAAAAGGACAAGAAACTGCCATTTCTAGATGTGCTGGTCACAAGGGACGGCGAAAACCTGGGACACAGCGTGTATCGAAAACCGACACACACGGACCGATACCTGCACAAACTGTCAAACCACCACCCGAGCCAGAAAAGAGGAATGACTAGTACGCTCGTAATGAGAGCAGGACGAATATGTGAGCTGCAACACCTCAAACGAAAAATGCAACACCTGGAAGCTGTCCTGAGGAGCAATGGGTACTCCAAAAATTATATTAGAAGTGTAACAGAGCCAAACACTCGGTGGAGTAAGGAACCAGAAAAAGAAATGTCGGGTACGGCCTTTCTGCCATACATTCCCAGAGTGACGGATAGAATCGGCCGTATATTGCGCAAACATGGTGTAAAGTCGATTTTCAAACCGACAAGGAAGATCAAAGAGTGTCTTAGATCGGCGAAGGAGAAAAGAGACCCACTTGCAATGTCAGGAATATACCGTATACCATGCACATGCGGAAAAGTTTATGTCAGAATGACTGGACGATCCATCAACATCAGGATCGACGAGCATAAGCGACATTGTAGGTTGGGGCAGGTGGAGAAATCGGCCGTGGCAGAGCACGCGCTCAATGAGACTGACCACGTAATAAAATTCGCTGACACGGAAGTTCTGGCTGTAGAGAAGCACTATCACATGCGCTTGTTCAGAGAAGCTGTAGAAATACAAAAACACGCGAACAGTTTGAACAAGAAAGAGGAAAGCCTTAAGGTCAACGGATCCTGGCTTCCCGTACTGCAGCGAACGACCGTCGCAGGTAGCAAGAGGAGAACCGCACCGGAAATGACCGCGGAGAAGCCCTCGGACGTTGGCGCGCCAGGTACATATAGTCTGCGCCCGCGAGCTCGGCTCCAGTTCACCACCGGCAATGGAGGGTGAAGCTTTGACAATGCCAGCCACTCGTGCTGGCGAAACGTCAGAAAAATCATTAGATGAACGTCAGCCGAAGAACTCGAGACAGAAGCCAATAGGCAGTTTGTCAGTAATACAGTCCTTTTTTCCTGGACAAATCTGACTAAACTCTTCATCATAAAAATGTTTTATAACTTTTGCCTTCACAACCTCGGAAAGCTTTTTCCCACATTTACCCTTGGACTGTGCCAATATTCCCAGTTCAGCTTTTAACTTCCTAGTCTTCCTTACCATTCTTTCTGAAACACAAAATTCTTCCATATTCTTTTTGCTAGATCAGCTTTGGGTCACTAAGGTCAAAAATGGAACTTTATCATTATGATTTGATACATGTAATTTGTCTCTCAGTTCTTGGATCAGCTGACTGTAATCTGAAGAAGTCAAGCATTGCTTGCTTGTGGATGGTTGCTCCAGTTCACTGGGATCAAGTCCTCCCACTTCTGCAATTTTCTTAATAATTACACCTTCAACTTGACATATTTTGCACTTTGCATGCCCTTTTGCATCCCTTGCACCAATTCATTGAAATTTTGATGGTGATAGTCCAACAGCCGTTAATGTTCACATTGTGAGCAACATTAGTCTCATCATCTTCATCTAACTGAGATGTAATTTCCATTTGTGAATATTTCAGTATATCATATTCTTTTCTACAGGAAGGGCACATTTTATGGCCTGGTTTAACGTCAGACATCGTTTTAGTAGGTCAGCTGTTTCTATGTTGATTGAGTGCAAACTTTTTTGTGCAGTATGGTGTTTCTTGCAAAATGGATTGCAGCATGATCTTTGCAAAACTTCAAATCTTTGTAGGAGTAAAGCTTCATGGTGGAAGCATAGTTGAGCATTTTCGGCAGAGTGTAAACCACTCTGCCTTGTAAGAAATTCTTATTCTTTTAAGGAAAGTTCCTTTACAGCTTGTGGTCCTTTTAAAACACTGTATGTCATTAATGGCACAAATTTGTGATATACGTAACTGCATACATTAACTTGATCTTGTTTTTCCATTTTAGCAACAACTTGATATGCTACAGGCACTAAAATAAAGTTGCCGAGTCCTAAATAAAGCAAAGAAACAAAATTAATAAGCAGTCAGCTTCACAAAAATAATGTTGCAGTCTCCAGTACAGTTAAATGGTTAAATTTAGGAATGAACCTGTCAATATGTTTGTGTTTGTTTGTGTGTCTATCGACCTGCCAGCGCTTTTGTTCGGTAAGTCACCTCATCTTTGTTTTTATATATAATTTTTCCCACGTGGAATGTTTCCTTCCATTATATTGATAGCAAAATGTATATTTAAACACTGCAGACATAATCAACAAAATTTCAAATTTGAAGCACAATTTTTGCTCCTTACCAAAACAGACACCAAAATGAAAATAAGTTTTTCTAATAGAATGAAATGTGGCCTATTGAATGGTGTTAATGAATGTAATGTGGTAGGTGTCCATTTTGAGATACATGACTTTGAACATGGGTATATTTTGATACATTCATGTTATTTAGCAAATTTACAGTATGGTAGAGCAGTAACTAAACACACAAGCCAGGCCCAAATTTGTGATGTATGTAACACACAGACAGACAGTAGTTTGGCAAAAGACCAGGTCCATAGAGCACTTTCTCCACTACTTATGCCTCGTTAAAGTATGGGACAAATTTCTCGCGACATGATTTGTTGCCCAGTTTGAACTGAGATTATGCCAAATGCGTAGCTTTCTGTACTCTACTTCCATCATTTGTGTGTAGAACACAAAAAGTTGTACCACTATACCCAGAAGCAAGAGTTTAGCTCTTTTACATTAGGAACAGTGGAATGCCAAACTTGAAGATTACTCCGCGAATTTTCAGTCTTCGTAAAAGTGGCCTTCACAAAAGTGGCTCTAGCACCTCAACCAAGCTACAGGTGAGCCTGAAACTTTGCATAAGTTCATGTAGTACCCTCAGGTAGATACTGTACAAATTTCATCAAAATTGTAAGTGATCGAGCTGGGAGTATCTTCTAAACTCGGACACTTGACATGGAATGCCCCTTTTGTGAGCTTATGTGCCAAGAAAATCGCTTGTAGGTGTGTGCTTCATTGTACTCATTTTTGTATGTTCTTTCTCTCTTTAAATGCACATGACCATGAAGTAGCTTGGTTGTTCTTGATGATGAGGGTAACTGAAATTGTGAAATTGCCTTTGAGAATGTAATTTTTGCCCCCCCCCCCCCCCCCCCCCCCATTCTCACACACTCACCAAACACACTCGTTCTCATTTATAAGCTGTGTGAAGTCCACCATACATGGCTGCATCCATAAGCCCAAAACTCCTAAAATTAATGTCTGGGTCAGAACAAAGGGACAATATGTAGCAAAAGACTTGTATTTTAATGCTAAGACAATGTCCAGGAATACTGGAACAAGTTACCATCAACAGCTTATCCTATGATAGAGCTTGAACTTTCGCTGAGTTGTCAGTATTAGACAGACAACACTGTGAGGATTTTCAAATAACCTGCTTCTGGAAACCATATATCTTTATTTTCATGGATGATTTCAAGTAATGTGCTCTGCAGTTTGCAGCATTAGATTTGTAGCCGATACTTTCGTTATTTGACCTCAACAAAGTGAGAATTTGCACATCTTTTTAGAACACCTTAATATGGTCCACCCGAATATTCTCTGTATTTTGGAGTTGGAGAAGAACATTTGCTTATGGTAATGTTCCTCCCTTCTGTAGAATCTTCACGGATGTAGAGAAACAAAACTTACTATGTTGAATTGGCTTTTCTAATGTTGTCAACATTTAATTAGTTGCTGAAGGGAATAAACATTATATTAGCAGATAAATGTTACTTATTTTGCTATGGCTGTCTTGTTGTCTAATGTTTCTTCTTTGTTCCTGTATAAACTTACCAAAATTATTGGTCCAGAGTGTTTCAGTGACAAGTCACTGGCTTATTGTTACTATTTATCACCATATCGATTTAGTTTTACATCCTTGACACATTTTCTACAACACCAGTTGTTAAGTAAATGCATTGTGCAACATTGCTGCACAAGACAAAGAACATAATTTCTGAGACAGTCACACAGACCAGTGCATCTTAATGCTAAGCCAAGTGGCATGCTTAGCACCTAAATTACATTATATAGTATAACCACAGCTTCCAGTACCTTCTTGGACTGGATGTAATCCAAATTAGTGTTAACATTACTGGCTTAACTGAAATTGCATTTCAGATATTACTTACGTAATCTTTTCTGGAAATAGTTATTTACACAAAGATTTATGCACCTAAAGATTGCCCACCTGGTTAGCCAAGTGGTGTAACGCACAGCTTTCCAGAGTGGGAAGGAGCGCCTGGTCCCCGGCGCGAATCCATCCGGCGGACTTGTGTCGAGGTCCGGTGAGCCGGCCAGTCTGTAAATGGTTTTTAGGCGGTTTTCCATCTGCCTTGGCAAATGCGAGCTGGTTCCCCTTGTTCCGCCTCAGCTGCACTATGTTGGCGATTGCTGCGCAAACAAGTTCTCCATGTACACGTAGACCGCCATTACTCTACCATGCAAACGTAGGGGTTACACTCGTCTGGTGTGAGATGTTCCCTGCGGGTGGGGGTGGAGGGTGTCCACCAAGGGCTGAACCACACAATAACCCTAGGTTTTGGTGTGGGGCGGCGGAGGGATGAAGTGGACTGCAGTAGTCGTCGTGGGTTTGTGGACAATTCTGGCTGCAACGGGGATGGAGCCTCTTCGTTGTTTCTAGGTCTCCGGTTAACATACAATACAATACAATACAATACAAGACACCTAAAGATTCATAACAGAGGTTGCAACTTCCTGTATTTGTACACAGTCAACTGTATTATGGATAATAAAATTAGAAAAATGATAAATGAAAACAGAAATTTTGTTTATATGGTAACTGAGGCACAATAATATTATCTTTACTGTAAAACAGCTCTTGGATCGTTTAACTTGACAACGTGATTACTAATTTTCATGGTTTAAAATCGATATTGTGAAATGGAAAATAAAATTATAATATCAGAAAAATAATATTTTTGTGATCAAACATATGCAAAAATATCTTCAAATGTGGAATATAATTTAAGTATCAAAAATTAACTCAAGTCTGGTCGAAGTTTATATGGAATCAAACATTTCAATTGATGTACAAAAGTTCTGAGGAGGCGAGATCCATTACAATATCCTTCCTGGATGTGTTGATCAAGAGAAAGTGTGAGTGCATCTTGGCTCATTATGTTAATAGGAAGCCAGGTCTGTACTGCTTTGCGTCGTCAGGTTGATAGTTGTCATCATGGCTTAGTGTGAAGGGATATTTCATACCTGGGTTCATAGGGCCCATGTTATTCCAGATCCATAAAGTTTGTCAGCTGAGTTATCTCATCTTGTAGTTATGTTTCACCAGAATTGGTATAGTCAGAGACAAATCATATGCACATTGTACTATCAGCCAACCATGAACTGGATGAGTGATGCCAATAACAAGGTGGTGCCTAAGGCTACAGCTTTCTTGACTTATGCGGCTAGTGTTTCCAACAGGATTGGTTGTATTTTGTGGAAACATGTTGTGAAGTAAGATTAGAGCCCTTTCCGGTCCGTGAAGGATTATCAAGGTTTGCATAAGGTGGTTGTATACCATATCCTGTGCACTTCTGTGCTGTAATCTATTGTTCAGACCCAGACCATTGGGGTATGGAGGACTAGTGTATAGAGCATAAGCAACACACACACACACACACACACACACACACACACACACACACACACACAAAACCTGAGTAAATCTGTCATTGCAAAATTTTACTTGTACTGATCATTATACGGACTATACAAACATGTAAATTCTGACATGTGCTTCCAGTTGCTGGGATATTGTTATTAAGAATGCCATTGAGATTAAACTGAAAGTGACCATACAAATGTAAGATGAAAACTGAAAAGGGATCTTTTGTCAACAATTTTGGATTTTGAACTGTTGATATTTTTACATTCATCATTAAATTCTAAACAATTTTTAAAAAAGATTTATATCTCTAAATTTGAGTGAGTTACAAAAGGCTTAATATTCGTGATGAAAAATACAGATAATGCATTTTAAAGTTTCAATTTATTATCATTTTTTGATTGTTGTTGTGGTCTTCAGTCCTGAGACTGGTTTGATGCAGCTCTCCAAGCTACTCTATCCTGTGCAAGCTTCTTCATCTCCCAGTACTTACTTCAAACTACGTCCTTCTGAATCTGCTTAGTGTATTCATCTCTTGGTCTCCCTCTATGATTTTTACCCTCCACACTGCCCTCCAGTGCTAAATTTGTGATCCCTTGATGCCTCAGAACATGTCCTACCAACCGGTCCCTTCTTCTTGTCAAGTTGTGCCACAAACTCCTCTTCTCCCCAATTCTATTCAATACCTCCTCATTAGTTATGTGATCTACCCATCTAATCTTCAGCATTCTTCTGTAGCACCACATTTTGAAAGCTTCTATTCTCTTCTTGTCCAAACTATTTATCGTCCATGTTTCACTTCCATACATGGCTACACTCCATACAAATACTTTCAGGAACAACTTCCTGACACTTAAATCTATACTCGATGTTAACAAATTTCTCTTCTTCAGAAACGCTTTCCTTGCCATTGCCAGTCTACATTTTATATCCTCTCTACTTAAACCATCATCAGTTATTTTGCTCCCCAAATAGCAAAACTCCTTTACTACTTTAAGTGTCTCATTTCCTAATCTAGTTCCCTCAGCATCACCCAACTTAATTTGACTACATTCCATTATCCTCATTTTGCTTTTGTTGATGTTCATCTTATATCCTCCTTTCAAGACACTGTCCATTCCATTCAACTGCTCTTCCAAGTACTTTGCTGTCTCTGACAGAATTACAATGTCATCGGCGAACCTCAAAGTTTTTATTTAGACACATTTAAAAAACAAAATCAGTGTATATATTACCCTTAAAATGCCCTTTGTCAAATGGTGCAGGCTTTTTTAGGCTAACATTACACATTACATGATTAACCCCTTCAGACCGATAGCACATTATAGTGAACAAAAATTTAAAACCAAATAAACTAGCCCCAAATCTAGAAAAATTAGCGTACTCTGCACAGCCTTTTTTGGAAAAATATAGGTATTTTTGTTGTGTTATGGCATCTTTTAGACCAAACTTAGATTTTGGAGCCATTAATGGGCCCAAAACCACATACAATTTTGAATTTACGAAGCCCCCCAAAATATATTGAGATACCATATTTTATAGTTGCCAAAGGATTTAATTTTCTACTTTTAAAATACTTGTGTCTAAAGGGGTTCAAGATTTTCACAAACAGCTTTTTTACCTCTTCTTCTTTGCTTCTGGAATATCTAGCTGGACATGTTCTTCCTCAGGATCCTTATTGTCACTGACTGGAGGTACTGGTTCAGGTTCTAGCTATACTTCAGGACACAGAAAGTCTTTTTGTTCCTCTGTGCAATGGAAGCTTATGTTCTAAGAAAGATAGTCTTTTTATTGTTTTGTCATCCCTGTGGGAATTACCACACCAACGGGTCCATTTTCTTTGGGAAAGATTTGGTGCACAAATTCATGTCCATCAGTGTCCATTTTGCAGTGATTACTAAGCAGCCACAGCATTATAGCTAGCATAGCTGTGATGGTGTAATGGCTAGCATACATGCACAGTAAGCAAGGAGACCCAAGGCCTGGCCATGGCACAAATTTTTGTTCATTTCTTCAGCTTCCATCATTATCACAGATAAATATGAGACTCATATGTCTCAAGGAAAATTTAATTATATCAGTTCTATGTAACTTACTCTTCTTTAAAACACAGTGTAATTGGATAGATAAAAGATCCAATCGCCAAGTGACGAGGAGAACACACAAATGAGAGGTATTATATATGTCAGCTTTTGGAGCCAGTGGTGGCTCCTGCTTCTGGCAGGAGGGTTGAAGGGGAAGGAAGAGAGGAAGGAAAAGGACTGGTGAGGTTTATGAAAAAGAGTAGAGCTCAGGAAAGTCACCCAGAACCCCTGTCAAGAGAGACTTACTGAACAGGATGAGAAGGAAAGACTTTCCTTCACATCCAGTGCAGTAAGTCTTCATTGACCTGGCGTTCTGGGTGACTTTTCCAAACTCTACCCCTTTTCCTAAACCTCACGAGTACTTTTTCCTTACCCCTCTTCATTCCCCTTCAACCTTTCTGCCAGATGAAGGAGCCACTAGCTCCAAACACTTGCATACATAATACCTTTTATTTGTGTATTCTCCTGCCGCTGCTTGGTGAGTAGATCTTTTATTTATCCAATTATGTTGTGCTTTCAAAAATTATTTTCGTTGATTTACTAACCTTCAAGATATTTAGCCAGTCATACATATCACAGCAACTTCTTTTTCATTTCTAGCAACAACAGCAGAGTTGACATTTGTTGCAGGGGTAGGTTTTTGCTGCTACAGTACTGTCAGCTGTTAGCTAGCATTTTAAAGCTGCTAACTGCAAATTGGTAACATCTGTAGGCATTTATAACTCTCATGTAAAAGGGAACCACTTGTCTTACTTGGCATTATTGTATGCACAATTGTTTTTTATACAAAGCTATCTGTGCTCCTTTAAGTGCCTATAAAATTTAGGTGATACTATTTTGTGAAGCATTCCATATACAGCAACGAGATTAGAAAAGGGAGCTCATGTTGGACCAGTATTATTTCTCATACTGACAAGTGGTCCATTTTCAGAATACTTACATTGATTTTAATGACATTAATGACTCCTGTTGGATTCAAACAACTTTCAAATTGATAGTAACATGTACAGAATGAAGTAAATTCCTGCAACATACAAGAAAACAAGTATAGATATTTTAGATATTATTGAATGATTTTGCATTTACTGAAAATTTTACTTCTCTGACATGGGCTCCCTTTTCTCTTTCCATCTCACAAATAGAGAAAGTTTTTTGCTTGAATTCTGTGTGGGATCTTGTTGCTCCCTCCTTGATGAAACAACAGAGGGACAGAGTTAGCGCCACTTGCTCGCCCATTGTTAATTAATATTTCACTATTGATAATGTGTGGTGGTGTTTTTCTTAATTTATGTGGTGGCACTTCTTATTTATGGTGCGTATTGCTTTCTGCATGTGCCTTCTTTTGTTTCCTGGTTGACAACCCATCCCACCGAGTGTTTAAGTTGTGATGCACTGTGATCTCTTATTTCATTCACACCTGGAAAATGATGGGGCATTCCCTTGTCAAAATATCAGCACAAAGACATTATCACAACTAAGAGACGCACAAAAATCAGGCCAGCAGCTTGTGAGAGCTACCATATTAGGACTAAAAGGAATACACGAAAAGCCATCAGATCAGCCCACAATCATGACATCTGAAAAGACCAAAGGGGGCCCATTCATGGAAGCTATGAACTATGAAATCTGCCAGAGTGAATTTATCACCTCTCTCAGAATTAACAGCTTCTGTAGGATTGTCATAGCAGTGATGAAAAATGGCTGTTGCAAACATGTCTTGCATACTGCAGTGGGCCAGAAATAGTTTTTGCAGACCTGTGGAGGGACTGAAGCAGCTAGCTAAGAAAAGGCCATTGTGCTTGCAGCACATAGAGAGATATTTCAAAG
The DNA here is from genome assembly GCF_023864345.2 of Schistocerca serialis cubense. Taxonomy (NCBI): domain Eukaryota; kingdom Metazoa; phylum Arthropoda; class Insecta; order Orthoptera; family Acrididae; genus Schistocerca; species Schistocerca serialis. The sequence goes on along the minus strand of NC_064642.1, from coordinate 142,830,577 downwards.
GTACTGTTGCCCCGGTACTAAGGAGATATAGCGTCCATTATAACAAGGAGCTTATTATTGAAAGACTAAAGGTTGTGTAGCCAACTTCATTAATAAAACTTGTTGCACCTCATCTCTCTCTCTTCCTCTCCACTATATGCAATATAGGACAACTATATGTTTCTGCACATGCCTCCTGTTGACACTTTAGATAATTGTACAAATCACCCCTCTTTCCTTCTGTGATGTGTTTTTAACACTTTGAGGATTGAGCAGCTAGGGCATAGTTCTACTGGCTGATACTATCGTTTTTCATAGTTTTTCTGAATTTTGTGTAGTACATTCTACTGCACAGAATTTACATCTCTTCATTGCATTTGCATTTAGTCTTTTCCTATGAAATATTGCAAAGAAACAGAGACTTACATCAGTCACCATTTTTTAGAGTTCCATACCTCAGTCAGAAAAAACAGAACCCTTATAGGATCACTTTGTTGTCCATCTGTCTGTCTATCCGACTGTTAAAAACCCTTTTCCCCAGTAATGGGTAGACATATCAATTTGAGATTTTTGTCACATCGTGAGGTCTATGGTCCCTTGACGGTATTAAAAATGGAAGCTTCTGAGTCAATGCAGTCAAAAGATACAGCTATTTATGTCACAATACCAGAGAAGGAAAGTTGCTACTCACCATATAGCGGAGATGCTGAGTCACGATAGGCACAATAAAAAGATTCACACACTCATAGCTTCCGGCCATAAGGCCTTAGTCAGCAGTAGACACACATACATACACGCACACACACACTCACGCAAACACAACTTGCACACACATCTGCAGTCTCAGAGAGCTGAAACTACACTCAGCTCTCTGAGACTGCAGATGTGTGTGCAAGTTGTGTTTGCGTGAGTGTGTGTGTGTGTGCATGTATGTATGTGTGTCTACTGCTGACAAAGGCCTTATGGCGTGAATCTTTTTATTGTGCCTATTGCGGCTCAGCATCTCCGCTACATGGTGAGCAGCAACTTTCCTTCTCTGGTATTGTTACATTCCATCCTGGATTTTCCATTGTTAGCTATTTATGTCACATATTTTGATACTGCATCAGGAGATATGTTATCAGGAGAAACAAGACTGGCATTCTACATATCATATCATTAAATGTCAGATCCCTTAATTGGGCAGGTAGGTTAGAAAATCTAAAAAGGGAAACGGATAGGTTAAAGTTAGATTTAGTGGGAATTAGTGAAGTTCGGTGGCATGAGGAATAAGACTTCTGGTCAGGTGAATACTGAGTTATAAATACAAAATCAGGTAGTGGTAATGGAGGAGTAGGTTTAATACTGAATTTAAAAAAAATAAGAGTGCAGGTAAGCTACTACAAAACAGCATAGTGAATGCATTATTGTAGCCAAGATAGACATGAAGCCCATGCCTACTACAGTAGCACAAGTTTATGTGCCAAGTAGCTCTGCAGATGATGAAGAGATTGAAGAAACGTATGATGAGATAAAAGAAATTATTCGGTAAGTGAAGGGAGATGAAAATTTAATTGTCATGGGGTCTGGAATTTGATAGTAGGAAAAGGAAGAGAAGGAAAAGTAGTAGATGAATATGGAATGGGGGTAAGGAATGAAAGAAGAAAATGCCTGATAGAATTTTGCACAGAGCATAACATAGCTAACACGTCGTTTAAGAATCATGATAGAAGGTTGTATGTACGTGGAAGAGGCCTGGAGACACTGGAAGGTTTCAGATAGATTATACAATGGTAAGACAGAGATTTAAGTTCAAAAAAGGTTCAAATGACTACAAGCACTATGGGACTTAACATCTGAGGTCATCAGTCCCCTCGACTTAGAACTACTTAAACCAAACTAACCTAAGGACATCACGCGCATCCATGCCCGAGGCAGGATTCGAACCTACAACCGTAGCAGCAGTATGGTTCTGGACTGAAGCACCTGGAACCGTTCGGTCACAGTGGCCGGCTAGAGATTTAGGAACCAGGTTTTAAATTGTAAGACATTTCCACAATATATTGGTTATGAACTGTAGATTAAAACTGAAGAAACTGCAAAAAGTTGGGAATTTAAGGAAATGGGACCTGGATAAACTGAAAGAACCAGAGGTTGTAGGGAGTTTGAGAGAGAGCATTTGGGAACAATTGACAAGAACAGGGGAAAGAAATACCGTATTTACTTGAATCTAAGCCGCACTTTTTTTCCAGCTTTTGTAATCCAAAAAACCACCTGCGGCTTAGAATCGAGTGCAAAGTAAGCGGAAGTTCTGAAAAATGTTGGTAGGTGCCGCCACAACTAACTTCTGCCATCAAATATATGTAGCGCTACACAGGCATGCTTAGCAGGCACAAAGATAAATACTGGCACCAAAACCTCTGCGTCAGTAAATAAATTAAAAGAAAAGGTGGAAGAATGTAAACATGCCATGTATTCTTTCGTGTTTGCTGCCTAATGAACTACGAAACTGGAGTGAGACAAGAGCAAGAATATACATATCATGTCATGTTTATATTCGTATTATTCTTATGCTGAATAGTGATACAGTCAGAAATGAAGCACAGGAATCGATTAGATTTTCAAATCTAAGATAAATCTAATTTTTGAGCAGAATGTAATGTACTAAAGAGGCATCTGCAAAGATTTTCAAAGGGAGAAAAGATTTCGCTAAACTCTCGTTCAGAACATCTTCTATCATCCGCAGTCTATTATTTGGTTCCTTGTTATCAAAGAGGGCTGCAGTGTAAGTAAGAATAAACAGCAGTCTCTTGCCAATATTTCACTAATGAGACAATTGCTCTCTTTTTTTTTTTTTGTTGTTGTAAGCGGCGGTAGCGCGCACAAAAGCAAGCCATGCTGCGAGCGGCAACAGGTCGTGAACACTCCTTGTCAGAATGAGACAAACAGTGCATGACACAGTACAATAATGCATTTTCAGCTTAGAGTGACGTAAACACCTATAACAAAGAAAACGGCACTTATCAGATCAAAACAAAATAAGCAATCGATTCAAACCAGACGGCACGCGAAAATGGAAGGGTACCCGTATAAATACGGATGGAGCGCCTGGCACATAGCAATGGCTACTTGGTAAAGCTTAACTCTTAAGCTTATGACTCGAACCAAACTACTGTAACTGTATCTTCATCCATTCAACTTCAATTGTGTCTCATATTACAATGGACCAACTTTGTTTCGATTTGAAAGTGCGGTCTAAAACTTTTCTCTCCCCTTGAATTTTGAGTTTCAAATTTCAGGTGCGGCTTAGATTCGGGAAAAATTTTTTTTCCTCGATTTCGGGTCTCATTTTTCAGGTGCGGCTTAGATTCAAGTAAATACGGTACAGTATAAGAAGAATGGGTAGCTGTGAGAGATGAAATAGTGAAGGCAGCAGAGGATCAAGTCGGTAAAAAGACAAGGGCTAGTAGAAATCCTTTTGTAACAGAAGAGATGTTGAATTTAATTGATGAAAGGAGAAAATATAAAAAACGCAGTAAATGAAGCAGTTAAAAAGGAATACAAACATCTCAAAACTGAGATTGACAGGAAGTGCAAAATGGCTAAGCAGAGATGGCTAGGGGACAAATTTAAGGATGTAGAGGCATATATCACTAATGGTAAGATAGATACAGCCTACAGGACAATTAAACAGACCTTTGGAGAAAAGAGAACCACTTGTATAATGTCAAGAGCTCAGATGGTAAACCATTTCTAAGCAAAGAAGGGAAAGAAAAAATGTGGAAGGACTGTCTAGAGGGTCTGTACAGGGGCGATGTACACAAGGGAAACATTATGGAAATGGAAGAGAACGTAGGTGAAGATGAAATGGGAGATACAATATTGCATGAAGCTTTTGATAGAGCACTGAAAGACCTAAGTTGAAACAAGGCCCCAGAAGTAGACAACATTCCATTAGAACTACTGTTAGCCTTGGGAGAGCCAGCCCTAACAAAACTACCATTTGGTGAGCAAGATGTATGAGATAGGTGAAATACCCTCAGACTTCATGAAGAATATAATAATTCCAATCCCAAAGAAAGGAGGTGTTGACAGATGTGAAAATTGCTGAACTATCAATTTAATAAGTCACGGCTGCAAAATACGGACACGAATTCTTTACAGACAAATGGAAAAACTGATTAAAACTAACCTTGGGGAAGATCAGTTTGGATTCCGTAGAAATATTGGAACACATGAGGCAATACTGACCCCATGACTTATCTTAGAAAATAGATTAAGGAAAGGCAAACCTACGTTTGTAGCATTTGTAAACTTAGAGAAAGCTTTTGACAATGTTGACGACTGGAATACTCTTTCAAGTTCTGAAGTTGGCAGGAGTGAAATACAGGCGAGCGAAAAGCTATTTACAATTTGTACAGAAACCAGATGGCAGTTGTAAGAGTCGAGGGGCATGAAGGGGAAGCAGTGGTTGGGAAGGGAGTGAGACAGGGTTGTAGCCTATCCCCGATGTTATTCAATATATATATTGAGCTAGCAGTAAAGGAAACAAAAGAAAAATTTGGAGTGGGAATTAAAATCCAAGGAGAGGAAATAAAAAACTTTGAGATTTGCAGATGACATGGTAATTCTGTCAGAAACAGCAAAGGACCTGGAAGAGCAGTTGAACATAATGGACAGTGTCCTGAAAGGAGGATATAAGATTTACATCAGCAAAAGCAAAATGAGGGTACGGGAATGTAGTCAGATTAAATCAAGTGATGCTGAGGGAATTAGATCAGAAAATGAGACTCTTGAAGTAGTAGATTAGTTTTGTTTTTTCGGGAGCAAAATAACTGATGGTGGTCAAAGTAGAGAGGAAATAAAATTTAGAGTGGCTATGGCAAGGGAAGCATTTCTGAAGAACAGAAATTCGCTAACATTGAGTATAGATTTAATTGTCAGGAAGTCTTTTTCTAAAAGTATTTGTATGGAGTGTAGCCTTGTATGGATGTGAAACATGGACGATAAATAGTTTAGAAAAAGAGAGAGTAGAAGCTTTCGAATAGAAGCTGAAGACTAGATGGGTAGATCATGTAATGAATGAGGAGGTACTGAATAGAATAGGAAAGAAGAGAATTTGTGACACAACTGGACTAGAAGAAGGGATCAGTTGGTAGGACATGTTCTGAAGCATCAAGGGATCACCAATTTAGTATTTGAGGGCAGCGTAGAGGATAAAAATTGTAGAAGGAGACCAACAGATGAATATACTAAGCAGATTCAGAAGGATGTGGAGTACAGTAGTTACTTGGAGATGAAGAAGCTTGCATAGGATAGAGTAGCATGGACAGCTGCATAAAACCAGTCTCTGGGCTGAAGACAACAACAGCAGCAACAACAACAACAACATTATTTTGGTACTTGCGAACTCACTCATCAACCCCTACAGTGTACTTCCCATCGACACAGAATCATGAAATTTGGCAAGAAGTAAGGTTTCACTGTACAAGTAAAGGACAAAATCAGAAAACCTTTAATTTATAATTAATCATATGAAAAAAAATCTGGTGTTATTTGATCATCTCCGACTTAAATTTAAAACATTCTTGAAAGTCTCTGCATTCCTGGGACCGATATGTTGCCAGACTCAGTGGTGATAACAGCCAAAAATCTTTGAGGTGCTCAATGCCTGGACTGGATGAATTGTCTGTATACATAATTAAGTTTGTAGGGAACCCTCAGTCCTGTTCCCACCTGGCCAATTTTTTGCATCAAAATGTAAATCCTAAATGGAAATAGATTTTGATGTTTTTGGTACTAAAAACAATGCTATTTTCAAATTTGGTTTTTTATTGAAAATTATTTAGTATGAAAAATTTGAAAGGATTGTGGAAAATGGAGTCCTGCACTTTCCCAGGTCTTGTCTTGCTTTGTTCTGCACAAATCTTACATCTCTTGTGAGGCCATTTTAACATTTCTGTTGCTGGAATCTATTTAGGAATATGTCTTCCACTGAGTCTGTTTACAGTTGAACTATTTTGAATAGAAATTGATTCAGCCTGACCCCCTTCTGTTTAACAAAGTCACTGCCAATTCAGTAAAGAATTTAATAAGATTTTAGCTAGTAGGCATCACCTTTTGCTTAAAACATACAAATTTACAATCATTGTCATGAAAATGGGAAAAAAGCTTTCTTCCACCACTTTATTTTCCTTCTTCTCAAAAGCTGGTTGCTGTGATCCACACCAGCCCTGTCTTTATTATAATCCAAAATATGGGCAGGTTTCATTTTTTGCGTCATTCTTAATTTTGTTCTTACATTGACATTGGATGCAGTCATTTTTTGTTTCATCATCAGAAGAAATGCATTCCCAGTGTCTTTCCATTCCATAAACAACAAATGGCTTTATCTGTATAAAGTTCTTTTTTTTCCAGCTTCTGGGTAGTTGGATCATTAGCTACCTTTTTTCTTTTTTTCAGCACTGTACTGTAAGGCCTTCTTGAAAATAAATACAAAGCATGTAGCAGACAACAAACAATGCCCTTTACTCTGAGTGTGACCTTGTGGGGGACAATGAATGGCAAGAGGGGGAATGTAAATGCCACAAAGCAAGTAACACTCAGTGTTGTCTGTATTCTTTTTCCATCAGTACGAGTGACAAGTTCTGCCATCTTTGTTTTTTCATGGTAGTGCAACAAGCATCATAGAGTACCTTTATGCAGAGGACAGACATTAGACTAACATTTGCAGATGGAATTATATTTCCCGGGAGACATTCTCAACTTTATCTTCGACAAGCATAGAAGCTGAAGCAACGAATTAAAATTTTCTGTTATGGCCGGGACTTGAACCCAGGTCTCGTGCACACTTTTTTCTTCTTAATCTCATTTTGTTCATCTTCGTTCTTTGTATCTGCTCAGGGCGGACGTCGCAAGACACCCGTTTCAGTTTGTCGAAAAATCTCATTTCGTTCGTCATTGTTCATTGTGTTTGTTCGGGGCGGACGTCCCATGACACCCGTTCAAGTTCTTAGTTGACCTGTTCACTCAGTTTTTTATTACAGAGGGCAGCTAACCCTTGATCAAACATGCTGAGCTACCGTGCTGGCTGTGCATACTAGGCAGATGTGCTAAGCACTACATCATTAGATGTGCTAAGCACTACATCATCGTAGCATTGTGGTAGCCACAGGTGCACGGACTACCCTGTTCCAATCCCTCCCTAACACAAAATTCAATTCACAACTTCAGTCCATTTTCCCCTTCTTAAATCGTCAGTATTGCCAAGGATCTCCAACATTGGTATAGCATCCTAGCTTTGTATATAATGGCGAAATCCTTCCTGTACTTTAGATCTAGGTGATCTATTGATCTGATGGAATTATATTTTCTGGGAGACGTATGAGTCTCAACCTTGTTTTCAATAAGGATAAAAGCTGAATCAACGAATAAAATTTGAGCCACAGCTGGGACTTGAGCCCGGGTCTCCTGCATACTACAGTGATTTGCTAACCAATACACCATCATAACATAACACTGTAGTTACCACAGCTGTACAGACTACCTGTCAGTATTGCCGAGGCGCTCTGACATTGGAATAGCACCCCAGCTTTGCACATAAGGGGAAGTCCTGCTTATACCTCAGGCATAGGTGACCTATTCATGTGATGAAATTACATTTTCCTGAAGACATATGAGTCTCAACTTTATTTTTGATAAGGATAGAAGCTAAATCAATGAATTGAAATTTGTCTCCTCTTGCTTATAGGCAGATGTGCTAACAACTACACCACTGTAGCAATGTGGCTACTACAGCGGCACAGGCTACCCTAGTATAGTCGACGTTGGATCTATCATGCCTGTCTTTTTGGAGTATGATCCACGCAGTGTAGGAGTTATGTTGCTTGTCTCCAGGGTGTTTAAACATCTGTAGAGAAATGCAGTTCATTACAAACAATTTCGTCCAGGATTTCCATATTCCTGTGTTGTTATGTTTAGTTGTGCTATCAACCTTAATTTCTGTGATGCTCTTTTTAACCTTTTCTAAATTACCATTACTTTAATTTTCTTCTTGTTTGCTCTCAGTATCTTAGTGCTTCTGACAGCATGTGCAACATTTTGTTCAATTTGATACAGTATATTTTTTGATTCTTGAATGTGATATCGTTTGTTTTCCATTTTATGGTTTGTTTAGCTTCTTCAGTATAACAAGCCTGCCACACTGCTTATTTATTTTATCCTTTTTTTCTAATCTGTTTATATTTTTTTGCACAATTCGTAAACCCTTCTTCTATGCTTCCAGTCTTATTCATTTCCCTTCATAGTGAAAAAAGCAGTTTCTAATTCACATTTTAGAAGGCATTTGCCATATCCATAAAAATGGGATACATCCATAAGTTGGCTTCTAGTTTTCTTTCCAGCAGCACATGTAAGGCTGTAATTGTTTCTCTTCTTCCTGCACTAGATATGATCCTTTTACTGTTATGTATGTGGATTGCCTTTATTTATGTATTTATTTATTTTTAGTTAGAGCCAATTGATAAGCATCATTTCTGTAGCATTAATTAATTAATTTAAAGAGTTTTTGTGCATTTCTGTACCTAATGTTTTTAGCATTTCTGCAAGGGTCTCATCAACACCTATTATCTTTCCATCTGTAAGTGTTTGAAGTGCCTGTTGAAATTCCTTGTTGCATTCTTTCTCCTTGCAATGTATAATATTAATGGTAATAAGGGTGTTAAGTTTCTGTCACCTTTTAGTAGCCTGCACAAGATATGTCTGGAATTCTTCTCAGTTATGGTCACCTTTGATGATTTCTCAATGTCATGCACTTGCTAATCAAGGCCACTGATTATCGTGTGTGACTCTTCTCTGATGCAGTTGGTATGAAGAGTGTAAGAGTGTTCTGAATCTGTCCAGTAGCTACAAAATTATAGCTCAACATTCTCTCACAGAGCTGTTGTATTTTAAATCGTCTTGAACAATTTTACAATATACTGTAACAGATCTTGAATAAGCAAGTCATTATATCAACACATTTTTAAATATATTTTTTTCATGTCTAATGACCAAAGTTCAGTTAAACAATCAATGAATAAATCGTTTTTCTATCCTCTTTTGTTTTTACAACCGTTGCTAGCTCTTTTTCTCTGAGACATCCAAAACACCTCCAGGTAGTGACAACACAGCACAATTACATGCCTGCACAGCAAGTAGGTCTGCTAGGATGCTGTCATTCCTTGTAGACATTCCGTATGCATCCCATTTCATGGACTTTACCCACAGATTATAACACCCTTGAAGAGTTAGGTTCTCACACCCACAACTAAGCTACTTATGCTTTTACACAATCATCTTTTTTCTAACATTGAGGAATAGGGGGAACATATACCCTTGGACGAACTACACATTACACCTCATGGTTGTCCGCCCCGGTAGCTGAGTGGTCAGCGTGACAGACTGTCAATCCCAAGGGCCCGGGTTCGATTCCCGGCTGGGTCGGAAATTTTCTCCGCTCAGGGACTGGGTGTTGTGTTGTCCTAGTCATCATCATTTCATCCTCATCGACGCGCAGGTCGCCGAAGTGGCGTCAAATCGAAAGACCTGCACCAGGCGAACGGTCTACCCGACGGGAGGCCCTAGCCACACGACATTTCCATTTTACCTCATGGTTCATGATAGAAGGACCTTACTCCTCTTCTAAACTCTCACTTTTATTCCCTTGAAGCTCCTCTGACATTTCGAAAGTTGTTAGAATAATGACTTGTTAACAGTAGTTTTGTTCATTGTTACTCATCTGCTATTTTCAAAAATATTCAATCTTCAGTCTATATAATCAAGTTGATTGTAAAAGGTGTGTCTGATAAGGATTTCAAGTTTGTTTCAGTATACAGAGATTCCAAATGGATTTTATTACATCTGCTGATAGCTTCTTGAAGATCTTTGTACCAAAATCCAAAACCCTATTAGAACACTAGAGAAGAAAGGATGGGCCTATACAGAAATTATTTTTATGTCTTACATTATGACAATATAACTCACAGTTCACATTATATTGATTTTTTATGATAAATAAATATGTCACAGAATTACAGTGAAGGAAGGAGAAGAAAGAAGAATTTTGCTGTGTATTTACTTTACAAGTGGTTACAGAACCTCAGTACAATGTTAAAATGAAAACATTATCTTCTCTTGATCATATATTTATTTTTATGTGCTGTTGGCCACTTTCAGCCTTTAAGTCATTCACAAGTGAAAAATTGCACATAGCATCACTGTATAATATGCAACAATTTTGTACAATAGTTTAACCATGAAAGCCAGATGGTAAACCATTCAGCCTCCTACAATGGGTCAAAATCCACTTCAGCAATCATTACAACTTGAAAGATATACAAGTATATGTCTACTTACCAACTGAAGTACAATGAGCTATTTTAAATGGTTACATGTAAGTAATTTATGAGTAAAGGATACCATTTACCAAATAGTAGAAACGCTAAGTCACCAATAGACACACACAAAGGGATAGAAAACTTGCTAGCTTTCGGACATTATTCTGAGTGGACACAAAGTGCTGATTGGATTTCAGCATGTGGACTAGGGTGAGGTGGGGGTTGTGACAGATGGGGTGGGTAGAGGAAGAGAGAGGCTGGAGGCAGGAAGAGAGGTTGTGGTGGGTAGCTAGTGGTTGGTGGGGTTGGCAGCAGTTTTGCTGACTTGGAATCCGAGAGGGAGGGATGACAGGTGCACGGGCTAAGCATGTGATGCATGGATGCCAAGCCGGTGGGGTGCAGCACACCGTGAAGATGATGAGGATTGGGAGGGTGTGACAGGACAGGGAAAAGAGAAATTATTGGGGTGTAACGTTAGGAGTATGTGGGCGAGTTATTCGTGCACCTAGGCCTGGTATTGAGGAGAGGTGAATTCATTGCACGGCTGAATGCTAGTCGGTCCAGGGCATAGGATGCACCATAGCCAGCCTGGCTAGATAACTGTTTCCACGTGAGGTGAGCTCAGATGCAGACATATAGAGCCCGTTGCCAGAAATGGGTAAATCACAGACCTGGTAATTTGGACAGCTGATGCTCACATTGCCTTTTTGAAGAATATGTTCCAGGAATTGACAGAATGTCAGACACTCTGAAAGATGGCTAAGTTACAGCTCTTTGAGATTCATCAATAACTCCCATCAAATATTAATGCAGATCTGAATACGTCGACCATCCCAGATAAATGAAGTACATCCAATGACACAACAGTTCATCATCTTTAAGACAGAAGTTAATATTATTTCACAGTGAGTAAACATTTTCACAATGAACCTCTAAACTAAAAACTTTTAAACATTTCATGTGAGTTCAACAAACTGTACCTCAGGTAATAGCATTGTACTAGATCTATCACCCCTGAAAGCTATGTATCTGTATTTATTTTATTTGTTGATTTATGATGTCTCCTATATTGCTTGCATTATGCAAATGTTTATCAGAACATCCTATTCTCCACATTTACACAGCAAATGAATACATGCACCAGTATCTTATATTTTTTTGTGCTTGTGTATTTATTTACTGGAAGTGTAGTATTTTGCCAGGCACTTTTTAAATGTTGATTGCAAGTTCTATTAAAAACTGTGGTAATTTAAAACTAGTCAGTCGTGTGTTAGCAGACACCACAATTGAAAAGAGTACCAAAAGATGCTTTTGTTAAGAACGCATAAATAATTGTTTAAATAATATTTAGTAATAACCTGTAGTCATTAAATTCATGCACTTCCACAAGAATACTGGCTCACTTTATTTATAATTATTGTAATTTACCTGAGTGTAACAGAATGCTTGTAACTTTTCTTTATTTAAATATTTAACAATGGAAACTCCAAGTAGGAATATCAGCAAGATAGACTGCTACTTACCATAATGCTGACGCGTCAAGTTGCGGACAGGCACTATTAGAAGACACTCACATATAGCTTTCGGCCACAGCCTTTGTCATTAAGTTACACACACACACACACACACACACACACACACACTCAGACACACTCAGACAAGCAAGTGTACCTCACACGCACACGATCGGCAACTCCAGCATCTTGGGCCAGAATGCGACATCATGTGGGATGCTAGCGGCAATCTGGAGGGGGTGGGGAAGGGGAAGGGCTAGTAGTGTATGGGTCAAGAGAGAGACGAACACTGTCTAGTGGAGTGTGCAGGGACTAGACTGCCAGCAGGTGGAGTGTCAGGTGGATGCATTGGCAGAGGGCTGAAAATAAACAGGGTGGGAGATGAGAATGGAGAAGAGATGATAGGACAGAGGGGGTGGAAACTGTTGAGTGGAGGGTGTGGTGACAGTACGTTACCATAGGTTGAAGCCGGGGTAATTACGGGAGTGGAGAATGTGTTGCAAGGGTAACTCCCATCTGCGCAGTTCAGAAAATCTGGTGGTGGAGGGAAGGTTCCAGATGACTCGGGTACTGAAGCAGCCGTTGAAGTCAAGTGTGTTATGTTTAGCTGCATGTTGCACCAGAAGGGGTCTACTTTGCTCTTGGCCTCAGTTTGGCGGTGGCCATTCATTCTGGTGTACAGCAGCTTGGTAGTCATACCAATGTAAAATACTGTGCAGTGATTGCAACAGAGTTGGTAAATGACATGTCTGCTTTCCCTGGTGGCCTGACCTCTGAGGTAGTAGGGTCAGGACTGGAATAGGAAGTTCTGGGTGGGTGGATTGCGTAGGTTTTGCGACTTGGTCTTCCACAGGGATATGATTCTTGTGGCAAGGGGTAGGGATTGGGAGTAGCTTAGGGGTGGACTAAGATGTTGTGGAGGTTGAGTGTGTGATGAAACACCACTCTAGGAGGATTGGGAATTATCTCGGGTAGGATGTAGCTCATTTCAGGGCACAGCCAGGGTGACAAAGGAGATACTCCTTTGTGGCTGGTTTTCGGTGATGGTGGGAGGGTTGGGGCTGTGTGGGGAAATGGCACAGGAGATCTGTTTGCAGACTACGTCTGGGGATAGAGCATGCCTGTGAAGGCCTTTGTGAGGCCCTTAGCATACTGAGCAAGGGATGACAGTTGTCAGAATGCAGGTACTGTTCGTGGTTGGTGGATTTAAAGTGGATAGAGGAGGGCCACCAGAGAGGAGGTGGTCAACATCTAGCCATCTGAATCCTCCCCTCCACCACCAGCTTTTGTGAACTGCGCAAAGTGAAGTTACACTTACAACACATTCTCCATTCCCATAATTATACCAGCCTCAACCAACAGTAAGATATTGTCGCCATCCCCTCCACCCAACAGTTTCCACTCCCTCTGTCCTATCACCTCCTCCCCATTCTCATCTCCCATCCTGTTTATTTGCAGCCCTCTGCCAATGCATCCACCCATCTTTCCCCACTCCTCTCCTTTTTTGTTCCTTTGTTCCACCTTCCTGCCCGACAACCTCCTGACACTGTGCCTGTTTGCAGTCTAGTCCCTGCACACTCCACCAGATACTGTTCGTCTCTCCCCCCAGCCGTAAACTACTTCCCCTTTCCCATCCCCCCACCCCCTCCAGACTGCTGCTTGTATCTCATGTGATGTTGCATTCTGATTCTGGCCCGAGATGCTGTTGTGTGTGTGTGTGTGTGTGTGTGTGTGTGTGTGTGTGTGTGTGTGTGTGTTTACTGATGAAGGTTGTGGCCGAAAGCTGTATTTGAATGCCTTTCAATCATGCCCGTCTGCAACTTGACGTATCATCTGTATGATAGATAGCAATCTATCTTTTCCTACATTATTTATTTAAATTTTGTTGTAACACATTAGTTTAGTCCAGGAAGTGGTCAGGTTGAACCTGGGGTTTATGGCCTTCAGCCAGTGACAGTTGGACAGTGGTGGAACACTGCTGGAGTCCTGTGAAGATGGGGCTTTTCGAGTGATTCTAGACACTTTTACTTGAGTTTTGAAAAGGGGCAGACCTGCCTGTGGTAACGAGTAGTTTTTGATTGTGGATGTGATTGATTGTTGGCAGTGAATGACCACTACCATACTTTAACTTATGAAGGGATTTATATTTCAAAAGATTTGAATGTGCTCCAGAGTCGGACTCTATCTTGCCACTTGATTTGTGGATCTGAGAATAGACTAACGTTAGCTAATATTCTTTGTATCATGTGTGTTAAGTCATAAATCATCAGGTTGAATTCTGAACTATTTTGTGCTGGCGAGTGTTTAATGTACTGTGACCATGAAATGGACTTAATTATCGTGAGACATTGATGACTTGCCTGAAGCAGGCAAAAAGGAATACAAACGTCTCAAAAATGATATTGACAGGAAGTGCAAAATGGCTAAGCAGGGATGGCTAGAGGACAAATGTAAGGATGTAGAGGCTTATCTCACTAGGGGTAAGATAGATACTGCCTACAGGAAAATTAAAGAGACCTTTGGAGAAAGGAGAACCACTTGCATGAATATCAAGAGCTTTGATGGAAACCCAGTTCTAAGCAAAGAAGGGAAAGCAGAAAGGTGGAAGGAGTATATAGAGGGCCTATACAAGGGCGATGTACTTGAGGACAATATTATGGAAATGGAAGAGGATGTAGATGAAGGTGAAATGGGAGATATGATATTGCGTGAAGAGTTTGACAGAGCACTGAAAGACCTGAGTCGAAACAAGGCCCCCGGAGTAGACAACATTCCATTAGAACTACTGACAACCTTGGGAGAGCCAGTCCTGACAAAACTCTACCATCTGGTGAGCAAGATGTATGAGACAGGCGAAATACCCTCAGACTTCAAGAAGAATATAATAATCCCAATCCCAAAGAAAGCAGGTGTTGACAGATGTGAAAATTACCGAACTATCGGTTTAATAAGTCACAGCTGCAAAATACTAACACGAATTATTTACAGACGAATGGAAAAACTGATAGAAACCGACCTCGGGGAAGATCAGTTTGGATTCCGTAGAAATGTTGGAACACGTGAGGCAATACTGACCCTACGACTTATCTTAGAAGAAAGATTAAGGAAAGGCAAACCTACGTTTCTAGCATTTGTAGACTTAGAGAAAGCTTTTGACAATGTTGATTGGAATACTCTCTTTCAAATTCTGAAGATGGCAGGGATAAAATACAGAGAGCGAAAGGCTATTTACAATTTGTACAGAAAGCAGATGGCAGTTATAAGAGTCGAGGGGTATGAAAGGGAAGCAGTGGTTGGGAAGGGAGTGAGACAGGGTTGTAGCCTATCCCCGATGTTATTCAATCTGTATATTGAGCAAGCAATAAAGGAAACAAAAGAAAAATTCGGAGTAGGTATTAAAATCCATGGAGAAGAAATAAAAACTTTGAGGTTCGCCGATGACATTGTAATTCTGTCAGAGACAACAAAGGACTTGGAAGAGCAGTTGAACGGAATGGACAGTGTCTTGAAAGGAGGGTATAAGATGAACATCAACAAAAGCAAAACGAAGATAATGGAATGTAGTCGAATTAAGTCGGGTGATGCTGAGGGAATTAGATTAGGAAATGAGACACTTAAAGTAGTAAAGGAGTTTTGCTATTTGGGGAGCAAAATAACTGATGATGGTCGAAGTAGAGAGGATATAAAATGTAGACTGGCAATGGCAAGGAAAGCGTTTCTTAAGAAGAGAAATTTGTTAACATCGAGTATTGATTTAAGTGTCAGGAAGTCGTTTCTGAAAGTATTTGTATGGAGTGTAGCCATGTATGGAAGTGAAACGTGGACGATAAATAGTTCGGACAAGAAGAGAATAGAAGCTTTCGAAATGTGGTGCTACAGAAGAATGCTGAAGATTAGATGGTTTGATCACATAACTAATGAGGAGGTATTGAATAGAATTGGGGAGAAGAGGAGCTTGTGGCACAACTTGACTAGAAGAAGGGATCGGTTGGTAGGACATGTTCTGAGGCATCAAGGGATCACCAATGTAGTATTGGAGGGCAGCGTGGAGGGCAAAAATTGTAGAGGGAGACCAAGAGATGAATACACTAAGCGGATTCAGAAGGATGAAGGATGCAGTAAGTACTGGGAGATGAAGAACCTTGCACAGGATAGGGTAGCATGGAGAGCTGCATCAAACTAGTCTCAGGACTGAAGACCACAACAAGCAAACAACATTGATGACTGTTTTCGACCATTGATTAACAGAGACTGAAGCCAGGAGTGTTACAGGAGTAAAGGATATGTTGCAAGGGTAACTCCCAACTTCATAGTTCAGGAAACCTGGTGATGAAAGAAGGATACAGGTGCCTCGGGTTGTGAAGCAGCCATTGAAATTTTACATTGTGCTCAGCTGTGGGTTGTGCCATTGGGTGGTCAACATTGTTCTTGGGTGCAGTTTGGTGGTGACCACTCATTCTTGTAGACAGCTGTTTGGTTGTCATACAAACATACGAAGCTTTTTGTGACAACCAACCAGTTGTCCACAGGAATGAATGAAAACTGCCAAACTGTGACCAAGAACAAAATTGGCCACCCAGTGGCACAACATGCTCAATTTCAATGGCTGCTTCACAACCCAAACTATCTGGATCCTTCCTTCCACCACCAGCTTTTCTGAACTATGTGGATAGGAGTTATTCTCACAACACATCCTTTGCTCCCATAGCCCTCTTGGTCTCAATCTCTCATGACCCACACCTTCCACCCAACAGTTTTCCCTTCCTCTGTTCTCTTCTCCCCCTACTAATGGATGTCGCCTTGACCATGCACTTCACCCCACTGACTAGCCTGTGCACATGCCAGCCTGCAATCCTAGCCAGCAAAACTGCTGCCTCCACCCGAGCTGCTAGCTACCCACCCCTAGCCACTACTCCAGACAAGTGTAGGATTTATTCTGAAAGGTAGCAAGTTTTATTTCTCTTTTGTGTTTGCCTATTGACAGTTGAGGCTTCCGCAATTTGGAGAGTGGTCACATGTACTCCTAACTCATTTACTTCTATCAGAATTTTTCTACTGTATTTAAACAGTTACAGCTTTTTCTTGCATCTCAGTTGCTCACAAAACTGAAATAGTAATCTTTTCAAGACAGCTGACCAAAATTTCAACATAATCCTTGAAATATCATGTGTGTCTAAACTCCAGGATATCAAAGATATTAGAGTGAATTGAAGAAGAAGTAATGTGTAAATGTAAATTTCATAGACAACATGTTAGAAATTCTCCAAAGAACTTGTTAGGAATCATTATTGATATTCTACACTTGTATTTTATGCAGTGACATGTATGTTTGATTGTTATTATTCAGCGCAATTTCTTCTGATTTCTGGTACTTTTGAAATACCTCTTGGTGGATACTGAATGCTAACTTAATTCATTGACCTTTTTTGCTTCTGTAAATGGCTGGGAATTCCTCAATCCCTGAAGTTAGTTAGTGGAATTAACAACATAAAATATTTATATGATATACTAGTGTAATTACTTAGTCTTTGAGTGCATCATCTAGTTCTTATTTATTGCAAATAAAATTTTTAGGTTGTAAATTTCTTTTACAACATTCTATTATAATGTCATTTGTATTGTTGTTAATGAGCAGTGATTAATATTTATTAATGATCATGTACTATTGAGGAAGATAATGAATAACAAAATCTATTTCAGAAGGCATAAATAAAAAGCAACCATGACAGGAAAGAAGAGGAGTTGAAAGGAGAATGAAGGAGATCTGGTTTTATTACTTCCCACAATGGACAGTCTCAGTCGATAATATTTTATCTTGTTATGTATGCAGGTGGTGGTAATGGGAGGTCCAGCAACACATCAGCATTCACCTATGTCTGTGGAGCATCCTGCTGCAAGTACTGCTGCCAGCTCTGCCCCATTATCTCAGCAGGCCACACCCCATCAGGATGCTAAGAATGCACCTACAGGACTGCGAGTCCGCACTGATGAATTGCGCAGAGCATCTTCATCACCACAGGTGCTTTTTGTGCAACAATTTTTCTCCCTTAATGTAGGAATAGCGGGGAGGGGGGGGGGTGGAAGGCTACCTCAATTTCAGGATATTTGTAAGGTAGAATTTATAGTCGTCAATTGACACTTGAAAAATTACTCACACTTAGAGATTTTGCGTATGTTGTCTGGCCGCGCAGTTGTCCATTCGCAGTTTAATGTAAATTATGCAGAGTTCTGTAGAACTATTTTTTTATGCTCTGATGGCAACAGAGGCTTTTTTAAATATCAGTAAAGAGCAAGAGTGGCAGGATGTTAAGAATACTGATAACATAGATGATAAATATAATGCTTTCCTTAACACATTTCTCGTGTTTTTTGAAAGTTATTTTCCTTTAATATGGTTAAAACAGTGTACTAGTACTAACAGGGAACATAGGTGGCTGACTAGTGGCATACGGATCTTATGTAGAGCAAAGTGGGAATTATATCAAAACATTAGAAATTGCAGTAACCCTTTACAAACTATACTTTAAGGTGTTCAAACATGTTATTACGAAGACAAACAGCAAGTGGTATGCAAATAGGATAACTAATTCTAAATAAAATTAAAACCATATGTTCATTCATGAAAGAAGTATGTGCCACACAGTTCAAGGTCAAGGATACAAAGACAGTATATAGTAAAAATGTTTCTGTTACTGGTAGGTCAGATACATGTATGGTATTTAACAATCAGTTTCTCAATATAGCAGCAGAATTAAATACAGGTAATCGTATAACTCTCTTAGAAACTGGCTTTATAAGACTGCCATCTGAAATACACCTTTGTGATTTTGACAAGGGGGAAACTGAGTCAGTAATTAAATTGCCAAAGACGAAGGACTCCCATGAATATGATGGGGTAGCTGACAAAATATTAGAGCACCGTGCTGCATGTTTTAGTCCAGAAATGTGACTAATTTGTAATTTTGCCTTTCCAAAATGATCAGTTTCCTGAACAATTAAAGTGAGGAACTGCTTTATAAAAAAAGGATAATGTAGACAATTGTAGATATATTTCTAAGCCATCAGTATTTGCTAAAATTTTTGGAAAGACTGTATAATGTGGGTAATGATCATTTCAGTTCACATAATTTGTTGTCAGACATTCAGTTTGGTCTCTCTTCTCTTTGATGAACTGGATAGATTGCAAAAAAAATTGTGAACGTCAGATGGCTTATTTGATTTAATTAAGGTGTTTGATTGTATCGATCACAAAATATTACTGCAGAAGTTGAAGTATTATGGAAGAAGAGTAATAGCTCATAATTGGTTCATCTCATACTGTAAGAACTGTTCTCCACAGTAGTGACGGCAGCTATGATGCACTGTTAAGTTGGAGGGGGGGCGGGGGGGGGGGGGGGGGGGGGTACTGAGGATCAGTGCTGGGACCAGTGCAATTTTTTTATACATATGATGATATGCCTTCTAATATGGCAAGTGATTCTAAAATATTTCTCTTTGCTGATGACACCAGCTTGATAGTGAATGATTTTGAGTG
This sequence comes from Schistocerca serialis cubense, assembly GCF_023864345.2. Classification (NCBI taxonomy): domain Eukaryota; kingdom Metazoa; phylum Arthropoda; class Insecta; order Orthoptera; family Acrididae; genus Schistocerca; species Schistocerca serialis. The sequence continues at coordinate 142,811,195 of NC_064642.1, read as the reverse complement.
CAACATAGCCATGTATCAAATAGTGCAATAAGGCTCAAATTTTACAGTTTCTAACACACAATTCAATTAAAACTGACATTTTGATTACACAGAATGAGCATATGATAAGTGAGTCTGAACAACCCAAATTTCTTGTTGTTCAAACAGTGGAAACTCTGGGTTGGAATATCAACAGTATAAGGAAAAGATAGATTGCCACATTAAATGTGACATGTTAAATTGCAGAGAGGAACAGCAAAAAGACACTTACACATTACCTTTTGCCCACAGCCTTCATCAGGAAAGGGTACACACACACACACACACACACACACACACACACACACACACACACACACATTCATTCACGCAACAAACGCATACCTCACACACACGTCGTATGCGCGAGGTGAGTTTGCTTGTGTGTGTGTGTGTGTGTGTGTGTGTGTGTGTGTGTGTGTGTGTGTGTGTTTCCCTTTCTGACAGAGGCTGTGGCCAGAAGCTAATGCATAAGTGTTTTTTTGTGTTTCTGTCTGCAACTTAACGTATCATATTTACGGTAAGTGGCAATCTATCTTTTCCTTACATTGTTTCTAGATGTTCAGGTATATGGTAAGCTGTCATTGAAAGCCATGTTCAGCATCTTCTTCAAAAACTTTCTGTTATAACAGTACCTTCAATAAGTGATAGTGTAACAAGGAAATTAGTCTACTTCACTTGTTTTCATTCACTTATGACAAATAGCATTACATTCTGGGGTCACTCTTCCCATTCATAAAGGATGTTTTCGGCTGAAGAGTGAACAATTAGAGCCATGTGTGGTGTAAGTTTGTGAACCTCTTGTCAACCCATGTTCAGGCATCTGGTAATTCTGACATTGGCCTCTCAGTATGTATTATCTTTGATGTCATTTATTGTTAACTATATGCGCTTGTTCCCAAGAATTAGCAGTCTTCACTCAATTAATACTATACAGAAATTCATTCTGCATTTGCATCACACCTCCTAAAGTGTCATGCAGACATGCAGGCAGTACTCTCCTACATCCATTTTGAGTATGTTACCATTAGAATTGAAAAGCACTTTCAAGCCAAACCAAACAATTTTCTTATGACTGACTCCTCCTATTGTGTTGGGGAGTACTGGAAAAAATTAAGTGAATTCCTGTGTTAAATTGTTTTGGTGATTTGCTCCTAAATTTGGTCCTATGGACCAAGGTGTTTAAAATAAAATCAAAATGTATTTGAATACTATAAACTCTAAATGTATTCCATCTGTGCTGCTTTCCATGAAATTTGAGTAAGCACATATGAGTTGCCATTGTCTGATACAGTTGCTTTCATATTTGCAATGAAATTCTGTTTGCAGTAGCTGCATAAAGAATTGTTTCTTTGTCCTCCATTTTTTCCTTTGTGAAATAATTGTACATATGCCATAGTGTTGTTATTTTAGTATCTTCTTCTGAATAGAGCTGATTTGTAAGTACAACTGAGTGAAGCTCTAATCAATGTACTGTTACCAGAACTCTGTCTGTGAATGATAACAATATTTTGTTGGAAAAGATAGATTCCTACTCACGATAAAGATAATACACACACACAAACAAACACACACGTATACATATTCACAAAAGCAAACACACTTCATGAGTGCTATCACTGGCAGCTCTGACCAGAATTTAACTGTCATATGAATAACAATCTGGAGTGGGGTGGGGAAGGAGGAGGGACAGGAAGGTACAGGTGAGGGTTAGAGAAGAGTGCTGTCTGGTGGGACATGCAGGGACTAGAAACTGCCAGGGGTGTGGGAGGAAAAACGAACAGGAATGGAAAAGGAGAGGAGCATGGAAGGGGAAAGGATAGGCAGGTGCAGGGGACATGAAAAGGAAGGAGGTGATATGACGGAGGAGACAGAAACTGTGAAGGTGTGTGTTACCATAGGTTGAGACCAGGATAATTTTGAAAGTGCAGAATTTGTTGTAAGGGTAACACTCATCTGTGTTGTACGGAAAAGCTGGTGGTGGATGGTAACACTCGTAGATGGCCCAGATTGTGAAGCAGCCATTGAAATCAAGCATGTTAATCCAGCTGCATGTTGTGCCTCCCTCCTCCCTGACTCACTCCAGATTACTATTCACGTGACAGTCGCATTCCGGTCAGAGCTGCCAGTGTTAATGACCATGTGTGCATGACGTGTGCTTGCTTGTGTGAATGTGAGCATGTTTTCTTTGCTGGGGAAGGCTTTGGGCCAAAGCTGTAATGTGTAACAGTCTTGTCCTTGTGCCTGTCCGCAGCTTAGCACATCATCTTTAAGGTGAGTAGCAATCCATCCTTTTCCTAATATTGTTTATACTCCAACCTGGGGTTTCCATTGTTTAATAGTTTGTTAGCTTCATTTCCTATCCATATTCAAGTTCAACTGAGTAACTGACTGTGTCTCCAGCTTTATAACGCAACTGGAAACAGTGCACTGCTTTCCACAAAACACATACACACACACATTCTGCTGTGTGAAAAGTGTGATTTGAAACCAAAAGCTCACAGAACGGTGTGGGGATCACCATATCACTAGACATCAGTTCTATAATATGTATATAAAATGCCATAAATTGTGTTTCGGTACCAGTCCATGTACCAGACAATGAAATGTTTTTTTTTTTTTTTTACTCATGGTAATTCACAGTGCAAGCTCTCAGACATAAATTGGCATTATTATTTTATTCATAGCTGTTATTTTTCAGCAACTATAGTACAGGGTGACACACGGGAGACGGACGGTTTTTAATGAAATAATACTCAGCCAACTTTAAAATTAATGCATGTTTATTTACACAAAATCAAAGCTCATTATTTGCCATTTTAGTTAACAAAGTTATTTGTGAAAAAATAATATCGTCAAGGTGATGTCCATCATTTTGAATGCAGGACTCAAGTCTCTTCTCAAAATCCTCCATCACATGGACTAAAATCTCTGCAGGGATGGCCGCAATTTCTTGAATGATTGCATTCTTCAACTCATCCAAATTTCGTGGTTTGTGGTTATAGACAGAGTTCTTAAGGTATGTTGTTGTTGTTGTTGTGGTCTTCAGTCCTGAGACTGGTTTGATGCAGCTCTCCATGCTACTCTATCCTGTGCAAGCTTTTTCATCTCCCAGTACCTACTGCAACCTACATCCTTCTGAATCTGCTTAGTGTATTCATCTCTTGGTCTCCCTCTACGATTTTTACCCTCCACGCTGCCCTCCAATACTAAATTGGTGATCCCTTGATGCCTCAGAACATGTCCTACCAACCGATCCCTTCTTCTGGTCAAGTTGTGCCACAAACTTCTCTTCTCCCCAATCCTATTCAATACTTCCTCATTAGTTATGTGATCTACCCATCTAATCTTCAGCATTCTTCTGTAGCACCACATTTCGAAAGCTTCTATTCTCTTCTTGTCCAAACTATTTATCGTCCATGTTTCACTTCCATACATGGCTACACTCAATACGAATACTTTCAGAAATGACTTCCTGACACTTAAATCAATACTGGATGTTAACAAATTTCTCTTCTTCAGAAATGCTTTCCTTGCCATTGCCAGCCTACATTTTATATCCTCTCTACTTCGACCATCATCAGTTATTTTGCTCCCCAAATAGCAAAACTCCTTTACTACTATAAGTGCCTCATTTCCTAATCTAACTCCCTCAGCATCACCCGACTTAATTAGACTACATTCCATTATCCTTGTTTTGCTTTTGTTGATGTTCATCTTATATCCTCCTTTCAAGACACTGTCCATTCCATTCAACTGCTCTTCCAAGTCCTTTGCTGTCTCTGACACAATTACAATGTCATCGGCGAACATCAAAGTTTTTATTTCTTCTCCATGAATTTTAATACCTACTCCGAATTTTTCTTTTGTTTCCTTTACTGCTTGCTCAATATACAGATTGAACAACATCGGGGAGAGGCCACAACCCTGTCTCACTCCCCTCCCAACCACTGCCTCCCTTTCATGTCCCTCGACTCGTTATAACTGCCATCTGGTTTCTGTACAAATTGTAAATAGCCTTTCGCTCCCTGTATTTTACCCCTGCCACCTTCAGAATTTGAAAGAGAGTATTCCAGTCAACATTGTCAAAAGCTTTCTCTAAGTCTACAAATGCTAGAAACGTAGGTTTGCCTTTCCTTAATCTTTCTTCTAAGATAAGTCGTAGGGTCAGTATTGCCTCACGTGTTCCAGTGTTTCTACGGAATCCAAACTGATCTTCCCCGAGGTTGGCTTCTACTAGTTTTTCCATTCGTCTGTAAAGAATTCGTGTTAGTATTTTGCAGCTGTGACTTATTAAACTGATAGTTCGGTAATTTTCACATCTGTCAACATCTGCTTTCTTTGGGATTGGAATTATTATATTCTTCTTGAAGTCTGAGGGTATTTCGCCTGTTTCATACATCTTGCTCACCAGATGGTAGAGTTTTGTCAGGACTGGCTCTCCCACGGGCGTCAGTAGTTCCAATGGAATATTGTCTACTCCGGGGGCCTTGTTTCGACTCAGGTCTTTCAGTGCTCTGTCAAACTCTTCACGCAGTATCATATCTCCCATTTCATCTTCATCTACATCCTCTTCCATTTCCATAATATTGTCCTCAAGTACATCGCCCTTGTATAGACCCTCTATATACTCCTTCCACCTTTCTGCTTTCCCTTCTTTGCTTAGAACTGGGTTTCCATCTGAGCTCTTGATATTCATCCAAGTCGTTCTCTTATCTCCAAAGGTCTCTTTAATTTTCCTGTAGGCGGTATCTATCTTACCCCTAGTGAGATAGGCCTCTACATCCTTACATTTGTCCTCTAGCCATCCCTGCTTAGCCATTTTGCTCTTCCTGTCGATCTCATTTTTGAGACGTTTGTATTCCTTTTTGCCTGCTTCACTTACTGCATTTTTATATTTTCTCCTTTCATCAATTAAATTCAATATTTCTTCTTTTACCCAAGGATTTCTACTAGCCCTCATCTTTTTACCTACTTGATCCTCTGCTGCCTTCACTACTTCATCCCTCAAAGCTACCCATTCTTCTTCTACTGTATTTATTTCCCCCATTCCTGTCAATTGCTCCCTTATGCTCTCCCTGAATCTCTGTACAACCTCTGGTTCTTTTAGTTTATCCAGGTCCCATCTCCTTAAATTCCCACCTTTTTGCAGTTTCTTCAGTTTTAATCTACAGGTCATAACCAATAGATTGTGGTCAGAGTCCACATCTGCCCCTGGAAATGTCTTACAATTTAAAACCTGGTTCCTAAATCTCTGTCTTACCATTATATAATCTATCTGATACCTTTTAGTATCTCCAGGGTTCTTCCATGTATACAACCTTCTTTCATGATTCTTAAACCAAGTGTTAGTTATGATTATGTTGTGCTCTGTGCAAAATTCTACCAGGCGGCTTCCTCTTTCATTTCTTAGCCCCAATCCATATTCACCTACTATGTTTCCGTCTCTCCCTTTTCCTACACTCGAATTCCAGTCACCCATGACTATTAAATTTTCGTCTCCCTTCACTACCTGAATAATTTCTTTTATTTCATCATACATTTCTTCAATTTCTTCGTCATCTGCAGAGCTAGTTGGCATTTAAAATTGTACTACTGTAGTAGGTGTGGGCTTCGTATCCATCTTGGCCACAACAATGCGTTCACTATGCTGTTTGTAGTAGCTTACCCACATTCCTATTTTCCTATTCATTATTAAACCTACTCCTGCATTACCCCTATTTGATTTTGTGTTTATAACCCTGTAGTCATCTGACCAGAAGTCTTGTTCCTCCTGCCACCGAACTTCACTAATTCCCACTATATCTAACTTTAACCTATCCATTTCCCTTTTTAAATTTTCTAACCTACCTGCCCGATTAAGGGATCTGACATTCCACGCTCCGATCCGTAGAACGCCAGTTTTCTTTCTCCTGATAACGACATCCTCTTGAGTAGTCCCCGCCCGGAGATCCGAATGGGGGACTATTTTACCTCCGGAATATTTTACCCAAGAGGACGCCATCATCATGTAATCATACAGTAAAGCTGCATGCCCTCGGGAAAAATTACGGCTGTAGTTTCCCCTTGCTTTCAGCCGTTCGCAGTACCAGCACAGCAAGGCCGTTTTGGTTATTGTTACAAGGCCAGATCAGTCAATCATCCAGACTGTTGCCCTTGCAACTACTGAAAAGGCTGCTGCCTCTCTTCAGGAACCACATGTTTGTCTGGCCTCTCAACAGATACCCCTCCGTTGTGGTTGCACCTACGGTACGGCTATCTGTATCGCTGAGGCACGCAAGCCTCCCCACCAACGGCAAGGTCCATGGTTCATGGGGGGACCCCCACAGAAAAAAAGTCACATACTGACAAGTCGGGAGACCTGGGAGGCCAACGAACATTCCCAAAATGTGAGATAATCCGACCAGGAAACGTGCGTCTAAGAACTGTCATTGAAGTGTTTGCGGTGTGCGATGTTGCCCCATGCTGCTGGAACCAAACGCATTTTAAAGGGATTCGTCATCTTCGTAGTTATGGTTTGGAGAATGTTTCAAGCATACGAATGTAACTAACCGAATTAACAGTAACTGTGGCCCCATTCTCTTCAAAAAAATAAGGTCCAATAATGGCAACAGAGCCAAGAGCAAACCAGACTGTAACTTTTTCTGAGTGTAGAGGATGCTGGTGGATAAGGTGTTGATGCTCTGGTGCCCAGTAACGTAGGTTTTGCTTATTCACGGTCCTGTTTAAATGAAAATGAGCTTCATCGCTCATCAATAAAATTTCATTTTCATTCGATCGCAAAATCACTTGCATTCTGCAAGCGAAGTCATCACGTACAGAAAAATCAGTTTCCTTAAGTTGTTGGACAATGAGCATTTTGTAGGGATGGAATTTTAATTCTTTATGCAAAATTCATCTAACCGATTAATGATTGCTTCGTAACTCACTAGCATGATGTCTAGCTGACCGTCCTGGGCGTCTGACTGCCGCTTGCCTTACCTTTTCAACATTTTCTGATGTTGTTACTCTGCGTCTCTGGCCAGGATGCTTCTTATCCAGTATGTTTCCAGTTGATCTGAAGTTTTCCACCCATTTGAGGATTCTGTTACAGCTCGGAACCACGCACTAATCAATCGCTGTGTAGCAATAATAGAATCACCACTTTTCACGAAACTGTCATAAACAAACACTCGACATTGCAAGTCCCACTGCTCCATAGTGACTGAGTAAATGAAATGGCGTCTTGTGTAGATCAGAACTATCCCCACCACGACCACCTCCCACCACCGTGCCCTCAGTACTATGCAGTTCAAAACCGTCCGTCTCCCGTGTGTCATCCTGTATGTATTTCAGAATAAAATTCAGTCTCCAGTAGCACAGATATTTTTATTTCACCTGACTGGTTTCAACAAATTAGTCAGTCATTATCAGAAACTTAGTTGATGTTGCTAATTTACAGTAAATGAATCACATTAAAGCAGTACTAACATTCTGAAGATGACAAATTAATTTGTCAAAACCAATAAACCAAAACAAAAATATCTCTTCAATTGATGATTGAATTTTATTCTGAAATAAAGTGAAATTTTTGTGGCAAGTGAGTCTTCATCTATGGCACACTGAATATACTCTGTGTATCTGCATTAATATGTTGTTTTTTTTTTTTTTTTTTTTTTTTTTTTTTTTTTTTTTTTTGTACTTCAAGCAACACCCAATTGGAAGCAAGAGTAACCAAAAAAGAGCATTCAGTGTAAAGTGTATAAGTACTCTGCAAACTTCTAGATGCACCCATGTGGTACACTCTTTACACCACAGCAATAAAAATTAAGGTTAAAGTTCTAAAACTAAACTAAACTCTGCCCAAACAAGCCATGAAAGCCCAACGGTACTGACCAGCCGCCGTGTCATCCTCAGCCCACAAGTTTCACTGGATGCAGATATGGAGGGGCATGTGGTCAGCACACTGCTCCCCCGGCCATATGTCAGTGGATGAGACTGGAACCTCTACTGCCCAGCTTCTCAATTTGACTCACAAGGGCTGAGTGCACCCTGCTTGCCATCAGCACTCAGCAGACTGGATTGTCACCCATCTTGAGTGCTAGCCCAGCCCAACAATGCTTAACTTTATTGATCCGACTGGAACCAGTGTTACCAATGTAGCAAGAGTATTGGCAAGGTTAAAATTCTAGCCACAAAAGACAAAGAAAATTATAGAAACAATAAAATATTATACAGACTCACTTACTATAACAAAAGAATCACTTCAGAAATATCAAGACAAAATTAAAATAGCTCAACATGCCAATTGGCAAGAATTAACTTAAGAAATTAATAATGATGCACAGATAATATTCAAGTCCAAACGTGCCAATTGGCAAGAATTATCATAAGGAATTAATAATGCTGCATAGAAAATATTTGAGTCAATTAAAGTGAAAAGAAAATATGGTGGAATGATATATAACCAGACTTTATCAAAGAGGGTCAAAGGGCAAAATGGGAAAAGTGGAAATGCTCAGTGAAAATTGAATACTATAATCTGTTTAAATGGAAAAGAAAGGAAACAGCAAGGATAATTAAAAGAACTAACAGATATTTTGAGAAGAGGAAACTTTCAGAAATGAAGAAAACTTTTCAGTTATAATACCTGTGATTTTTATTAGACGTTTAAGAGTAGACTGAAAGGATACCACAGCCCAAGTGTCTGTTTCATAGATGAAAATGACAGACATGTCTACATCTACATCTACATACATACTCCGCAATCCACCATACGGTGCGTGGCGGAGGGTACCTCGTACCACAACTAGCATCTTCTCTCCCTGTTCCACTCCCAAACAGAACGAGGGAAAAATGACTGCCTATATGCCTCTGTACGAGCCCTAATCTCTCTTATCTTATCTGTGTGGTCTTTCCACGAAATGTAAGTTGGCGGCAGTAAAATTGTACTGCAGTCAGCCTCAAATGCTGGTTCTCTAAATTTCCTCAGTAGTGATTCACGAAAAGAACGCCTCCTTTCCTCTAGAGACTCCCACCTGAGTTCCTGAAGCATTTCCGTAACACTTGCGTGATGATCAAACCTACCATTAACAAATCTAGCAGCCCGCCTCTGAATTGCTTCTATGTCCTCCCTCAATCCGACCTGATAGGGATCCCAAACGCTCAAGCAGTACTCAAGAATAGGTCGTATTAGTGTTTTATAACTGGTCGCCTTTACAGATGAACCACATCTTCCCAAGATTCTACCAATGAACCGAAGACAACTATCCGCCTTCTCCACAACTGCCATTACATGCTTGTCCCACTTCATATCACTCTGCAGTGTTACGCCCAAATATTTAATCGATGTGACTGTGTCAAGCGCTACACATTAAATTCAGACATTACAGGATTCCTTTTCCTATTCATCTGCATTAATTTACATTTATCTATATTTAGAGTTAGCTGCCATTCTTTACACCAATCACAAATCCTGTCCAAGTCATCTTGTATCCTCCTACAGTCACTCAACGACGACACCTTCCCGTACACCACAGCATCATCAGCAAACAGCCGCACATTGCTATCCACCCTATCCAACAGATCTTTTATGTAGATAGAAAACAACGGCGGACCTACCACACTTCCCTGGGGCACACCAGATGATACCCTCACCTCCGATGAACACTTACCATCGAGGACAACGTACTGGGTTCTATTACTTAAGAAGTCTTCGAGCCACTCACATACTTGGGAACAAATCCCATATGCTCATACCTTAGATAGGAGTCTGCAGTGGGGCACCGAGTCAAACGCTTTCAAGTAGTCAAGGAATATGACATCCGTCTGATACACTTCATCCATTGTTCGCAAGATATCATGTGAAAAAAGGGCAAGTTGCGTTTCGCAGGAGCAATGTTTTCTTAAGCCGTGCCTGATGCATGGACAGCAACTTCTCTGTCTCAAGGAAATTCATTATATTCGAGCTTAGAATATGTTCGAGAATCCTGCAACAAACCGATGTTCAGGATATTGGTCTGTAATTTTGAGGACCCGTCCTTCTACCCTTCTTATATACAGGCGTCACCTGCGCTTTTTTCCAGTCACTCCGGACTTTACGTTGGGCAAGAGATTCACGACAAATGCAAGCTAAGTAAGGAGCCAATCCAGTAGAGTACTCTGTAAAACCGAATTGGAATGCCATCAGGACCTGGCGATTTATTTATTTTCAACCCATTCAGCTGCTTCACAACCCCAGGGATGTCTATCAATATGTCCTCCATACGGGAATCTGTACGAGACTCAAACGGCGGTATGTTTGTACGATCCTCCTGCGTGAAAGATTTCTCAAATGCTAAATTTAAAATTTCAGCTTTCGTTTTGCTGTCTTCCATTGCCAGGCCAGATTGATCAGTGAGTGACTGGATGGAAGCCTTCGACCCGCTTACCGATTTTATGTAAAACCAGAATTTCCTTGGGTTTTCAGCAAGATCTTTTGCTAAGGTATGACGGTGGTAGTGGTTGAATGCTTCGCGCATCGCTCTTTTTACAGCAGCACGAATCTCTACTAACTTTTGCCTGTCCTCATTCTCCCGATCTTTCTTGTACTGCGAGTGCAACTGCCTTTGCTTCCTGATTGTTCTCCGAATTGCGCTGTTAAACCACGGTGGGTCTTTTCCGTCCGTAACCCACTTTTTCGGCACACACTTGTCCAATACGTGATTTACAATGTGTTTAAAATTTGCCCATAATTCTTCCACGTCCATCGTACCAGAAGTAAATGAAGTCGATTCATTTACTAAGTGGGATGCTAACAACTGCTTATCTGCTCTTTCTAGTAAGAATACTCTCCTAGCCTTCTTGACTGACTTTTTAACTTTCGTAACCATAATCGTAATGACAACATCATGATCACTAATCCCTGTCTCAACACTGACACCGGGCGCTGATAACCTCGTTGTTGTGCGCCCTAAAACACTAATAATCATCATCATCATCATCATCATCATCATCATCATCAACACTGACGCCGTCGATGAGGTCTGGTCTGTTTGTGGCTACCAGATCTAAAATATTTCCATTACGTGTTGGCTGTCGATTTAGCTGCTCAAGACAGTTTTCGGATAATGTGTTCAAAAGTAATTCACACGTCGGCTTGTCTGTACCACCTGTAATGAATCCATAGACATACCAGTCTATACTAGTTAGGTTGAAGTCACCTCCGACTAATATAGCATGATTCGGATACTTCTGCGATACGGAATGTAGACTCCCTTTGAATGATTCTAGAACTGTCACGATGGAACCTGGTGGCCGATAATAACACCCCACAATTAACTTTATTTCCCCTAGCCCTGTTAAACGTGTCCAGATAACTTCACAATCACACTCTACTTCGACCTCAGTAGACACAATATTTTTGTCAACTGCAATGAAGACACCACCTCCTACGGTGTCTAATCTGTCTTTCTGATACACGTTCCAACCCTCACTAAATGTTTCAGAACTTCCTATCTCAGGGTTCAGCCAGGTCTCAGTCCCGAGAATAATTTGCGCACCACATGCTTCCTGGAGGGCAGTAAATTCAGGAAATTTATTCCGAACACTCTGTACATTTACTGCTAATATCTTGATAGCTGAAGTGTCTTTATACTGAGCGCGTCCTGATTTCCCTGCCTGCACGTCGACTGGTGAGTGTTCATCAGGACACCTCGCACTACTGCCTAGCCTAAAAAAAAAAAAAAAAAAAAAAAACCATGTGCACGCCACAAGTACTCTGCTACCCAAGTAGCCACTTCCTTTGTGTAGTGCACCCCTGACCTATCTAGGGGCATCCTACAATTCCCCACCCATTAGTGCAAGTCTAGAAATCTGCAGCCAAGACCGTCACAGAGTCGACGAAGCCTCTGGTTGAGACCCTCCACTCGGCTCCAAACCAAAGGACCCCGATCCACTCTGGGAATGATGCTGCAAATAGAGAGCTCTGCTTGCACCCCGCGTGCGAGGCCAGCGGTCTTCACCAAATCCGCCAGCCGCCCGTACGAACTGAGGAACCCAAGCGACAGGCATCATTGGTGCCGACGTGAGCAACTACTTCCAGGCAACTGCACCCCGTACGCTTGATAGCCACAGGCAAGGCTGCTTCCACATCTCGGATGAGGCCCCCCGGCAGACAAACTGAGTGCACGTTGGATTTCTTTCCAGCCCTGTATGCTATTTCCCTAAGGGGCTCCATCACCCTCCTAATGTTGGAGCTCCCAATAACCGGCAAGCCTTTGCTCCTGTGTGCCTGCTCGGGCCCTGCTGAAGAAGCAGCCACCTGCCCACTGACAGGATGAACGGGCGAGGCCAGCCTCCACATTGACCCTCCGCCTCGAGCGACGTGAACGCCTTGCAGTCCGCCACTCACCTTGAGGTGAGGGCGGCCCCAACGCACTGGGTATACTAGAAGGTGCTGCGGCAGCTGAGTCAGCAGACGCAGCAAGCGACACCTGGGGTGTCTCAAGCGACGCGCCAGACCCTCCGCTGTTGCTGCACCTCGAGACAGCAGCCTGAAGGCGGCTGACCGTGGCCAACAGCACGCTCAGCTGCTCGCGAACCGCGACCAGTTCCTCCTGCGCCCGCACACAGCACGCACGCACCCTATCCATCCTACTGCTTATATCTAACGACTCCACGAATTTATACTCTACGGCTATCAATAAGCAATATTACTCCTCTCAAATATGAGAGTACGCAAGGATTTTATGTAATTAAATATAATGCTGAAAATTGTGAAATACATGCAAAATATTTCGAACAGGATAGTGGAAAAACAGACAATGAAAAATCCAGAATGCAATAACAACAATTTGGAAAGAATATATTTTTACTCACCACATAGAGGAGATGTTGAGTAGCAAACAGGAACAGTGAAAAAGACTGCTATTAAAATATTAAGCTTTCAGACCTTCTTCAAACATAGAAAACACAAAGACAACTCTGGCTGCTGAGGCCTGACTGCAGTTGTGTCTGACATGAACAGCATTCTGCTGAGGTGGGTGGTGGCGATAAGGAAGAGGCAATGGGTGAGGAGGGGGAGGGATAGCAGGATACGGGTGGAGGAAGTTACTGTGCTGCTTGTGGGAGCAGGCAGGAATGCGGTGAGGACAGGTCAGGACAGAGCTGAGAGATGCAGTGTCCAGATTCTGTGCTGGGGCAAGAGGGGAAGAGGGGGAGGAGAGAAGCAGAGAAGGGGAAAGGACTAAAAGGTGTGGTAGAAAGTGTGTGGAGTGCCGGAATGGAAGAATGGGAGGGGATAGATAGGTGGAGGACAGGGACTAGTGAAGTTATTGATCAGGGGGACTATGGGAATGAAGGATATGTTGTAGGGAGAGTTCCTGCCTGCACAATTCAGAAAAGCTGGTATTGGTAGGAAGATTCCAGATGGCGGAGTCTGTGAAGCAGCCTTTAAAGTGAAGCACATCATGTTGGGCAGCATGTTGAGTATTTGGTTGGTCCAGTTGTCTCTTGGTCATAGTTGGCATTGGCCATTCGTGCACACAGACAGCTTGTTAGCTTATATGCCCACATGTAAAGCAGCGCAGTGGTTGCAGTGTAGTTTGTAGAACACATGCCTACTTATTTGGGTAGCCCTGCCTTTGATGTGGTAGGAGATACCTGTGACAGGACTGGATGAAGATGATGATGATGATGATGATGATTTTGGATGTGGGGCACTCTACAGAATGGTCATTAGCACCATTATGAAGTGTCAGCATACCATTACAGTGGGTGGGTGGGTGGGGAGGGAAGGAGTGGGGCAAGTCTTTCCACACAACAGAGTTGTTTATAATGCATTGAAGTCCACCTCCCTTCCTCTGCACTTTAAGGAGGTAGGACTTGAGTAGTTGGTAATGAGCAGATGTAGGGGGGCAGGCCTTGGGTCTAAGTCTGTTGCAAGGACATGAGCCGAAAGGCAAGTGGGTGGGAACAGGGGTGGAGTAGGGATGGAAAAGGATACTGTGTAGGTTCAGTGGCCAGCAGAATACCACTTTGGGAGGGATACGAAGGATATTTATCATTTCAGGGCAGGATGAGAGGTAGTCAAAATCCTGGAAAAGAATGTGATTCAATTGCTTCAGTCCTGGGTGGGTCACGAGAGCAGTGCTCCTTTGTGGCTGGACATGTGAGAGGTGGTAGGTAATTGGAGAAACAAAGCACAGGAGATCTGTTTCTGGACAAGATTTGAAGCCTTATTTTACTGTGTAAAGGCCCCTGTGAGACTCTTGGCATATTTGGAGAGAGACTGCATGGTAGCTGGGAGTTGAGGTGCAGTAACAGTCACAAGAAATACCTCCTTACACAGCTGGGAATGAAACATGGCTTTCTCATGTGGTGGAAGGACCCATCAGTATGAGGAACTTGCAGAACATGGTTGTTGCTCGACCATATTTTAATTGAGTGTGGTTTATTTTTTGACGTGATGGCTGATCTGTGTCTTCCATAGTATCAATGACAATGATATGAGTGTGTATGCATTGTAAGGTTTTGTTTGTTGTCTGGTCTCCTTCCCAAAATACTGGGAGGGAGATTTTAGTGTGTTACAGAGTGTTTTGTTCAGCCATTACACTGGGGAACAGTGATTTTGCTGCCTTACGATTTTGACATATTTCTGATTATATTTGGCTCATTGATTCCAAAACTCCCTTCAGTTTTACGTCATCCAGCTATATAGCTTATTCTCATTGTATTCCACCCTAATAATATTAGTCCACATATACAGCTACATCAGTCACATACAATTAAATACAGAAGACATTTGGATGGATCAAGCACTTCCATTTGTATTAAGCAATATTGTATCAATCTAACTGCCATTATTTATTTGTACATAAGTCACATTTAGTTCATTAATTTTGTTTCCATTGGGTCACTGAATCTTCATTTCTGTGATTTTCTCTTAAGCATTGATCTTAGACATTCATACTGGATGCTCCAACAGTAATCCGCCATCATATGTGTATCCCATCATCCACAATACTGTTCTTCCATTGAACTTATTTCCTGGTGGAAATACACACCCTGTTCCTCACTTACATCACCAAGACAATCTGGAAACTGGTCCAAATGACAGTGCAGATAGTGGCATTTTATGCTCATGTTATAACGAAGTGCACAAAACGTAATGAACATAATCTCTATTAGATCTTGAGGGTTGAATAACCGTTTGGCAGTTTTTTGTTCTACTGATTTTTATTTGTATGAACTAGTTTTTGGCTTATTAGGCCATCTTCAGATAACTACTGGCTATTGTTTACAAGGAGCTTGTGTTCTTACGAACCAGACATTCTGGACTAAGATACAACGCAGTTACATATGATCTTTAGTTGTGGTATTGTCTTTGGAATTGTCAAACGGGTCTCTTGAATTTTTGTTCTGTAAAATTGTTCTTCAACATAATAAATCACATTTTATGGTTTGTCAGTACCATGTATGACAACAATTAGAACTATTTAGAACACACATTATTACAAAATTACAATTTTTTTGTATTTGTTGTGAACAGTAGCACTGGACACTAATTGTTAGTTGTACAACAGCGATGTTTTCTTTGGGGGTTACATTTTGTTATTAGAAAAAATGTGCATTGGTAAATATCAAATATTACATTGTTACAGTTAGGAATGTAAACACATAAGGGATATTACATTATATTGGGGTGTGAATTTGTTTACTATTGGGACACTTTGTGGTTAGTAGCAAGTTTACTGTACTGAGTAAAGTTTAAGAGTGGTGATGTGTTCAGTTGCAATTGGTCATTTAGAACCAGCTCGGATTTAGGGCTAAATGTTTGTTAATTTCAAGTGCTTCTAGTAGGCTGAGTTTTCTGCCTTTGTTGGCTATATGTAGCACTTCTGTGCGTGTAAGATATTTGTGTCCTTCTTTGAGCACATGTTCAGCAAAGGTGGAGTCTGATTGATTTAATCTCCAGCTGCGTTCATTTTCAGCCAGCCTTGTTGATATGGCCTGGTCTGTTTGAGCAATGTACAGTTTATTGCAGTCAGTGCAGGTTATTTCGTAGACCCCACTTTTGCTTAGTTTATCTGTTTTGTCCTTGCTGTTGAATAGGAGATTAGCTGTAGTGCCTCTGACATAAAATGATGTTTTATAGTTTTGGGTTTCAGTGTTTTGGCCAGTTTGTCTGATAGCTTACCTAGATATGAAATAGTACACCAGTTGGTTTTTGGTGCAGTTGTTATTGCAGAGGGGGTATAAATGTAGGGCTAGATTTTCCTTCTTTGTTTCTTGTGCAGGATTTTGTCAACTAATTCGGGTTATAGCCATTGTTATATGCAATATATTTAATAGCGTCTACTTCTGTTTGGAAATTTTGTTTTGACATTGATATGGATGTGAGGCGATGCACCATGGAATGGAAGGCTGCATGTTTGTGTGTTATTGGGTGTTGTCAACATGAGGGTATTACTGTGTCTGTTGTTGTGGGTTTTCTGCAAATTTTGAAAGTTTGTGTATTTGTGGTGATATCTGTGTAAAGGTCTAAAAAGTTAATGTATTTTTCACCTAGCTCCATGGTGAATTGTATGTTTTTGTGTTGTGAATTTAGATGTTCTAGGAATCTATTAGATATTATAATTAAATTTTCCCCAAGACGTTAAGTCTCATCTGTATCTACGATAATGCTGGAAGCTGAAGAATGAATTAAAATTTGTGCCACAGCTGGGATTTGAACTCAGTAAGCAAGATGACCCTGGTTCGAGTCCCGGCTGTGGCACAAATTTTAATTCATTTCTTGAGCTTCCAGCAGTGTTCTCTGTTAGTTCTTAATTGTTAGAAGCGCTATAGTTTTCATGGAAATTCTGTTCTACCACACCCGAGTGATGATCACACAGCTGCCTCAGCATAATTTATTGAGTCTTGAAATTTCTGCTCATTTATGAGTTGGCAGATTTGTGGTCCATCATATATACCTGCTTTCACAAATACTCTTCTTGGGTTTGCCGCTAGATCATATTGTACTGATACCACTGTCCGACGTCTTCAGGTGGTCGTCATCAAAATTTATCAGGCCGAGAGAAGACAATGCGTTTGAACAGGAAGAGCCTCGCAGTTGGAGGAAATCAGTGCTCACAGTGCCCACTGCCAGGAGACATAGAAAGGTGCTGAACCGAAAATCTGCATCCCTGGTGATAAGACAGTCCCAGAAAGATGACACTAAGGATAACACGTCGGTCTTCTCGTAAAACATGTGATACCCCGTGTCTGAGCATTGCTCTGCTACTGGTTATTTATCAGGCTGGCCAAGCAGATATGACAATGGTTTTTAACTCAATGTTCTTGCACGGTTTGGCACGTCTGCCCAATATAAGATTTCCTACATCGGCACGGAATCTTATACACGCCACATTTCCTAAGTCTGAGATCGTCTTTGGCCGAGCACAACTAACTCCTCAGTTTTGCTGGTGACCGAAAGAAGACTTACCACCAAAATATAGCAGGAATGCTGTTGCAGTGGGTGCCTCCACATCTTCATTTATGTCCCTGTTTTGAACTTGCTTAGAATGGAATACATGGCATATCTGTCTAACAGAATAGCTGTTCTGACACACACACACACACACACACACACACACACACACACACACACACAAGAAGACTGAAGTTTTATCCTCAGTGTCAAATGTATTTTTAAGGAGGTCATACGTATCCGTATGGCCAACGATCTCATCAGCAGGGATGCAGGTATTGAGTTCAGCAGTGCCTGGAATCCAGCAGTGGCTGGCATAGGGCACTATGAGCGCTGCTTTCTTCCAGCTACAAGTGTCTTCCCAGGCACGCTTATTGCTTGCTCCTGGCCTAATAAATTTCGGTGCTGCCTTTTGACTGTCGTCAGTTGTACCTTGTAGCAGGGACACATCAGCTACCACCACATGAAGAGGTCGATAGTTGTATGGATAAAATATTGTGGGATGGTATAGTCCGATGGAAAACTTGAGAAGTTTATTTGTGACAGATCCGTCAGGAAAGCCTGAAATGTCATGTATCTGCTGATCTGCTGTTATTTTCTCCATACTTAAATGCAAGAAATTTTGTACATATATAGCCAAAGTATCCTCCATCTCTGTTCAAAGCCTTGATTAACTGCTTCATTTATCCAAGTTTGATGTGCAGTGGTGGCAATATGATGCACTTTCTGTCAGCCAAAGGTTCTGTATTGAGGTATTTTCTCCAGTGATGCTCAATGATGTTCCATGTGAATCCATAGATGTATCACAACACTGCACTGAGCAGATATTTGAATGTTGTGCAGCGGTAGTGAATTTAGTGAAACTAAACTTCTAATTGTTGTTGTTTATAGGTCCCCTAACTCCGACTTGAGCATTTCTGCTCAAGCTAGAGAGGGTTCTTGTTTCACTTTGCAGGAAGTACCAGAAGCTAGTTATATGTGGTGACTTCAATATAAATTTTGTATATGATAGTGCAAGAAAATGGATGTTGGTAGATTCATATGATCTGATACAAAGTTCCCCCCCCCCCCCCCCCCAACTATGGTGCAGGGGAACAGTAGCACAGCCATAGACAATATTTTTATTCATTCTACATTACTAGATGGGCATTCTGTTTGTAAAAGCGTGAATGGCCTTTCAGACCATGATGCACAAATTTTGACACTAAAAGGCTTTTGTACTCAAACCAATATCATATTTAACTACAAACTATGTAGGAAAGTTAATCCAACAGCAATAGAGAGTTTTTTAAACCTTGTCAAGGAACAAGTGTGGCAGGATGTTTATAGTGCCAATAACATAAATGTTAAATACAATTCTTTCCTTAACACATTTCTCATGCTCTTTGAGAGTGCTTTCCATTAGAACATTCTAAACGGGGGTACTAGCAGTAATGGGCAGCCCAGGTGACTAACTAGTGGGATAAGGATATCATGTAGAACAAAGCGGGGATTATATCAAGATGTTAGAAGTAGTCACAATCAAACTACAGTAGCCCATTGCAAACAGTATTGTAAGGTGCTTAAAAATGTTATCAGGAAGGCAAAGAGTATGTGGTATGCGAATAGAATAGCTAATTCACAGGATAAAACTAAAACCATGGTCAATTGTGAAGGAAGTGACTGGTCAGCAGCACAAGGTCAACGATATAAAGTCAGTTCGCAGTATAAATATTTCTGTTACTGATGAATCAGATATTTGTACAGTATTTAATAATCATTTTCTGAGCATAGCTGGTGAATTAAATAAAAATTTAGTTTCTACAGGAAACCATATAACTTTCTTGGCAAATGCCTTTTCGAGATTGATGTCTGAAATACTCCTCTGTGATACACACAAGAGGGAGATTGAGTCAGTAATTAAATCACTGAAGACTAAAGACTCTCATGGTTATGATGGAGCATCTAGCAGAATATTAAAGTACTGTGCTGAACATGTTAGCCCTGTATTTAGCCATATTTTTAATTTTTCCTTTAGGAATGGTCAGTTTCCTGAGCAATTAAAGTACTCAGTAGTATAGCCACTTTATAAAAAGGGAGAAAGGGATAATGTAGATAATTTTAGACCTGTTTCCTTGCCATCAGTGTTTGCAAAAGTTATTGAAAAGGCTATGTTTGTAAGGATAATTGATCATTTTATATCACACGATTTGCTATCAAATGTACAGTTCGGCTTATAAGTCGTTTAACAACTGAAAATGTTATATTCTCTTTTCTCTGTGAGGTACTGGATGAGATAAACAAAAGGTTTCGAATGCTTGGCATATTTTTTGATTTAACTAAGGCATTTGATTGTGTTGATCACAAAATATTGCTCCATTAGTTGGACCATTACGGAATATGGGGAGTAGCTCACAAAATTGGTTCACCTCTTACTTTAGCAACAGGCAGCAAAAGGTCATTATTCACAATGTTGATAACAGCTGTGATGTGGGGTCTGATTGGGGTACTGTCAAGTTGGGGTTGCCCCAGGGATCAGTGTTGGGGCATTTCCTGTTCCTTATTTATATAAATGATATGCCCTCTAGTATTACGGGTAACTCTAAAATATTTCTGTTTGCTGATGACACTAGCTTCGTAGTAAAGGATGATGTGTGCAACATTGGCTTGGTTTCAAATAATGCAGTACATGACCTCAGTTCATGGCTTGTAGAAAATAAACTAATGCTAAATCACAGTAAGACTCAGTTTTTACAGTTTCTAACACACAATTCAACAAAACCTGACATTTTAATTTCACTGAATGGGCATATGATTAGTGAAACTGAACAGTTCAAATTTCTAGGTGTTCAGATAGATAGTAAGCTGTCGTGGAAAGCCCACGGTCAGGATCTTGTTCAAAGACTTAATACTGCCATTTTTACTATTCGAACGGTATCAGAAGTGAGTGATTGTTCGACACGAAAATTAGTCTACTTTGCTTATTTTCATTCACTATTGTCATATGGTTTTATATTTTGGGGTAACTCTTCTCATTCTAAAAGGATATTTTTGGCTCAAAAACGGGCGGTTCGGGCAATAAGTGGTGTTAATTCACGAACCTCTTGTCGACCTCTGTTCACAAGTCTGGGTATTTTGACATTGGCCTCTCAATACGTATATTCCTTATTGTCGTTTCTTGTTCCCAATATTAGTTTATTCCCAAGAATAAGCTGCTTCCTCTCGGTTAATACTCGACGGAAATCAAACCTGCATTTGATTGGACTTCCTTAACTCTTGTGCAAAAAGGTGTGCAGTATACTGCTGCATCCATTTTCAATAAGCTGCCACTCGAATTCAAAAATCTTAGCAGTAATCCACACACTTTTAAATCAAAACTGAAGAGTTTCCTCATGGGTCACTCCTTCTATTCTGTCGAGGAGTTCCTTGAAAAATTAAGCTGATTTTTATAGTACTGCTGATAGCGTTTACTTAAACTTATGGATTGACTTTTTTAAGGTTCATGAACATTTATTTTTATCTGTTATTATGTTTATGTTGTAATTTCATGTACTGACACATTCCATGACCTTGGATATTTGCTCCTCAATTTGGTCCTATGGAACTTTACGAGTAAATAAAATAAAATAAAATTTCTCAGTGTGGTCGGCATATGTTTCAAGCTATTTGTCCTCTTCTCCTGATAACTCAGGAAGACAGGTAAATATATGAATAATTATCTCCTCTGAATGTGGAATGGGGCATCTTGCAGAGGGTAGATTGTGATACATTCACCTCTGCCAGCTATGATGCCCTTTAATTTACTGAACAAAAGTAGCAGTCATGTCTGTGGTTTATTTGCTGGTACCCTAAATTTCAGACACTTCTGTTTCCCAGTTGTCAGTTGTTGCAGAGATGCTCTGTGCACATTTTACAAACAATTTGAGTTGCCCAAGCCTTATCTCCATCTCCCATTTTTCCTTTGAAATAGGCCAAAGAAGCTCTGTGTACTCGGTGAGTCAGCAATGTCTGATAGTTCTTGTATTTATAGTGCACAGTGACTTTTGAGATGCAGCAGCTTATTTTATTTCAAAAGTTTCACAATGAATAACAGATTAAATCTTATATGCTAATTTTGACGGAAATTAATTATTTGTGAAATATAATGTCCTTTAAGTACTGGCACCCTCTTTTTCAGTAAGCTTGTCAACCCTGTGTGCAATGTTTGTCATTACTCTCTCCAACATGTTATGGGGTACAACACAAATCTCTCACTCAGGTGGTCTCACTTAATTGAATCACAGTATGTGGCTTGCTGATGTACACTTTGTTCTTGAGGAACCCCCACAAGAAAAAGCCACATGGAGTAAGGACTGGAAAGTCAGGCAGCAAGTCAACATCTCCTATATTGGATATCACTTTTCCCAGAAACAACTTCCTTACTTCAAACATACATAAATTAGAAGTATGAGCTACTGAAAGCAAGCATTTCAACAATTTATGCCATGGTGATGAAGTTCTGGTACGAGAAATTCATGAAACATGGTCAAATAATGCTCTGAGTTCACGGTGATGGCTCTCCCATTTTCTTGAAAGTAATAAGACCCAGTGACACCAAATTTTTTCCTAATCCAGCCCACACTGTAACCCTGTCACAATGCAGTGGACGCTGGTGCAGTTGCAGAGGGTTGTTTGGAGACCGATAATGACGGTTTGTTTATTAACACTGCTGTTTCGATAATAATGGGCCTTTATTTCATAAAATGACTCCTCCTCATAAAATCTTGAGGCTTTAACTTCTGAACAATTGCAGTTTTGTATGGATGAAAATTTAGATGGTGTAAATTGCATCAAATGTACAAATTTGATAACCCAAGAGACTGTGCATGTTGTCTTGCAGGTTGGTTGGGCTCTGTTGAATTGCCTGACACACAACATCAACATGGGTGACACGGCCGTCTTTGCACTGTCTCCCAGTTTTTTCTTCAATGCCAAACCTGTCTCACGAAAGTTGTAAATCCATGGCAGAGAGGTATTACGGTTTGGGATGGCACCATTACATGGAATGTTGAATTGGAAAGAGTTGTGGTAAGAGATTCTGCGTTTTTAAAGAATGTGTCTGTGACGCACACAGGGTGCTGTGCAGAGCACCTCTCCATAGCAACTACACTGCTGTTATAGGGAAAAGCAATGAGCCCAAGCACTACCTCCACTATGGTGCCTCACTCGCTACTACTTGAGTCGAAAGCGTCAGATAATGCTGACTCTCAATGTATAAAACTAGTTATGGATTCTCTTTGATGAATCAATGTGTACTCTTTACAGATGAAAATAACACATCAGGATTATTCCTACATTGTGTTCTTGATGAAACCATGTTAGTGTCTTTAAAAAAATTACAGAAAAGTTCAAGCACATATGCAACACAATGTGAATAGAGCTTGGACAAAATCAAGTAGTTTTATGCAATCAATCAGTTTACAACTGGTGGAGTAAAACCAATGTAGTCACAATTGCAATGTGTAATGATATCATCACTATCTCATGAACACTAAAATACTCAGAATCAGTTCAAAAATCTCAGGCACTAAATAAATAAAGTTCCCCAGTTTTATTACTAAGTGGTTGCAGCTATACTAGCAGTTTTATAACCCACTCTTGATGTGGACAATACACCATGTTGACTATTAGCTTGTCTCACTTAAATCTTATATGGGTCAGGCATACACCAAGACTTTAAAACCTATGCATTTATTAAAGACCTGGCCCTTAGATCCTTGTAATGCAGTAGGCGGGTTTGCAAAATAATATAAGTAAACTGCATTGACATATCCTGTGGGATTAATAATGTTGTAGAAACAGAATATTTATTGTTCAAATTGAAGAAATATATATTGCAAATAATAATTTGAAAATGGTGGTCTTACACAATTGTAAATTAAAATGAAAACAAAGATAAATAATAATTAATATAGTGGAAAAGATCAACATAAATGGAACATGCACATCCAAAGTTTGCAAAGTTTGTTGAAGTTCATTGTCCTGAATAAGCACTGTGTCTCAATATTAACTGCAGAAAATAGTTAAAAGTTCTCATGTGCTGAAAGTGCCACAGATAAAGTTAAAGTTTGTAAGTGCATTCAAACTCCATCTTCGAAAACTATCATAAACTATTCTAAGTCCAAACTACTATAAGGCCAACGAAGTGTTGAAGAATTTGCTTAGCACTGTTGGTTCACTGCCCAGACTATCTCAGCTGCCATCAAGCACATATGCTGATACAATACCACTTGCAAAAGACTAGAACCTCCAGTGACAATGCGCTACCAAAAAAGACTGTGATGTCACGCAGTACCGAATCCATGTTAAATATTGAAACAACAACCACCACCATCAAAACCAAGGCTGTTTGCACAAATATGCTTAATGTCATATTAGTTCCACACTTATTACTATTATTTTCTGACCTCTCATTACAAAACTCACACAGTATTACCTAAGTTATGAACAAAAATCCCTAAACAAACATACATTTGTTTTTACAATATGAAATAAATATGTTAAAGTTATAAAATACTTATGGACAGCATGAAGAAAGTGTATCCTTCTGCCCCGTCTGTCTAGAAGTTCTTTCTGCAAAAGATTTACTTTTTATTATTTGCCCTTTGATAGTGATTTAATATAACTTTTATTAATGGCTATTTACATGTATATCTAATAGCAAACTCTTGTAGGTAGTCATTACCTGCAATCATTCAGTGAGGAACTAGGTCACTAAGACTGCCTTCATAATACATGTAGCTTATGGAGGATTTATCACTATGGTGTATGTGCATATCTACATTTTATAAAAATTATCTGTAACTATTCATGTTCATCCTGGATTTGTAATGGAGCCTATTGTGGTACTTGCTGATGTCGTCAGCTGTCTTTTGGTACTTCATATGATGCAGTTGCTCCAATGGTTTCTTATTGAATTATATTGTCCAGCATAATTTTCATAATTAAAAACAACTGTTACTTTCATAATATTTATCAATGAATCATGTTTAAAGTTGCAACGAGCTTGTCTCATCACCATGATTTTTACAGTGTATTAGGTTTTATTGAGTCATGTTTGTAAGGTTTGTATTGTAGTTTCCCTGAAAATGAACATCCATCTTGTGTTTATTTACTGTGGTTGCTGTTGTCTCTTCTTTAACCAGCTCACCTGTGCCTGTTTGGACCCACTGGGGAAAATCCCATGCCTATCAGTCACTCCGCTTACCTGGAGGCAGCCCTGTCAACTGCTGCACTGACAGTTAACTCCCCCTTCACCACTCTGGCTCCTTGAGTCAAGTACTCAGAATGTCACATGGTCACCCAGCCACAATGACCTGGTGCACTTTTAAACATTTTGTCTTGCTAATTTCTAATGGATTTCTGTATTGTTTTTATCTGTTTCATGTTGCTTTTTATGACATCCTTTAAGTCTGTGTTGTGTGTTGAACCTTGTTTGTTTTATAGAATGAAGGCTTTCATGACCGGATGACGTATTTGCTGGTAAACCATTTGAGATGTGAGGTTGTGGTCCAAGAAACTCTTCTGTTCCTGACATTTCGTCCAGGACTACTTTGGACATTCTCAGAAGCACTCCTGCGCTGAGTCTTGCCGAGTGACCAGTGGTTGAAGTAACATGTGATGGGCAGAGATAACCCTTGTCAAAGACAAAACTTGACTATCGATTGTCATCTTGTCACAGATAAAATTGTTCAGCGATTCTGCAGAGCTACTGTCCATATGTCGCTAAGTTTCATTGCCTTCTATTTCCTATTAAAACTATCCTGATGCTTATAAATTTCAATGGCTTCTGTACATAGTCGTGGATAATAATTTGACGTTATAGATAAAATTTATCTCTGAGAAAACTTCACTTCATGGCCCTGACTGAAGAGCATGCTCTGCTACAGCTGATTTCTCTATTTTTCCTAGTCGGCAAAGACTTTTGTGCTCTTTTAGCCGTGTATTTACACTCCTCTTGGTAGTTTCAATGTAAACTTTACCACGCATACACAGAATTTTGTATACATCTCATGTCGACAGGGGAGGGCATTTATTCTCTTTGTTGGTCTAAAGACTGGTCTGATGACATGTTTCTGTAAAATCTTACCAATCTGATCCATTATTTTTTTTAATAAAAGGGAGAGAAACTGTATTTTTCTGTCTTTGTGGTTCATCCTTGTCCTTCGGTCTTCTGTTCCTTGGTTGCAAAATTCTCTTTACCTCTTTATTTGAGTAGCCATTTTTCTCAAAGGCCTGCTTCAGATGTTTTATTTCAGCATCCAGGTGTTGTGATGTGCATATCCATTCGGCTCTAAGGACAAGACTTTTAATGACACCTCTATTTTGTTGTGGATGGTGATTGAGTTTTTATGCAAATATCTATCGGTATGTGTTACTTTCCAAAGACCTTCATGCTCCAAACTTCCATTGGACCACCTCATAACTAAAACATCCAAGAAATGTATTGTATTACCATCTTCCATTTCCATGCTGAACTGGATTTTTGGATTAATTTTATTTATATGATTAAAGAATTTGTCCAAAGCCTTTCTACCATGGGACCAAACCACAAATCTGTCATCTACAGACCCATACCAGGGAGATGGTGTCTTATTTTCTTTGTCCAGAGTCAATTGTTCGAATTTCACTGTATAGTAATTGTTGATCGCAGGACCTAATGGGTTACCCATTGCTACACCATCAAGTTGCTCATAAAATTCTTCATCCCACTGGAACTGACTCGAAGGAAGCCAATGTCTAAAAAGAGCAGTCAAATCTCCTGGAAAAGTATCCATTATAAAAATCATAACTTCGTTAACTGGAATCATAGTGAATAAGGACACTACGTCAAAAATTACAAGAATATCTTCAGAGCCAAAATTAGTCTTTCAAGTTTCTCAATAAAATGACATGAGCCTTTTATATAAGAGTCAGTTTATATACAAAAGATTTGGTAGCAATGGATAACCCATTAAGTCCTCCAATCGATAATTTCTATGTGGAGAAATTTGAACAATCGGCTCTGGACAAAGCAAATAAGAAACCACCTCGCTGATATCAGTTTGTAGATGACACATTTGTGGTTTGGTCCCATGGTAGAAAGTCTTTGGACGAAATCTTTGATGATATAAATAAAATTAATTGAAAAATCCAGTTCAACATGGAAATGGAAAATGCTAATAGAATATCTTTCTTGGATGTTTTAGTTATGAGATGGTCCAATGGAAGTTTGAAGCAAGAAAGTTTTTTGGAAAGTAACACATACCGACAGATAATTGCATAAAAACTCCAATCACCATCCACAACCAAAGAGACGTGTCATTAAAAATCTTGTCCTTAGAGCTGAACGGATATGCACTTCAGAACATCTGGATGCTGAAATAAAACATCTTAAGCAAGCCTTTGAGAAAAATGGTTACTCAAAGAAAGAGGTAAAGAGAATTTTGCGACCAAGGAACAGAAGATCGAAGGACAAGGATGAACAACAACAACAGAAAAATACAGTTTCTCTCCCTTTTATTAAAAAAATAATGGATCCGATTGGTAAGATTTTACAGAAACATAACATCAGACCGATCTTTAGACCAACAAAGAAAATAAGTCAAGTTCTCCGATCTGTGAAGGATAAACACCCTCCTCTGTTGACATGTGGTGTGTGCAAAATTCCGCGTACGTGTGGTAAAGATTATATTGGAACTATCAAGAGGACAATGAATACACGGCTAAAAGAGCACAAAAGTCTTTGCTGACTAGGAAAAATAGAGAAATCATCGGTAGCAGAGCATTCTCTTCAGTCAGGAAACCACGAAGTGAAGTTTTCTGAAACAGAAATTTTATCTAGGACATCAGATTATTATCCATGACTATGTAGAGAAGCCATTGAAATTTATAAGCATCAGGATAATTTTAATAGGAAAGAGGAGGCAATGAAACTTAGTGACATATGGACAGTAGCTCTGCAGAATTGTTAGGAAATTTTATCTTTGATGGGATGACAATCGATAGTTAAGTTTTATCTTTGACAAGGATTTTCTCTGCTCATCACGTGTTGCTTCGACCATGCCCTCTTTCCTACAGTATATGTGTCACTCTAAAACATCCGATCGGTCAGTCAGTAAGACTCAGCAGAGGAGCACCTCTGAGGATGTCCAGCGCAGTCCTGGATAAAATGTTAAGAACAGAAGAGTTTCTTGGACCAGAACCTCACATACCTAAAGGTTTACCAGCACCCTTGTTTGTTTTGTTTCTTTTTGTCTGTGATTGATTTTAGGGCTTATTGTTGTGTCAGTCAGTTTTAACCACACTTCTCTCTCTTCATTTTATGTGATGGCACTAATGACTCGGCAGTTTATCAGCCTAAAATAACAATATTATTATTAATAATAATAATAATAATAATCCAAAGACTGAAGCAGTCCTCTAGAACTGATTACACTATAATCTTAATATGCCATTACCTTTACAGGTGCACCACACTTTGCCAACACCCTCCCAACGTATCTAATTGTTTTATTCTACTTTGCCCCATTTCATGTCACTTAGTCCCCTAATATATAAATGACAAGACAGATCTCAGAAGTTAATTACTAGCCTTGCAGTTGAATACAATCAGTTTGTTCCTCATTGTTATGACCCTTACATTGCATTTATTAAGTTCAAAGAGAACTGTCAAATAGTCCTATAGACTAAAGTACTTACCGAAAACAATATGAATGCTGCTAACATCACCTGATACATTGTTTTGTATATTAAGAATATTAGCAGCCTATCATACTTCCTGGTTACACCAATTGTTGACTATTCAGAACCCATTAAGGCAAACCAGATTCTGTTAGTTAAAAATTGTTTGAGCCAGTCACATATTTGTGAAGATATTCCATAAAATTGTATCTTGTTTATCAGTTGACAATGTGGTACAGTGTCCAACACATTTTAGAAATCTGAGAAGATGGAGTCTCTCAGTTCCCTCTATCTACTACATGCAGGTTTTTATATGAGTCAGCAATGAACTGTGTTTCACATGAGTGGTTTTTCTTGAACTGGGCTGAGTGTTTTAGAGAAGCTACTTTTCCACCAGAATGTCATACTGTTTGAACTTTGATTATATTCTAGATACTGCAACACACCTTACGCTTATTGGTAACTATTTACGTAAATTGAAAGCAGAGGGGGGAGAAAGGGAAGGAACCCATGCTGTCAGCTGCATCAGGTCTTTAATGCAGAGTCAGAGGTGTCAACTGAAAATGTGTGTCAGACTGGGATTCAAACCCAGGATTTCCTGCTTATTAGGCAGTTGCTTAATTCTCACCCAACGCCACTTAACCTCAGTCCTCTTCCGTGTCCTCTGTATTCTCTACTTTGAGATTCCTGCAGGAGGTTGAATGTGATTGTGCATTCACACAGAAGGTGGTGGATTCATATCTCACCGAGGCAATTTGATTATATAAATGCATGGTGTCTGTTCTTTCAGACATGTCTGAAAGAACAGTCACCATGCAGAATCTGCAAATCCCAATACAGCTGGCATCATGAGTTCCTTGCCTTTCCTTTCTCCTTCCTCCACTTCATTTTACGTAATACATATCACAGCTGGAAATTCCACATGGTGTCTCTTCTTTAGGGCATGTCTACCATACATTCATATAATTGAGGCTCCTAGGTGGGCTATGAATCCACTACCTTCAGTTTGAATTCACAATCACATTCAACTTCCTGCAGGAGTCCCAAAGTAGCAGTCATGGAGGACATGGACGGGGACTGTGGATAGGTAGCGCTAGGTGGGAATGCGGGGAGGTTCAAATTCTGGTCCGGCATACATTTTCACTCAGTGCTGCTGACTGTGCATAAAAGTCCTGATGCAGAGGACATCATGAGTTCCTTCTCTTTCCTTTCCTTTCTTTTCTCCCCCTCCACCTTTAGCTTACATAATATGTATCACAGCTACAGATTCCACATGGTGTCCGTTCTTTCAGACAATTCTGAAAGAACATATATCACATATTACTGGCCACTGATTCTGTACATCCATTCTGTTATTCTTTTCATAAATAGGGGTGATCCAAACTCTTTATCAGCAATGTGGGACTATTCTTCACTGCATGGCAGTTATCAATAAATATAAACTAGGAAATAGACTAATTTTACTTTGTGTATAGTGTAAACTTTTGAAAGGAATTTTGTCAGAGCTGGGTTCTTCTTTGTATTTGAATTTTTTTAACTGTGTGTGCCATGATTACATCACTGAGTAGTGTATCAGTCTTCTCTACTGTGGTGTAATGTAGCATATTTTATACTGATAAATTAAAATAAACTTATGGCATTGTAGAAACAGAAGGAACTTATGCTCCTAGCCAATACAATGTTCATACATTAAAGGATGACTGTAAAAGAAACAAGAAGAGAATTGATATGACAAAATTTTTACTAGAAAATTACAGTCTATGATGGGCAGTCAAATGAAATGAAAACCAAACACCAACCACAACAGAACCATGGAATGGTTCCATTCAATATTATTGATCACCACGTGCATTAAGACGTGTGTTCCATTGGCAGACAAAATCATCAGTTCCTGTTCCATAGAACATGTTTGGCTGCTGATGGATCCACAACCATGCCCCCTCTTGCACTTCCTCATCCAACTGAAACTGATGTCCATACACCTTTCTTCTGTCACCAAAGATGCGAAAATCACATGGTGAAACAACCAGACTGTACGGAGGATGTTGCAGTTTTTCCCAACCAAATTTCTGAAGCATAACATTTGTCTGATTGGCAGTGTGGCTGTAGGTATCATCATGCAGCAAGATGATAATGTCTGACAGCATTCCAACAGCCCGAGGGCAAATGCCAAATCCAACAGTGAAAATGTCCCACATCTGCCCCACCAAAGAAATCCAGATCTGTTCATGTAAGGCCCAGTAAGGCCATGATGACCTCTTTCTTTGACTGCAAGGGCACTCTGCTCGTAGAGTTCATTGAGCACGGAACCACAGTCAGTGTGCAGCACTATGAAGCCACTTAGCAGAAACATCCAGGGATGCTGTCAGATACAATAATCTTGTTGCACGATGGTGCTTGCCCCCACACTACCAGTCAGATGAAGGCTAAGCTCCAGTGATCTGGTTGGGAAACATTGCTACATCCTCATTACGAACCGATCTTTCACCGTATAACTTTCGCATCTTTGGCAACCTGGAAAGAGACAGGCATGGACATCAGTTTCAGTCAGGTACAAGAATGAGTGCAGTTGTTGATCCGTCAGCAGCCTACCGCATTCCAGAAAACAGGAACTGACTGTCTTGTCTCCCAGTGGGATAAATGTCTTAATAGGTGTGGTGATAACTTTTGAATGGAACCATTCCATATATGGGTATTGGGTTTTTATTCGAATGCCCCTTATAGATCACAATTAACAAGCAGTGTTTATCGGTTGAGAAAAAATCACTGAAAATTTTGATAGTATACTTTAATTAAGATTTTATGTTATTGATATTTGCATTTACAACATTGTAACCAAACTGTTTACTTAAGAAGTTTTAGTAAGTGATGCCAATAATCATAGTGTTGAGGCCCTAATATATACCTGTTATATCATCATCATCATAATCATAATCATTACTGTAGACAAACCATTTCTCTGGTCCAAAAGCAAATAGAGAATGAATCACCACATACTTAACTGGCTACAACAAAATACACACACTTACATTTTTATTAACATGGCAGGTTATGCATATAAATTATTTTCTGTGAGATATCTTATAACTGTAGTTCATATACCAACAAAAATAATAGTTTTTGAAAATATAATGTAACTGGATATAGATAAAGAATCTAATCACTAAGTGCTGGCAGGAGGAAACACACATGAGTTCAGGAAATGTGCAAGCTTTCAGAGCCAGTGGCTCCTCCCCCTGACAGAACAGTTGAAGTGGAAGGAAGAGCGATAAAGGAAAAACACTGGCGAGGTTTAGGAAATTGGGGGAGTTCTGAAAAGCTGCCCCAACACAGGGTTAGGGGAGACTTACTAGATGGTCTCCCCATCACCCAGAACCCTGCGTCAGGGGAGACAGTGTGGTACAGTAAGTCTCACCTGACCTGGGGTTCTGAGCACCTTTTGTGTAACTCTATCCATTTCCTAAACCTGGCCAGCCCTTCCCCTTCATCTCTTTTCCTTCCCCCTCAACCCTCCTGTCAGAAGAAGAAGCCACTTGCTCCAAAAGCTTGCATGTTTTGTTAACTTTTATATGCTTTTCTCTTGCTACTTCTTGCTGAGTAGATTTTTTATGTATTCAATTATATTACGAATCTAGTTGTATTGTTTCTCATGCCGTTAGAATTATTATGTTACCAGTAGCATTATGGTAAGGCTTTAGTGCATTAAAATCAAAGTGTGTGTTGGAGGATCATACTGCTCTTTCGTTTAGTAATTATGTAGAGGTAACTGTTTCATTTGCTGAATTTGGATTCATTGGTAAAAATGGTTTTGGTGTGACATTACGACTTTTTAGAAGATAATTCATTTCTGTGACATTTGATGCAAGTTGATGGTATTGGATAATTTTAATCAGTCAGCATCCTCCCTTCCTTGACACTGACCTCCAGTAAATTGGAACAAAATGTGTGAAAGATATTGATACACTGTGGTGATTGGTATGTTGAAAAGTCCAACTTAACACATTTAACTAAGTGATGGAGTATGATTTGATAATTTAAACAAAGTAATTTTGTTGAATAAATCTGTTAGGGTAGTAGGCCATGTCATTACAAAATACTAAGACAACTACAAAACTGATATTTGGACTGTCTCTGCGACTCTTTAAAAAACTGGTGTATTTCCAGATATTTTTAAAATAGCAAGTTTCACCAGTACCAAAAAAAGGTTCATCTGAAAAAATATCAAACTACCAACCCATGTCACAGTTAAGTTCCTTCTCAACAATTCTAGAAACACTCTTCTATGACAGGCTTTTAAGTTTCATGAATAAATATGCACCTCTTACAGTACAACAACATGGTTTTAGAAAGTCTAAATCTACACAGACAGCAATTTTCGAATTCTTAGACTGCATTTTAAAATCCCTTGATCGACATAAATTAGCTGCAGGTATTTTTCTAGATCTATCAAAAGCCTTCGACATCCTGGACCATAACATTCTGCTCGAAGAATTAGAAAGATGAGGAGTAAGAGGTGTAGCACATAGCTGGTTGTGTTCATACCTAAAAAACCGCAGGCAGAAAGTATCACTTCAGTATGAATTCAACAAAATGAATAAAACAAGAAACAACTCCTTTCTTTCTATGGAATTACCAATAAAATATGGTGTACCACAGGGCTCAATCTTAGGTCCACTACTCTTCTTGATTTATGTGGACAACTTAGTTGAATATATGAGTCCCACAAAAACTATCCTGTTTGCCGATGACACCAGCATATTGCTCACTGGATCCAGTCCAGAAACTTCGCGGTCCACAGCAGAAAGTTCTATGAAAAGACTTTCTGAGTGGTTCACAAAAAATAAACTCATTATAAATACTGAAAAAACTGTGTGTGTCGCTTTTCATTTAATTCCTCCAACTAATCAAATGTCTGTTCAAGCCCAATTAAAAAATGATCCCCTAGAAAATGTAAGTGTCACAAAATTCTTGGGTCTTTGGGTTCAGCAATACTTAAAGTGGGACACACATATAAATAACTTATGTAGAAAACTATCACCTGTGTGCTATGGCTTAAGAATTTTGAAGGCTACAACAAGCAAAACAACAGTACTGCAGGCATACTATGCACAGTTCCACTCACTAATCCGATATGGGATCATTTTCTGGGGATACTCAACTCACAGTGTAAAGGTTTTTAGAATGCAAAAAAGAGCTTTAAGAATAATTTGTGGCCTTAAAAAGATGGAGTCCTGTAAATCCTATTTTACTGAGCTTGGTGTTCTAAATGTTCCAAGTTTATTCATTTATGAAACTATCTTGTTCACTAGGGACTACCTCCTGAAAACAGGCAAACTGCTACAGAACAAAAATGTACACAACTATAGTACCAGAAGGGAATCAAATGTACATCAAAAATATCACAGAACAACCACCTATCAGAGGAGCATAATTAACATTGGTGTAATACTACACAATAAGATACCAGAGGAAATAAAAAATACTACTCATCCAATATTTAAAGCTAAACTAAGGGCATTTCTAATAAAGCACTGTTTCTATTCTGTCAGAGAACTTCTGAATAAGTAACAAAATTAATTGTAATAGGTGCCTAATTTTAATTTGCCTACTATTTTGCTAATACTATGTATTATTGTAACTTATCTTTGACCTGTCCAATATCAATTGTACAATTTGTGCTATATGATAAAACTGGACCAATAAAAAATCAAATCAAATCAAACCAGTCTTCTTCGTGATGATAGTTTAGTCAACATGAAGAGGACCTCTACAAATGTAGTCAAAACATCAGTTTATGGTTGGTTTAG
The DNA here is from genome assembly GCF_023864345.2 of Schistocerca serialis cubense. Taxonomy (NCBI): domain Eukaryota; kingdom Metazoa; phylum Arthropoda; class Insecta; order Orthoptera; family Acrididae; genus Schistocerca; species Schistocerca serialis. Next base: position 142,777,262 of record NC_064642.1, on the reverse strand, counting down.
TGTTTCACATTGTAATTGCCTAATACTCTGAAGAATTTAATTACAACTGACAGTGGAAGCTAGGGAATCCTACACACTCGTACAAATTAGTGTGTTAATCTGCCATCAAACTTTTTGAGTTATCATTGTGGTGCAGAAATTGCGTGCATTAAATATTTCCTGGACATCAGATTAGATGCTATTGATTCTGTTTGTGAGAGAAGAATAAGCCATATTAAACTTACAGGCAAGAATAGGACTATATTGTACCAAAGTCTTCAGTTCTCATCTCCAACTTGGTAGTATAGTGTAGAAACTAAATACGACAGTAATATTTATGAAACTATAACAACAATGCCTGTTAATGATGCATTTAATTATTTTATCCCATCAAGTGTAATACATATAATTCTTATATATACAGGAGACAACGTACGAGTGCCCACTGCGATCGAACCACTGCCCTGCCCTGAGGCCTGGCCCTGCACTGGGTTGCAACTATTGCTGGAACACAATCGACAGCCATGGCCGCATTCTCCGGCGTAAGACTAAATATTATTGCCCTGAGTGCCAAACCAATCTCTGCATTGTTCCCTGTTTTCAGGCATATCATGAACGTGCGACAGCTCCGCCTGGCAGCAAGATTTTGCCTAAGACTGGTTCCATATAGTGAATAATGTCACTGCATTAGGATAAAAAAATTCTTTCAGCTTTCTGCCATTTCAGAAAGTGCACAGAGACAATATTTTTCATTGTTAGAGAGTCAGTTCTGTCAGAACAGAGAATTTTGGCTTGTTTAACTCAGAGGGACAAATTGTATCATGTAAAGGAGTTCCACACACATACATTAATTGTGCATGATCAAAATGAACTGTGTTGAACTTGTTAGGTCTGTTGTATTCTCACACATTAACATGGTCAGTGGATCTATATGACTGCTGAATTTTCTTTCAGAACTTATAACTTGACCATATTTTTGTGTTGCATTTTCACATTACATATTACATGCAATGAACTCATTCGATGCACATTTCACAGTAAATAGAATTTTGTGAAGCAAGTAATAAAGGGGTTCTACATTAAATTAATTATTATCTCGAACAGATTAACTATTTACAAAAATAAAAATAGGAAATCCAATCGGTACTCCAGAAACATCATCCTGTTTATATTTTCCTTTAGTCTTTCTGAGTTTAGTTTCATTGAAATTTGTCAATGCTTAGGCCCAAAATCCCTAGCTGTGATGACGCCCTAATATTCCCAACTGTCGTATGATCTGGAAGTGATGTCGAAGTTATAAGGTGTTTCATTAAAGAATAACCCAAATAAATTTACAAGCATATTGAATAAAAGGAAGAAGTTTGTTTTTGGTCACTCACTTGGAATACTGGAAGATAGTTTGTAATTAATAAGTTTAGTGGAATATGGTTCCAAAATGAATGGCCTGTTGATTCTAAAAGAATTCTCCTGTCATATTCCCAGCTGACACACTTACGATGCTACAAACTGCAAACAGAAATGTGTACAATTCCTATTCTTAGTGGCTTCAAATAGAAGGATGTGCCCTTGGCTGACAGCAGCATAAAGTAGTGTAGTGGTGAACCTTGATGTTTCAAATTTAAAAGAAAGATGAAAGGAATAATGAAAATAGAGAAAAGGATTAAATATACTGAGAGAAAAGTTATTCATAACCACATTAGAGGGTAACATAAAAGGTTTGCGGTAGAACAGTTACCTTGATAACTTTTTTCTGTTGTTGCTTCCTGTGGGTCTCTTCTGTTCTGTATTTTCTGTTGTGAAGTTTTAGCTGATGATATGAGGTGCCTTATCAGAGAAGTTTCAAAAATCTGCGTTGTCGACTAGTTATATACCTTTTAATGCTGCTCCGATGCTGCCTTTTTTGCGGTTTTTAGCTATGTGATTTTTATGGGCTCATCTGTGGTCTATAGTTTCACTTTTGATTATATGTTTGGATAGTATTTACAATAATGTTTCCCTTCATCTTTAGCACATTGATTTGGATTCCAATTTTTAATATTACTTCGGCGAATATTTATAGCTTTCCACATCTTCTGTTCTTCCATAGAAATTTGCCATATCACTTTAGAAAGCAAATCTGTTTCATAGTGCTGTAATATAAAATAAAATTCACAACATGAAGCAGCAACAACTCAAAAGACCCTTTGGTTCCAACTGTCCAAATTTTCATGCAGTTTAGCTTCTGTCAATTTTAATTCTCTCTTCTATCTGTCAATTTTAATTCTCATTCAGTTTGTTTAGTAAATTGTATGCTGGCAGGACATTCAGCTTGGGCAGTATACCATTGTAACATATCACATATAGCTGTGCTGATATCCTTTTAAATATGCTATTGACTGTCTACAGCTCTGCTTCCAAACAACATCTACCAGATGGTGATGGAACATTAAACTCTGAACTTTCTTCCTGTCTTTTTCAAGAAAACATTATATGGTGACTTTTTGTGTTACACTATTTTTCTAAGGCTTGTATGAATATCAACAATATACAATTGAGTACCCACCCAATCTTCTATATACTCTAGATTATCTGACAATTTCCAATTAAAGAGTCTGGAAGCACTAAAAATTCAATGTGTGCTTGTTTATTAGAAGAGTGTCACCTTGGGTACTAAACTTTTTAATTAGGAGGTGCTAATTCACTGTAGCAATTATACAACTGAATCCTTCAAGTGAATAACTGAATTCTTAATGTCAGAAAAAGAGACATTTTAAATTTCACAGTAGAATATTGGTTTCTTAAGAAATTTAGATAATAGATGGTATCATATATCATTGCAAATTAACATCACAGCAGATAGTATTATGGGTGTCTGAGCTTGAAACACTGACCCTGTAAAATTGTGGATCATTTGTAGATTATAATTCGCTTTCTGTAGTTGCAAACTATATATTTTCCTTAGTTCCTGTTCCCCTGTCCTTCATTGTCCACTTGGCAATCATCAGCACAATCTTTTAAGTTCACTAATTCAGGCGGTAATCAATATCATCTCACTAGCCTTTATTTTTTAGTATTTTTTTCTTGCCACACTGTTGTTTTCTTAATTGGCCAGAGGCTCAACAGTCACTTGTCTATGCATCATGTTTATTATGTAATTTTGTGAATAATTATCTGTTTCACAAAAGATACAACATGCCTCCCTTAAAAAAAAAAAAAAACCTCAAATGTACACAATAAAATTTCTCTGCAACTCATTAATGCAACTAATGGTATGTTTTCTGAATACCATTACAGAGTTTATATTTGTGAAGACTTTGGTATTATAAGTGTGTGAAGGAATCTTACTATTGTACTCATAATGCTTGAGTGCTTAATCTATGTTTGCAATCTAGATGAAGAAAGTGAATGGAGTATATTTGTTGCTGTAAAATTCACTAAAAATTAATTCCCTGAACTACTATGCAGATTAATATAGTGAATTTGTTCTCATTTAATGATCACAGGAAATTTGTCACACTCATCTCCATGAAGCACTACCCCAGTAATTCCCTTCCTTTCAGGACATTACATTACATACATCTATATTTGCAGGGTTTTTTGGTAATACTTCATATCAGAAATTATTAGAATTATATGGTTTGTAAAATAAGTGACTTCCTGTTTGAGCTGTTGAATGTTGTGCAGCTGAGTATACATTCTGATATTTTTCTTAGCACACAAGAAATGAGAAAGAATAACACTGTTTTGTGCTGAACTGTTTTTACTCCCTTCCACTCTAACCCTTAATTTGTTAAAGTGCCTTTCTGTTTGTCCTTTGTAGCGATATAACATTCACAGTGCAGATTATCGTGGGTTCTGAGACTTTAACATCAAAACAATGTTATTGCCATTGCTTGTAAAAGATTTGAGTTTTTAAAAAATTGTGAAGTTTACCTACACTTCAGGTTTCACTTTACTCTTTAAGTTCTCCTTAGATGAGTTACAGTGTGGTTTGATGAAAAACAAAGACACCACTCTAGCAAAGCTCAGTGTTTCTTAAATAAACACAAGGTTGTCTTTTTTTTCTGCTGTCATTTCTTTCCACTGGACATGAAGTTAGCACCTCTTCAGTGATTGTGGTTTTCATTTCTCAGTTTTTCTCTCTGATTTCAATGTTCTCTCATGTAACATTATAAGCAAAGAGAGGCAATATATCAAATACAATTCAAAAGCTGGAATCAGTAGCTTACATGAAAATTCACAGTTCCTTTCCACAAAATTTAGTTAATCTTGCCATTTCTTTTGTGTCGTACAATATAATTATTTAGCACTATGTCCAGCATATTGATCAGAGAAGTGTAGACTATTAAGAGCCATAATGTAACATGTCAGTGGAGTTCTTTCCAAAAAGGAACATAGGGCAAAGTAGTGACAGAAATACTATAGAAAAAATTAATGTTCATTACCTCTTACCTACTGCACAAGTTTCTTCTGGAAGCCAGTGAAGTACCTAGACTAGACCATTCTGTAATTCACTGTTTATTAATATTTTTACATCCACATTTTTCCATTGTTCCAGTAAAAGGCATGCAAACATGCTCTTGAAGATATATGAAATAAATTCTCGTCCTTTTCAAATCATCTCTAAAATACTTGGTCTTTACTGAGACCAAGAACGTGTTCGTATCAGTGCTGTTAGTGTTTGACATGCTGATAAGTATGGCACCTCTGTCTACAGTCTCATACATATTTCATTTCACTCTCCCACTGTGATTATATTTTGGTATATAAATTGAAACAGTCTGTCACCATATAGGAAAGTCACTTGATACAGAGCATTCATGACAGTTTTACTTCTTTTAACTGACAAACTATAAATACTATATGCTGGTACCTGTGGTAGATAAGTCTTAGTTTTTACAAGAAGTGTGATGTTGGCTACATAAATGTAAATTTTCAGTGCAAAACCAATGGCAAAGATCCATAATTTTGTAGACTTTTAGTGTTCAAAATACTTCCTGTATTATTCATTCAGTTACTATTGTACAATAATATGCATTGCTGGGTTGATATTAAGAATGTTGTGATAAAGAAACATGTATACTGTGTACATATTAAGAGAATGGTATGAACCATTTAAATCTTTATTTTCTGTATTTCACTGTTGTGCCTCCTAACTGTCAAGATTTTGTACAGTTGTTATAGTCTTTGTGTCATACATGTTACAAACAGAAACTTTATTTTTAATTATACTGTTTGCAGATAAAGATTAAAAGTAACTGTTACTTATGCACATTAACAGCTCGTATGCAAAAATTTGAGAGAGAAAATTGGTTGTAAAACTTATTGTTTGTCTACAAAAATATTGCTCAATTCTATTTTTATGCTAAAATTGCTTGTATAGACATCAGAACATTTTTTTGTTTTGTTTTGGCTTTGGGGTAGGCTGTAATAGAAGTTGCAGTTGTGTGATGTGAGTAAAAAGTCTACTAAAAATTGTAGTTGGTTCACATGTGGTATTGTTGTCAGAGAGCTATAAATTAAACAAGTAATCCCAAAAAGGTGCAATTCTGAACGTGTAGACAGGCAGTTTAGAAACTGTGTGTAATGCATTTTACAAAGTTCGAAACCGTATATTTAGTTTTAAGGACAGTAACAAATATTAGTCCTTGTACCACATGTTTGGTATTGTTAAGATTTCAGACTTTGCGGAGAAGGTACAAGATCTACTCTTAATATTAATGTATAAATGCCCCCCCCCCCCCCCCCCCCTCCGAAAAAAATGAGAACTTGGTAAAGGAAAATTGATGAAACCAAGCACACCAGAAAAGTAGGACTGCTACTGAGTCTTTAATTATTCCATCCCCAGCATGTGTAAGTGTGATGAAGGCAGTTCAGTCAACTGACTGGAAATTGAAAACATAAATGAAACTCTGTACATATGGTATATTTTTCAGAATAATTAAGCAGTAGTACTTCTTGCCAGAGAAGCACGCATTTGCTCTCTTCGGTACCAAACAGTTGCCTGTGAATTTTTCCATTATAGTGTAACATCATGAGTAATATTAGTAAAGTTATGCACATAATTTTTCAAATTCTGTTATTTGTTTTCATACATCAAGGACTTTTTCCCAATCCAGGTCTATTATGTACCATCTTCTAGAAGCACATGTTGAATTTGGGAAAAATTGCCAGACTGTCCATTAATGGAAAAAAAATCCTTCCAGTGGTTATCAGCTTGTGGTGATTGTCAAAAAATACTTATTTAATTTTCTTAAAGAAATCTCTCTTACTCTCCAAAAACTTTTCCTCATCTGCTGTATGTCCATGTTAGCCTGATTCCCTTATTGTTTTATTTCAGTCACAGGTCACACAAATAGTATCTTAACCAGTTTTGACATTTTAGAAAGTTATCAGATGCTTGACTTTTCTGAAAGTAAAAAATACAGCGATTATGTTCCCTCCCTCTTTAGTTAGTATGCTTAGTCTATGTGAGCATGTTTGTCATTTGCGGACTTCAGTAAATTGTTGCACAGGCACTCTACTTTAAATCTCACTTGCAGTGTCAATGCAAATTCCGGATTTTGACATGGGTACTAATTAGATCAGTCATGTAATGTGGGTTTTTTAATACCTGAATCTATATTTATACAACAACTTTCAAATGAAGTGGTGAGTCACTTTAATTCCCAACTGCTTGTGTATTTGGTGATCAAGGGAAAAATGTGTTTCCAGTCACTATCACTACAACTGACATCTTCACCATCTCTCTCTCTCTCTCTCTCTCTCTCTCTCTCTCTCTCTCTCTCTCTCTCTCTCCTCTCATGGCCTTGGCTGATTAGTGCCTTTGGAAAAAGTCGAAACCATGTTCCAGAACAGAACTTTAAATAAAAGGTCCACTTTTTATTAACAGTGTTCTATCAGCATACCTGTGTGACAAATTACACTCTGCCTTACCAAAATCCCCTCCATTTCAAATTCAACAAAGACATTCTATACAGCAAATTCAAATAGTGGAAACTCCAGGCTGGAATATCAATAATATTAGGAAAAGGATAGTCACTGTAAGTAGCAATCTATACTTTTCCTAATATTGTAGGCTATACAGCAAACTTGGCAAAGAGGCAGAATATGGCAGAAATACTTTATCCTGAACATGAACAGTGATTCCAGTATGATAACATTCCTCTGAATTGAGAGATGTCTTGAAAACTTTTATCCTAGGAGCACACAATAGTGCTCAGTTTTATATTCTGATTAAAATAATCTTGTGATTGTAGTATCACATCAATGCTTTGGTTAAGCTCTGAAGCAGGCTGAACTAGCTTGGTGAGTAGGACAGAGTGTCAATTGGGCACATATTTGTTACCTGCAATGGTGGCTTCATTAATTTCCCTGTAGCTATGTTTTAGTATTGTAAATTTTGAAACACTCAATTTTTGGGAACAATGTCCCTTAATATTAAATTTGCAGAAGTCATTACCTGTAAGAGTAAGTCACATACTTTAATTGCAAAATGAGTGTTTTCCCTAAGCACAAAATTTCATCAGTTTATGAAGCTGACATATTTTAATAAATGTTAAATCCTGATGTGAGTTAGTATTTACTAAGAAAACATGGTTTTCCATTCTCATGGAAACAAGATCCTCTGCTAAATATCAATGTTTGAATTATAATCCATTGTTTGTTGAGCAAAATTGTCATTTGAAGTACATCTACATGATACATCCACACTTGGCTACAATGACAGGAACAAAGCACACCCACCAGTCTCTCATGTAGCTTCTGTTTTGCATTTACCTGATGTGGGAACAATGCTCCATGGACAAAAAATAAATATATATATATGAGAAGCAGGCTCTCTCATTCTTAACTGCAGCTGGTTTGCAGGTATTTGTAAATCATCTTTGGCTGTACATACAAAATTATGCAGAAAGATAACTAGAGGGATTTTGACATACGAAATTGAAGTCCTCTTAAAATATTATCGTTGGAAAAATTACAGTATTATTGTTATATGGAACATTTTGTTCTGCTGTTTAAATACTTCTAATAGTAGGTAAATGTAATAGGACGTTTATAATAGAAGTGTCAGATCTTTGTATATTTTCTGAGAATATTGAAGTTATGTTTCATATGGCTATTGCTGTAATTGGGAAGTGTATGTCAATTTATTGCAACATGTTTGACAATGTTAACAATTTAAAATGTTATTTCAACACTGTGTTTCATGGCTGCTTTGTAATAAGCCAAGTATCTTGGCTACACAGTTATTTTCTATGAAGCTCGTATCTGAGTTCTGCAAATCCAATATTAGTGCTGTCGAGATGTGCCATTACGCACCCCCTTTTTTATTTTATAATTGCAGTGATTTTCATCCACGCCAGTTGGTTACAGTGGATGCCAAAATGTTTTAAGGAAACTTTTATGAAGTGTTAATGTATTTAAAGAGAGTTGATATAAGAGTGAAGTATGCCAGTGAAAGCACTTTGGTGAAGCAGAAAACTTTGAAGAAACAATTTTGTGTGTGTATCATAATACAGCTCATGTGATGTATTTATGATTCTTCATTCTATTCAATTACATATGGTTTATATCTGCGTAAAAAGTTCCGTGTGATGGCATGAAAAACACATACATTAATTGTGGGTTTCCCAAATATTAATATTTTTGTAGGATTAGGTTGCATGTTTTGGAGGTCTGCAGAAATTATTTTCTACTCTTTCAGACCTTTTGTTAAATGCTGTAAAATTTGGCAACCATACATGATGTTTGGCATTTATTTTTATAAAATAAAGTTAATGTCTACTGCATGATAAACATTATGATTGAATATATTTGTATTTTAGTGACTGTCTTACATTGTTTCAGTATTATATCATGATACTGGTTACACTGTATGTGAGACAAAGCAACGTACTTTGTCTTTATGTTGGCGTTACTATGTGTGTATAAAAAAGGAACAATGTTACACATAAAGAATAAGGATTTATTGGAAAAGGTGTGAAATTTTGTTCCGTTCCCAGCAAATTCAATTCATCAAATGATTGCCAATCTTTTTGTTGCTTCTTTTGAACATTCCTGCTAGGTGTTATATTGCTCTTAGCAAATGCATATTGCATGTGTTTGAGAGGGCAAATTGCAAATCATATTAAAAAAAACTGCAGGCCAATGAAGTAGAGTCCTTGTATCATTAGTACCCTCTGCTGTTATGTCTACCTTGTGACATTCTGCTCTGGAATAACAGTCCCAAATCTTTTGAGTATTTTGTATAATAAATATTTAATAACTTGTCAGAATATTTCCTTTATATTCTAGTTTACTAGATCAATTAAGTAAATACATTTCCTTTAGTATTATTGCATGTTCATGAGCTTTAACTTCACAATTTCTCGTAATTATGTGAAACTGTGCATTGTCCCCTATTCGTACTTTTATCGTTGGACAGTAATTCTATTGTGAGCTTCATTCTAGAACACAATGGCAAGCTAATTGTTTTGTTAATCAAACTTTTATGACCTGTTATAAGTGTGGCGAGTCAAATTTTAGTTTTTTAATTGCAGTCCCATGGCACAGTTCACAACTTAGGAACTTGTGAACATCTGGAGAGTGTGTTATTTACAGAAGATAATTAAATTGTTAATTTGATTTCAGATACAAATTTGCAGTAGCCTTTTTCTTTGCTGGAGTCAGAACAGAATTACTGGACTCTTAGCAGTCATTCAGTGAAATTCTCTGCCTATTTCGGCAGCCGACTGTGCTGTAAATTACAACACTTTTACCAAATCACATGGGTAATGAAGGTATTAATCAATAACCAAAGTTTACATCAAGTAATAGCTATGAAAATAAAAATGGGATAATGAATGAACAGAAGCTTTCATCATTAACACCCAATGAATTACTGCTTTCAGAAAAAGCAACTTTTGTTTTCTGCAGGATGTCACTAATTCACAATCTACAGTTTCCTTGTGATCATTCTCATTTTCAAGCCTAAAAAGTGGGGCTTGTCATTCTAATACTTCTCTCTTCTCTCAACCCCCCCCCCCCCCTCCTCTCCCTGCAGCCCACTCTCCTAAACCAGACAAAGAATATTGCTCGGTTTCTGGAATCTCATAATTCAGTGTGCTCCAAGAAATATTTTTGGTGTTGGCTTCTCTACATTAATCTGGGATTTTATGATTACGAAAACAAGTTTGAGATTTTATTCCCTTTCAGTACTAGAATTTTTTAAAAAAAATTTCTTTTGCACTTAACAAAACTTTTACCTTTTGCAGTGCTTTGCATATTGAGTGATTGTAAGTTATGTTGTGGTCCAGATCTCATGCTAAGTTGCAGGTGCAAGTTCAAATAAGCAGTGTTGTAATACAACCTCTAAAATAACAGGACATTGGCCTGTAATTTGACTACTCCTTTTAATTGTGAACCTACCTGTATTTACAACAGTGAATTGATTTGCCAGTTAGCTTTATACAGATGTCCCAAATTTTGCTTCTGCTTCAAATATGAGCATTCTTCTTTATGATTAATTCAAATTTTGGACCCATGCATCACTGACATATCATTATTAGAAATTACATATTGTAAGATGAAGCCGCTGTATAATTTATTTTTTAATTGCACAAACAGATACCATTTTCCAGTAATTTTTTATATAGCATAGAACAAATGTCAAAAATATTTCACTATTTATAAATATTTCTCTCTCTCTCTCTCTCTCTCTCTCTCTCTCTCTCTCTCTCTGTGTGTGTGTGTGTGTGTGTGTGTGTGTGTGTGTGTGTGTGTTTAAGAAGAATTTTTATAAAATAAAGTGTTGTAAAACTAACAATAAATTATACAGCAGCTTCACTTGCTACAATATGTTACTTCTAAGATTTATCACAGCTGCGGAACACAATCAACAAAAACATTATTAGTAATTTACCATGATACTTTGAGGACATTCTGTGACTTTTCATAGTTAAATTGTAGAAACCATTTTCTTGTACTTTCTTATCATCTGGGTACAAAATAATGGCAACTGTTAGAAGAAAATGTTCAGGTGCTGCAAATATAAGTTTTATCTTCTCCTCGAAATACCACCTAAGCTTCAATGTGTGTTCTGAAATCAAACTGTACATTAAAATGAGGAGGAGGAGATTAGCGTTTAACACCCCATTGCAAACAACGTCATTAGAGACTGCATTTAAAAATGTCGCTTACTTTTCTGTTCTCACTTATATCTAAAGCAATTGTAAAGTACATATAATTTATTATGTTACATATGAGGCATGTGTCAACTTCAGTCTAACAATGTAGCTGTATACAGAAAATTTTGGTGCGCAATTCCATCTTAAAGGCCACTTAATATGGGCAGCACGGCCAAAGTTTTGGGCTTGTTTGGAAACCACAATTCACATTTCATGCATACTTTCCGAACACAATTAGGACTTGTCTGACATTGCATATTTTTGTGTGTGGCTGTTCACCTTTGAACTGTGTCCTTTCACTGCAATAAGCATTATCAAAAATGTTCAATTCAGTATCAGTGGATAAGAAACCTATTACAGGTGTGTTCTTGTGCTTAACTGTAAATCTGTATGGTCTGCACACTACAAATTTGTGTATTTACGTAATATGTTCAATTAGTGGTGGCAGACTTTTCAGTAGGACCCATATGAGCCCACACATCTGCATTCATCCCTTTTGTCACTATCTGTCAGGCAGCAGAGGAACTCTCACCTTTTCACCCTCCAGCAGAATGCAAGAAAATGTATGTAATAAATGGTTCATATATTGCCACACAGCAAGAACAAAGTTCAAGATGGATGAACAGTTACACACTAATATGCCATGAAAAATGGTTCAAGCAGTCTGCCTTTTTTCTCTCATAGCTTGTATTACTGCAGCAATTGGAAGTACAATTATCTCACTGTAAAAGAGATGGATGGAGTAATTGGTAAGAGAGCATAAATTTATTTGTGGAAGATTTGTGTTTAACTTAATTGTACCGTTATATAAAACTTCATTAATGCTTTACTTATTTCTGAACATTTCATACTGTATATTATCTGTACTTTACCAAGTGTCTGAATATGTGAAAAATGTAGCAGTTGTGACTGTGATAACACGTATTATCCCAAGATGAGGGTCTTTATATTTCTGTTTCTTGACGTTTGCTTAGTGAGCTGATCACAGCTGCTGTTATAAATGTTAACTGAGCACCTGATTTTAAGTAGTACAATTCTACAGTATGGGAGATATATTTCAAGCACTGTAACAGTTTGTGTGTGTGTACATATATATTTATTATATTTCACTTCAACTGTACAGTGGTTCAACATATAAAACTAATGCTACTAACAAAGAGCTGTTTTGAGTTCTTCCAACCTACTTCTTCCCTTCTCCAGACTCACTACCCTTTGTCTGTATTTCTTCTTGAGCAGCTGGAGCCTCTCTGAAGTTTGGGAACTGCTCCCACGGTGCTGACAACTCAAATCGACGGAACTCTTGTGCCAATTCTAGTGGCTCGACAACAACACGCTTTCGTTCATCATCGTAACGCACCTAGAATGGACAGACAGAAGCTATGACAACGCTCGTCAGTGATAATGTGTCATCAAACTTTAACAAGTAGTTTACCTTTCATACACTTTACAGGGTCAAAGCTAATAAATGCTAAAACATACCATTCTCTCAGTAAGATATTAGAACAGCCCATGTGTATGACAATGCTTACTCACTCAGCATATGGTAAAGGCACTGAGCAGTGGCTGGACGCACAAACAAGATTGTGTACATGTGTTCATATTTTGTTTACGTATCTGTTCACCAACAATGCCTTCGAAATATGATAACAGGCTTTACTTATTCACTTACTCCCTGATAGAAACAATTATGAGGGGGGGGGGGGGGGGGGGAGATTGAACAACATTGCCTTGGGTAGAGCTTGTGTAGTTTGCATTTCTGCCACTAGGCGCATATAGCGCAACTTGCTACCCGTTCAGCACCGCCTGTGTAATCAATCTGGCTTGTTCTGTTGATCTGCAATGATTGTTTTTGCTAGCACTGTTTTGTTCTTATTTCACTTTTTTTTTATGATGGCAAGTTTAAGCGAATAATGTGCAGCTGTCAAATTTTGTTTTCTACTCAGTAAAAATGCTGCTGAAATGGTTTTAATGTTTAAAACAGCTTACCAAGATGATGCTATAGGAAAAACCCAAGTGTATGAGTTATTGGCTTGATTTAAAAATGACGACATGTAGACTGGTGACAAACTTCATTCTGAACAGCCGTGAACTGCTCAAATCAATGAAAATATTGAAAAAAATTCAAGAGCTTGCGCTCACAAATTGTCGACAGACAACTGATCCATTGTCAGAGCTTAGTGGGTTATCTTTGAGCTCAATTCAGCGAGACTGGTTCTCCCACCATGACAACGCACCTGCACACACAGCCATCTCTGTTAATCAAAAACTAAGCACGGCACAGTTCCACTGCCCCATGCACCTGGTTATGGGTGACATTTTCTTATTTTCTCATATGAAAAGGGGCATTGAAGTAGTCATGGAAAAATAACTAGAGAGGAGCTGTCAGCCATTTCTAAAGGTGACTGTACACAACGTTTCGAGCAATGGAAGCACCACAGGGAGCAATGTATTAGCTGTAATGTAATGTACAGTATTTTGAAGGGGTAAGGTTGTTTTGTAAACAGTTTGAAAATATATAGCTTTTAGAAGATAATTCTGGATTTTTTTTGGTACCATCGTATTTATGAAGCATATAGCAAAATCATAATATGCTTATTTTTTATTAATATTTTGAAATGGAACGACTGAAGAGAGTTTTAAATTAATTAAAACAAATCCTCAATTATGACTGGAATACATGAAACATTCGCTAATCAAGAGAATGATACAACCTTAAATAAACATTTAGCAAAATTTATTATTGTAAAAGAAGAATGATTTCCTTCATGCAACACAAGAGAACCATCATCTAGAAAATAAAGAAAAAAACATGCATACATTATGAAGTATAAAGAGATGTTTTCCTTTTGAATCCATCCATGGAGGAAAAAGCATAATTAAATCATAGCAATAAATTGTGTGTGAGAAGAAAGGGCTGATAAAAGGTTTGTCAAAAAACCAACTGTGGTTGTCTGATTACAAGACTAATACTGGAAAGCGCAAACATTCTAAGAAGGTGTCACTGTTTCTCTCCACCACAATGATTTATTCACTTACACTGACATCTACATCCATACTCTGCAAACCACTGAAGTGTATGAAAGAGGGCATTTCCCATTGCATCAGTTGTTACAGCTTCTTCCCATTCTATTCGCACAGGTAATATGCGTATCTGAACTGTTATTAATCTAATGTTTTCCTAAAGATTCCTATTAGAGTGATAAGTAGGGGATTTAGTATCTTCATCATTTAAAGCTAGGTCTTGAAACTGTAAGGATGCTTTCCTGGGACTGTTTATGTATATCATTAAAAACCTGCCACTTCAGTTCTTTCAGCATCTTTGCACACACTGCCATAGGTGAAACAAACCTGTTACCATTCTCTCCTGATATAGGACATACACATCCAACACACTGACCAATATTCTATGGTGGGTCACATGAGTGATCCGTAAGCAATCTTCTCTGCAGAGTGAGATAATTTCTGTGGTATTTTACTAAGACCAAAGTCTGCCAACTTCTTTAATTACGCCTGACTTTAACTGACTGTTCCATTCAAATTCCTACAAATGTCACACCCAGTTTTTTTTTTTTGTATGAACTGACCATTTTCAATTGTGTTTTGTTGATACTGAGTCATAGGGTACCACAATCATGCCTCCCCCCCCCCCCCTCCTCCCTCACAGGACCACAATCAGTTCCGAGGACAATACCACAAAATGTGACCTTCATTGAAGCTCCATGAGCAAAGCTGGTCTCCTCAACATTTACTGCCAGTCACTGGAATAATCCAAATATGACCTCACTGTGTGGTTGTTTGTCCCACAGTGTGCTGCAATCCATTTGTTGCACCCTGTTCCCTAAATGGCTGCTGGAACAACCTCCTTTTCAAGATGCTGAATGAGGTCCTCAGGTACACGCACTGCACATTGTTCATATAGCTAAGCAGTATTCCCAAAATTTTTATGAAAATGCTTCTAATCACATATCACACACAGAGTTGTGGTAGCAGTGAAAGCGTTAAAATACATTCATTAGTTAGCTCTACATTTCATAAAAGGTATCATAAAAATCATTAGATATAAATGAAAGAGTCAGAAGCAAAGGGGTGTAAGTATACTTCTTATAATTTTGATAAGACTAAATTCACTTGTACCTCTTTCCTTCTGACATCCTCAAATAAGATAGTTGTGTTCAATTTCATTTATTTTGCTAATTTAATATCATCTCCAAGTTCATTAAATTTTAAAACAAGTTTAATGGGACAAATGCATCCTATCACAATTTTTGTGAAATCAGGAGTCAGACTGCTAGTTAATATTCTCATCACAGCCTGCAAATTACTGTCTGTTAAACAGCTTCGGTATTTGCCCTTGTTGATTTTCAAGCAAGAAAAACTTTGTTCACAAATATACGTCGATCCAAATGTGGAGAACATTTTGCCTGCAAATTTCTTGATACATGGAAATGTTTCAGCTGACAAAGATTTATAAAAGTCAACTAAATTTACAGCACTAAACATTTCTTTCACTGCGTGATCTGCCTGCATGTCAATCAGTTCAAGTTGCAGCTCCTGTGGTGCAGTGTCAATATCAGCAGTGATGGGATACAATAAAACATTAAATTGAGGCTCAATTTTCTTAAAATCCTGAAATCTTGTAGTAAACTCCGCCTCTAAACTCTGGAGACAAATCCCTAATCTTAGCTGAAACACTTCCAGGTACTTTCTGTTTCCCTAGTAAAGGGAAATGACAAAATTTGCCTTCATTTGCTTGCCTTGCAAACAGACCTAGTTTTGCTTTAAATGCTTTGACATGTGTCCACATTTCATGAGCAAACAACCCCTTTCCCTGCAATGTCACATTCAGCTCATTCAGTTTTTCAAAAATATCAGCTGCAAACATCATCTCATATCTCCACTCTTCACATCCTATTTTTGCAACAAAATCATGAGATATTTCCTTAGTGTCCAGAAATAAAATAATTTCATCCTGTAATGCCCAGACTCTCTTTAATACTTTGCCCAAGCTCAACCACCTCACACTGTTATGGTAAATTACAACTTCATGTGAATTTAAAAATTTTTCGCCAGTCTGCGACGGCTCACCTGAAGATGACTGGCAGGTGCCCAGTTGAAATATCGTGCGAAGTATTGAACGACGACCAGCTGCAAGCCCGAAATTTGTTTGAACAGTCAATTCGCCAGGAAAATTTTAAAATTCACATCAGACGCCTTTACGGGGAGGAGATGGCCTCACATATCCGAAGTTTCGAGAAGCTACATGGTAAAAGAGCAAAGCTTTTAAGTTCATTAACCTTTTTATTGAGATGTCGGGACCATGGCATTATACCAAAATTTGCTAGAGTGACTCATTTCATTAAGACCGCTACTGCACGGAAGATTACTGAGAAGGCTAGTCATGCTATTGTCAAGGAGAGGATTTGCTATACAAGACGAAGGTTAGATGCTATTTCAGCAGAACTTTACCAGTTACATCTGAAGGTTGCAAGGTATCTTTCTCCTGTATCATGGGACTGGGTTGATGGAGTGACTTCGGCCAAGTTCGAGTGGATCCACAATGATTCTAACTGTCGGCAGATATCAAAATTTGATCAACTGTTGCCACAGAAGCCGTCGCCAGAAGGGATAATGGTACGACGTTCCGTTGTCAATCTCACGGAGAAGAATTTGGATGACGCTACGCTGTCTGTATTAAGCAAGGGACTCAATTTTGCACCTACACCTACAGCACCGCCATTAATAAGTATTTTGAGTGGTGTTGAAGAAGCTGTACGACGTCTTCCTTTGGATGCTGCAGACAAAATAAAAAGGGAAACTTGCCGTGCTCTGTTGAAGGCTCCTACTCAACGCAGTAATTTAACCTCTGTAGGAAGGGCTGCATTACGAAATCTGAGAGAGGACCCTGACGTAGTGGTATTGAAAGCTGACAAAGGTAATGCAACTGTTTTGTTACCTCGTGGTGTGTATAAAGATAAGATGTATGGTCTGTTAAGTGACTCTACCTATAGCAGGATTGATTACGATCCTACAGGACGTGTGCAACGAAGAACTTCAGCACTATTAAATTCCTCCTCCTTACCGCAAGAGACCATCAAGAGGTTAAGACCACAAGGTTGTGTACCTCCAAGACTGTATGGCCTTCCTAAGATTCATAAAGAGGGTCTTCCTCTGCGTCCAATAGTGAGCACCATTGGAGCTCCTACATATTATTTAGCTAAACATCTCGCTTCCTTACTGAGACCTTTCGTAGGCAAGTGCTCACATCACATACGAAACTCAGCTGATTTTATCAATAGACTGGGGGCTCTTCGTCTTGGCACTGTAGACCTTCTAGTAAGTTTTGATGTGGTCTCACTTTTTACAAAAGTTCCTCTTGCAGATTCTTTGACACTGATTGGTAACATGTTTCCTGTTGATATCACTGCTTTGTTCAGGCACGCACTTTCCTCAACTTATTTTATGTTTAATCAAGAATATTTTGAACAGACTGACGGTGTCGCCATGGGTAGCCCCGTCTCCTTTGGTGGCCAACCTTTTTATGGAGGATTTTGAAGAGAGAGCGCTTGAATCAGCTGCCCTGAAGCCAACAGTTTTTTGGCGGTATGGGGATGACACTTTCATAGTGTGGCCTCATGGAGAAGATAAATTAATGGAGTTTCTACATCACCTCAACTCCATTCATAGCAACATCCTGTTCACCATGGAAATAGAGAAAGATGGTTGTTTGCCTTTCTTGGATGTCCTGGTTCGAAGGAAGAATGATGGTTCTCTAGGGCATTCAGTTTACCGGAAACCCACTCATACAGATTTGTACCTGCAAGCATCGAGTTGCCATCACCCATCGCAAACCATGAGTTTGCTTAAAACACTTGTTCATAGAGCTCATACTGTCTCAGATCTAGATAGCTTTCCTCAAGAACTCGCCCATCTAAAGACAGTATTAAGCGAAAATGGGTATTCCATCCGGCAGATTAACAGGGCACTAACAGTTAAAACTAAGAAGCAGGAAGTGAATAAAGAGGAGAACATGCCGGAACAATCTTTAGCTTTTCTTCCTTTTGTTGGCAACACTTCGTTTAAAATAGCAAGAATCCTCCGAAAATTTCAGGTAAAAGTGGGTTTCCGCCCACCATCGAAGATTGCAGACCTTGTGGGATCAGTTAAGGACAATCTGTTACTACGAAAGGCTGGAATTTACAAGATACCGTGCCAATGTGGTATGGCTTACATAGGTCAAACTACACGCACCGTGAAAGAACGCTGCACTGAACATCAACGTTACACCCGCCTTTTGCAGCCAAGCAAGTCCACTATTGCTGAACATTGTATTTCTACTGGACATTCAATGGAGTATGAGAAAACAATGACTTTGTCCACAGCAACGTCTTTCTGGGACTCCATCATTAAAGAATCCGTAGAAATACGACTGGCGGAAAATCTGTTAAACCGTCACAGCGGCTACCAGCTGGACAGTGCATGGAATCCTATCATCTCCAAGATTTGCTCAAATCGAAGACGACAGAGTGCGTCGACGGCCATGGCAAATAGCAATGCAGAGGGCGACTGAGTTCCGCTATTCCACCAGCGAGGGCGCTGCCGGCGGGCAGTGTGGTTCAACTATCAAGTTTTCGACGCATGCGCAGAATAGTTACAGTACGCTATATACTGCGAAACGGAGGACGTTTTCGTCAGTCTGCGACGGCTCACCTGAAGATGACTGGCAGGTGCCCAGTTGAAATATCGTGCGAAGTACTGAACGACGACCGGCTGCAAGCCCGAAATTTGTTTGTACATCTTCATGTTCTGCCCCCACCTCCTCAAGAAGAGATTTGAACTGTCTGTGATGAGTGCCCTAGCTCTGATTGTGTTCACAACACCAACAACAGGATCTACGACATGCTTTAAGTCTAGTGCAGTCTTGCAGATGTAAAATACAATGAAAATCCAAAATGTCACTGTCTGTGTCTTCGGCTTGTAACTTGGGTTTTAAAAATTTCACCATACCTATATTTTTCCCACAGAAAGCTCTGGCCCCATCTGTTGTAATGCTTACCATTTTGTTCCAGGGTAAGCCACTTGTTTTCACACAATTAACAACGCGTTCTAACAAGTCCTGACCAGTGGTTCTATCTTTCATGGATACTATACCAAGTAATTCCTCGGTGATGACAAAATGTTCATTAATTCCACGGATAAAGATGAGTACTTGTGCAGTGTCTTCAATACCTGTGCTTTTGTCCATTGCCAGTGAAAACCAAACAAAACCTTCGCTCACAGTCTTTAGTTGGTCTGCAAGTTCGTCACTAATTAAATCAATGCACTGCGCTATAGTCCTCCTTGACAACAAAATACTCTCAAATTTGGTTTTAATCTCAGGACACAATACACTTGCACACTCTACCATGCACTGTTTAATAAACTCGCCATCCGAAAAAGGTTTGTTTCATTTAGCAAGGTTATAGGCAACCATGAAACTTGCTTCTGTAGCACTATTTTGAAGTGGTATTTGCTTCCTAAATAACGCTTGTTGCTTCTTCAAGTGTTTCACGAACTCTGCTGCTTTTATATTTCGTTCTTCATCTGAAAGTTTGCAGCCAAAGTCATTGTGTTTTGTTTCGTGAGATCGTTTCAAATTGGTTCAAATGGCTCTGAGCACTATGGGACTTAACATCAGATCGTTTCAGATTGTACTCCTTGAATACGGCAACTGTATCATGGCATAGTAAGCATGCGGCTTTATTTCCTGCATCAATAAAGAAATATTTGGCCGTCCAGCCTTCATTAAACAGATGGCACTTATCACCGACTTTATGCTTCTTCTTAGGAGTCATGATTGCACTGAAGTAAAAAAAAAAATAAAATAAAATAAAAAAAATAATTAAAAAAACCGTGGTACTGCTGCACAGACAAAACACAAGTAAACCACCCAAAAAGAAGAAAATTGCTCTGAACGTCGTACTATTCACTCGGCGCAGGAGAAATACAGCATTGCCATCAGCCACCACGTGGAGCATAAATTTGCGCCAATAGCAGGATGCACAGTGCTTTTTTCCATGCCCGTGGTGGCTAATGGTAGTGCTCCCATAATCCACTGCACCCACATTGAGCTAGGTTGGTTGCGTGACTGTAGAGACATCTGTCTGTAGTAAGCACTTCCAAGCAGCGCAGACGCTTGCCAATTTTTTTAGTCGCGCAGGGAAGGGAAATTTTGTTTTTCCTACGATTTTTGTAAATGTCTTGGCGGGCCACACAAAACCCCTCTGTGGGCCACATGTGGCCCGCAGGCCGCTATTTGCCCACGCCTGCCCTAAGGTGTTCCAATAGCACCATACATTTGAACTGTCGATGATTAATAGACCCTATCCTTTTGCATTTGCCTCTTCTTGACATAGGTCATACCAGCTTTCTCAACAGGTGAAGCAAGTCTCTATGGTTCAGTCTCAGAAAAAGACAGCACCTCAAACTTGTTTGTTAGGGAGAACTCATTGTTACACTGATACCCCTGGCATCTGTCTTCCCTGTACAGGGCACTTAGCCCTAGCACTGACATGCTACTCAGCCAATGGACAAGTACTGACAGATCCCATTCTTTCTGTAGAGGGGACAGGATCCACAGGAGAGGATAGTGCTTGAGGTACCTTTGGTGTATCTGGTACATGGTAGGCCTCACAACACACCCATTCGCAGCAGCTCCCAATCTTTTGACAGTACTCAGTGCTATTCCCAGCTGCTTTCAAACGTCAACCAACTCGTCCCATGTTCGAGAATAACGCTCAGTGGGGATGCATTCTGGCTGGTGCAATGTTTTACAAAATAGTGAACCAGTAACATTTAAATTAGCTTCCTGATTCTCTTAACATATGGATATGCTAAGCTAGAAGTATTATCAGTTCTCTTTAAGAACTGAAGTATTTGGCACACACAATGTTGTTTCTATTGAGGCAACAGAAAAATCTGGGATACAAGTTATTAGTCTCCTGAAACGTTGAGGCTATTGTCATTAAAAACTTGAAAATAGCATTAATTTATGATAAATGCAGGTAACATACAATGCAGTTGAAAGGGAACACTAGATATAACAATATGTTAGCTACAATATCTGCTACATTATATCATGACAGTCAATGAAATAGGTAATGCATGACACTCAACTTCTCAAAAATATGTTAAGTCATACTGGTGTACACTGAAATTCGAGGTGAATGATTCTTTAAAGGAGGGTACTATAGCTAAAATTGTATAAGGCATTGATGCTGATTACAACTGAGCTGTAGCACAAAATAAATTTTTCGTGGCCTGCAAAATATGACAATACACATGAAACACACTTGAGTTTTGATGCAATAAACACAAAAAAGCACGTAAAAACTACTTTAAGTTTTTGGACATGAGGTTTCAAGGCAAAGTTGTCTGACATCTGATCCTACTCAAACACTAAGAACATAGCCAAAGTTGGCTTATATACACATCAATTTAAGTAAACGAAAGTGCAAATTGTACATATTTTGCATTTAGCTGGTTTCATGTCATGTTTTACACTGGCAAGCCAAACACACACACACACACACACACACACACACACACACACACACACACACACACACACACACACATAAAATGTAAAACGTGAAGCACAAATATGTATTATTTGTGCAACCCAAGCTGACACTTTACCAACAGTAATTCATTCTTGACTATTTCCTACCACTTTTTTCAGATTGGCATACAATATTTCTATACCAAATAAGGTAAGACATTTTCTGGGGTGGGGAGGTGGATGATTGATAAGAATAATGAGGTCCCATGTATAAGCCTACAGCTTTTCTGGTTTACACAGGTAGTGTTTCCAATAGGATTGGTTGTATCCTGGAGAAATACAGTGTGAAATGTGCTCTTCGACATCCATCTAAGATCACTGTGCGTTTGTGCCAGTTTTGCATGGAGCATGTGGAGGGGAACACTGCCAGCATGAACTGAAGGTCACAACTCTATTTTCTGGGGGTTGTCTGTAACAGTCTATCAGGGAACCTATGTTAATTAATATACAGAAGCAATATCAGGCACATTGCTCTTTAGTACTGTTGAATTTGGCAAGCATTTTGGAGCAGAAAACTGGAAAAACCATCCCTTGAGAACTGTAGCATTCATTTCCTAATGTTTCACCTTGCTTTCCAGAATGAAACATCACTAAATATTCCAGATGAAGTGACAAACCAAGCCACTGGGAAAGACAACTGTCTTATCACCCTTGCCAATTGGTGCTTTTGTTGTTCCATTGGTTACACAGTTCCTTTAACCAGTGTCTTGTCAAGTAAAACAATGTCAATTAATAAAATGCTCTTCATGACATGCAAATACTGGCATCTCCAGGCCACTCTGATTCTTCTCTTGATCATAAAATTCGGAGTCAAATATTTTGTGCCAGAAACCAAGCCTGCAAAGAAAGTTTTGAAATGATAAATTACACCTATTAAATAACCCCACTTCTTTGAAGCAGAGAAGATGCTTGTTGAAAGTAGGGTACTCCTTGCTCTGATAAAACCATATATATGTATGTGTACTGTGTACTGCTCGAATGTGTTAATCTTGGTTAGCCATCTGTCTTTTCACTTCTAGCCTGGTGTTTCCAGGAGCTACTCCTGGTGGAATTTCATCATTCTCTTATTCCTCATTTTCTTTCTCCTTTCCAATTGCAGCACCACAGGCCGGAATGTTAAATGCGGTGGCTGCTCTGTCCACACTCCAGAAATACCGTATTTACTCGAATCTAAGCCACACCTGAAAAATGAGATTCGAAATCAAGGGGGGGGGAAAAAAAAAAAAAATTTCCCGAATCTTAAGTCGCACCTGAAATTTGACACTCGAAATTCAAGGGGAGAGAAAAGTTTTAGGCTGCACCTCCAAATCGAAACAAACTTGGTCCATTGTTATATGAGACACGATTTAGGTCGAATGAATGACAATACAGCTACAGTAGTTTGGTTCCAGTCGTAAGCTTAGCAGTTAAGCTTTACCAGGTAGCCATTGCTATGCGTCAGGCGCTCCATCCATATTTATATGGGTACCCTTCCTTTTTCACGTGCTTTGTCTAGTTTGAATTGATTGCTTATTTTTCTTTAATCTGATAAGTGCCGTTCTCTTTGTTACAGGTGTTTACGTCACTCTAACCTGAAAATGCATTTCTGTACTGTGTCATGCATTGTGTGTCGCATTCTGATAATGAGTGTTTACGGCCTGTCGCCGCTCGCGGCATGGGTTGCTTTTGTGCACACTACCGCCGCTTAAAAAAAGAGCGGAATCGTCTCATTAGCGAAACAATGGCAAGAGACTGCTATTTGTTGTTACTTACACTGCTGCTTTCTTTGATAATGATCAACAAGAACCAAATAATAGACTGCGTATGATAGATGTTCTGAACGAGAGTTTAGCGAAAATTTTTCTCCATTTGAAAATCTTTGCAGACGCCTCTTTAGTACATTACATTCTGCACAGAAATTAGAGTCAAATTAGATTTAAAAACCTAGTCAATTGCTGTGCTTCATTTCTGACTGAATCACTATTAAGCATAAGAATAATACGAATTATTATTATTTAGCGTATGGCTAATACAGACATATCATGAAATTACGTATA
The DNA here is from genome assembly GCF_023864345.2 of Schistocerca serialis cubense. NCBI lineage: Eukaryota > Metazoa > Arthropoda > Insecta > Orthoptera > Acrididae > Schistocerca > Schistocerca serialis. Next base: position 142,753,503 of record NC_064642.1, on the reverse strand, counting down.
CATATGTACATACTGACACACAAGAAACTTAAGTTTGTCTTTACAACTGAATATCCAGTCCTCCAATCCAGCGCACTGCATCTGGAGTTGCTAGCAGGAAGTCCTCTTTGGCGCCATGATAGGCTCGAATCCTGCATTCACTGACAATGTGATGAACAGTCTGGTATGGAGCCCCGCAGTCACAAGCTGGATCAGGCAGCTTCTTCCACTTAAAGAGAGCATCCCTGCATCGCCCATGGCTGGTACGGATTCTGTTGAGAGTAGACCATGTCTTGCGTGGTAAGTCGAATCCACTTGGAAGTTTAGCACCTGAGAAGATGTTATGCAGGTGCACATCTGTCACTGCTTCCCACCGACCTTTCCATTCTTCAGGTGGTTTGAAATTCTTAGCAACCATGTCAGCGGCATCGCACAGAGTTGGATGAATTGATTTCAGTCTCTTGCGATTTAAAAGTGGCAGGTCGCTATGCACGGGTAGGTTAGAATTCCTGGAGATCTTGTGGAATTCTCTCATAAGGGCAGTACATCTGCGTAGATCAGGAGGCATTATACCGGTTAACAGTGGAAGCCAGTAAACTGGAGTAGATCTGATTGTGCCAGATATTATGCGCATTGTCGTATTCAGCTGGGTACCAACAAGCCTTGTATGATGACTATTCATCCAAACAGGTGCACAATACTCAGCACTTGAGTATACCAAGCCCAGAGCTGAAGTTCGCAGGGTGGTTGCTGAAGATCCCCAGGTAGTTCCACATAGCTTATGGAGGATGTTGTTTTGAGTCCTCAGCTTTTGAACTAAGTTAAGAAGGTGTTGTTTGAAGCATAGTGTACGATCCAGGATGACACCAAGATATTTTGGGTTCCAGTTGTGACGAAGAATTCTGCCTCTGAAACTTACCTCCAGTTTTACGTTCGCCAACTGGTTATTTAGATGGAAGCAACACACTTCTGTTTTACTCACACTGGGTTGGAGTCTCCAGATTTTGAAGTAATTGTCTAATGCAGACAGGTCATTGGCTAAAATCTCTTCTGTTGTCTTCATTTCCTGGTGTTTGACGGCTAGAGCCAGGTCATTGGCATAGCAGTATTTTCTGGACGAAGTGTCAGGTAGATCAGATAGATATAGGTTGAACAGTAAGGGTGAGAGAACTGATCCTTGAGGCAATCCATTGTTCAGCTTCCACTCCTTACTTATGTTGCTTCCAGTGATTACCTGGAACTTCCGATCACTTAGCATGCTGTTAATCAGTCGAGCCATTGTTCTGCAGGGTATGATGGCTCGACTGATTAACAGTGATCGGAAGTTCCAGGTAATCACTGGAAGCAACATAAGTAAGGAGAGGAAGCTGAACAACGGATTGAACAAGAAACATTGGATCAACTATCAGACTCCTTCAACTGAATATCGAAAGCATTAGCAGGGCAAAGTGTGACTACCTGTCAAAATTTTTGCTGGACAACAAATCGATGTCGTCGCCATTCAAGAAACTCATGTTTCCAGCGAAGAAATATTCCGAAGCCGAAGTTGAATTCCTGGATATTCTGCACTTGGAGTAACTTACCATGGGGTGTATGGTATTGCTACGTATGTCCATAACAACATAAATGAAGCTTCGCTGATTTCTGTAAGCGTGGAGGCAGATATACATACAGTTGTCATACAATTGCACGGCATTACTATTACAAATGTTTACAAACCACCCAAAACAACATGGCCTGATTTTGTCCTACACACAGCAGAACATCCTGCAATTTACATAGGAGACTTCAATAGTCACCATGAACTTTGGAAGTACTCTCAAAATGATGAAAATGGGAGCATGCTTGCAGAATGGATCGAAGAGAATAATCTTCATCTAGTGTTTGATGCCAAAGATCAAGGCACTTTCAGGCCAGCTGCTTGGGACAAGGATTCAAATCCTGACTTATGCTTTGTTAGCTGCAACGAAACTGGCTTTCCCATCAACACCACAAGGAAAGTGATAGATGCCTTTCCTCACAGCCAACACAGACCTGTAATACGAATATAAACATGAGATGATATGTATATTCTTCCGCGTTTGCTGTTGTCTCACTCTAGTTTCGTAGTTTATTAGGCAGACACGAAAGAATACATGGCAAAATGTTTATATTCGTATTATTCTTATGGTGAAGAGAATACTGCATGTGATTCACGATTCATAAAGTTCCTATTAGCAACCATCTCTTCTCACAGGTAGAAAAAATTCAGAACGTAGAGTTGGCCATATTGACAAACATCCCAAACAGTCTTGCCAGTCGGATTTTCATAGTACATTGAAATGCTGTTACATTCGAAGATGAACAATACGGAATTTGTATTTACTTCGTTGGATAATGTATGAAAAAGCAGCGGTCGAAACTCGCGGCGGAGCAAAAAAGCTCGTCTTCCACTTTTTTTAATTTATTTACTGTTGCAGAGGCTTCAGCGCCAGTATTTATCTTTGTGCGTGCAAAGCATGCCTGTGTAGCGCTACATATATTCGATGGAAGAAGTTAGTTGTGGCGGCACCTACCAACATTTTTTCATAACTTCCACTTACTTTGAACACGATTCTACGCCGCAGGTGATTTTTGGATTGCAAAAACCGGAAAAAAGTGCGGCTTAGATTCGAGTAAATACGGTATATAAAATCAGACCCTCACAGTTGCTCTCCAATTCAAAGCAACTGATGACTGAATTTTACCCATAACACAACTTCAGAGCATCGGCTGATGAACACACAACACTCCAATGATCAAAGAAATACTACACTTCACAACACAAACATTGGAAGCTCACCAGCATATGCTACTGTTTACTGCCAAGGTGGCAACAGGACGGGCTATACCTGCTGGCCTGTTACTCGCCAAGGAGAGGAAAGGTTCATCATCAGTATTAGTTGGACAACAGTATCATATCCCCAGCATTGAACTAGAGTGTCAAAAGTTATTTCAGTCGCACAGCAGAGCCTTTTTAGGGTCTGTAAAGGATGATCTGGGTTTGCGTAAGGTGGGTGTCTACTGTATTCATTGCAGTTGTGTCACATCATACATCAATCCCACCATCAAGTCTGAATGACAGATATCTATCCATCGTAAGCATGATCCCGATGTAAGCAAGCACATGCACGGCAATTTGTCAGCAGTCATAGCAAGTTGATGGATATTACTAAGCTACTGGAAGTAGACCCTATTTATATACTGGATTTTTTTGTTATGCTATCACTAATGAAACTAAGACATTGTAAAGTATTCACAAACAGCAATGGTTTTGCTGATCAGTATGCTAAATGCTTACACCATGTATAATCACTTTCTCTGAACAATTCTGTGCAAGACATTATGGCTAGCTCTGATCAGTGCTTGTTGGACGTGGTTTGTAAATACTCCCTCAATTTCTCCTTTGTACATGAAATGCTGAAACTCTTACATTTTCACCTTCTTTTTAATAAATTTGAGAAACATGGTATAATATCATAAAAATATCACCAAATCTACACAGATGTAGTAGCATAGTGGATACAGTAACTGATTTGTATATGCAAGGTTGTGAGTTCGATTTCACTTTTTTCTTTCTTTTCTTTCTATTTTATGTTTATCAAAATGACATTCACTGTTGTACACTTGACAGCAGATGAAGTGTGTGGAGGAAAATCAACCTTTGTTACGTGACTATGTACTCTTCACCGTTACTCAGTGTGTTGGTGGTGATATTTCTGTACAGGAGCATTCAGTTGTATACACCATTCTGGAAAAAGATCAGGAGGGTGCTAAGAACCTCTTCCGTTGTGAGTACTGAAGAAACTCCTTCCCAACAGGAAAAGGAAGAAGGTAGATTGTACTGAACTGTTTTTTGTATCACAAATGACTGGGCATTATCATGAAGACATGAATGGTGAAGTGTTCCAAAAATGGTTCAAAGATATTCTACCCAAATTAGAGCCCAACAGTTTTATAACTATGGACAATGCTTCATGTCATAGTGTTAAGGTTGAGTGTAGGCCACAAAAATCTTGGAGGAAGGAAGACAATGTAAACTGGCTGATGAGAAAGGGAGCACACAACAATCCTATTGTGATTAAGCTTGAATTACTGGAACAGGTTGAAGCTGATGTTTTAGATTAGTGCATTATTGTTGAAACAGCGCAGTCTACAGATCACACTGTCATTAGGTTACCGCTGCAATTTGAATCCCCACAGAATTTATTTGGAGCCAAGTTAAGGATATGTCACAAGAAGTAATATGACATTTAAGCTACCAAACACGTTTAAATTAGTGCTCGAAGCTCTGTTGCACGTCAGTACCAAACACTGGTGGGATCCAGAACAACAAGTAATAAAAAGTGCTTGGATGGTTTCAGAGATTGTGGCGTTGATTAGCTACTTATCATTCTTGAGGGTGCCAGTTCCACTGATGAAATTTCTTCTTCAGATTCAGAGATGGAAGGAGCTCAGAGGTTACCATACGGCTGAGGTGAGTAATACCTCAAGTGATTTCAGTTATACAGCAAAATCTCTGCAATACACTCATAAAATCACACCCTGCTCTCACAGATAAATTATACTGTGTTCACACAAGTATTTTTATGCTCTTTTTCTAAGCTAAAATGTGGTTTCTGCCTGGTCCCTTAACAAGAGTATTACCAGAGTATTATTGTATATTGATGTATCCCTTCTATAAATTAAATAGCATTTTAAGTTTTATCATTTGTGTACTGTTTGCAGATTTTATTAATTATCTGCAGGTGTAATGTTTGGTCTAATCTGCTTCTGAATGTTTTATTTTGATACTTTTGATGCAAATGATTTCAGTGTTCCAGTATTTTCAAATACCTATCTATGAGACATGTTTAAATAAATCAACTGGAAACAGTTTAAACAAAACATTGTTAACATTCACTTTTGGAATGTTGAACTGAAACAAATAAGCTTTCACACGACTACCTACAGCTGTTCACAACACTGTGGGCTTTATGGACCAGCTTTCCTGTTTACGTGCACTGGTAATACATTGTTGCATTGGGTTATCTCCACTGAGTAGTGCAGGTGAGCTAGACTGCTGCATAAAATGTAAGGTAATTTTTTGTACCCAACTATACACAGCTGAACTCCCACCGGAAATAAAATCCAATGAGATTATAGCAAATAAAAAAGACTATGCAGTGTAATGTCTACATCAGGTTTGTTACGATGAAGAGAGTATCGAACAGTTAACATATGTCTACAACAACCAAAAAACTTGCAACTGCAGGACACTGCCTTGGGACCGATAAACAGGTGGAATAAAACAAGAGAGATTCAAGAGTGTCCTTTCTGTTATTGCACAACGTTATTAAGGAAGCTGTTGAGATTGTTGCCATGCACAGTGATCTCTTAGTTCATTTTTTCCTTAAAAATGATGGACTGTTCGCTAGTTCAAATGTCAATGGGTGTCGAGGATGTTACCCAGCTGCATTCCTGTAACTTATTTGAACATTCTGATTTTAACCAACCATAAATTCCCATTTCAGATTTTTTGGATTAAATTTTTATATATGTTTTGTGCATATTAAATTGATTTTCAATTGTGAATCTCATGCTCATGAATCTTTTGCTTATGTCACTGAAGACTCAGTTCCATGAAGTCCTTGCATTTGGCACCATGTGGTGGCAAAATTAATTAGTGGGTACTGTAGATGTAGTAAACACAACCCTCTTCCTGCCAGCCTGATTCTTTGGATAAATGGACATGCTTTAGCTGTACTACACTGACTCCAAGGACACACATCAAACCCATAAAAATACTATGAAGAAAATAACCAAAGGAATTGAATTCAATACAGCTTTCTACTACTTTTTGCTACTGTAGTGGGCTTTCTGGGTAGATGTTGAATAAACAAGAAGTTTGACTTAATTTGTTAAGATAAATTACACCAGGCTCCAGGCTGAAATGGAACAGCTAATATACAACTTTTCTATAATATGATTGTAAATGAAATATGGCAACTATCAAAGTTATAATCAAATGATATGCTTACCTCAACATATCCACTTAGTGGAAAGTCCTTACGGAATGGATGCCCTTCAAATCCATAATCAGTGAGGATGCGGCGCAAGTCAGGGTGATTTGCAAAGAACACACCAAACATGTCCCAGATCTCCCTCTCATACCAGTTGGCAGCTTTGAACACCTCACACACTGAATCAATAGGCGTAAGTTCATCTGTATAGGTCTTCACCCTTATACGTGAATTGAATCGAAGTGAGAGTAAATTGTAGACCACCTGTCAAATGTATCAATTACGTAAGGAACATATTCAATCAGATACACTTACTTATTACTTCGGACACACAATATACAGGGTTATTACAAATGATTGAAGCGATTTCACAGCTCTACAATAACTTTATTATTTGAGATATTTTCACAATGCTTTGCACACACATACAAAAACACAAAAAGTTTTTTTAGGCATTCACAAATGTTCGATATGTGCCCCTTTAGTGATTCGGCAGACATCAAGCCGATAATCAAGTTCCTCCCACACTCAGTGCAGCATGTCCCCATCAATGAGTTCGAAAGCATTGTTGATGCGAGCTCGCAGTTCTGGCACGTTTCTTGGTAGAGGAGGTTTAAACACTGAATCTTTCACATCACTATGCGTCAAACTTGCCCGCACGCGTTCAACCGTTTCTTCGCTCCCTGCAGGCCGACCCGTTGATTTCCCCTTACAGAGGCATCCAGAAGCTTTAAACTGCGCATACCATCGCCGAATGGAGTTAGCAGTTGGTGGATCTTTGTTGAACTTCGTCCTGAAGTGTCGTTGCACTGTTATGACTGACTGATGTGAGTGCATTTCAAGCACGACATACGCTTTCTCGGCTCCTGTCGCCATTTTGTCTCACTGCGCTCTCGAGCGCTCTGGCGGCAGAAACCTGAAGTGCGGCTTCAGCCAAACAAAACTTTATGAGTTTTTCTACGTATCTGTAGTGTGTCGTGACCATATGTCAATGAATGGAGCTACAGTGAATTTATGAAATCGCTTCAATCATTTGTAATAGCCCTGTATAATTTCTCAACTATCTGTCAACAATTTTTGCAGGTATATCAGTCAATTTTGTCATAACCTATTTTAAATTCTGTTAATGACACATAACTATACTTAATGTAATTGGAGGGATAAAAAATCTACCCACCAAGCAGTGGCAGAACACACACATAAAATAAGGTTATAATTTGGCAAGCTTTCGGAGCCAGTGGCTCCTTCAGGCACAAGGGTTGAAGGGGAAGGAAGACGGGTGAAGGAAAAGGACTGGAGAGATCTAGGAAAATGGATAGATTTCAGAAAAGTCACCCAGAACTGCAGGTCAGTGGAGACTTACTAGACACGATGCGAAGGAAATACAGACTGTTGTGGACTGCACCTTAGAGTTTAAAGGTCGAAGACAGGGTAATATGCAAGACAGAGATTACCACTAAAACATCGTGTAAGAGTTAATAAGAGTGAGAAGCTCAGTGCATTGTACATAACAGAGGTGGGAGGGGATGGCAAAAAATAGACAGTTAAGAAAATGAAAGATGTAGAACACTAAAATGGAGTGAAGAAAGGAGTAATTATTGTGAAGAAATGCTGAGACAGAAGAAATTAATGTAAATTAAGGCCATGTGGGTGGAGAGAACCAAGGGTATGTTTTAATGCTAGTTCCCACCAGCGGAGTTCTGAGAAACTGGTGTCTGAGGGAAGAACCCAAATGGCACGTGGTGAAACAGGCACCAATGATGATGATGGAGGTTTGAAGTGAGGGGTGCTCAAAATCATTGTCATCAGCACTGTGACAAAAAAATCAGCATGCTAACCTGCGTCCCCACACGCAGAGCAGTTTATAATGTATTAAAGCCTGCCTCCCATCCCCATCAATTTAGGGATGATGCCTGACAGTTCACAAAAATTCACCACTCTTAACACTGGAATCAGTATCTATGAGGATGGTGGGCAGATCTCCACTGAGACTGAGGGCTGCCCTAATATCCGAATATAGGGCACAAGTTGCCAAAATATGCTGAACTGAAAGTGGCATGGCACAAACTGCACAGAGTGATGGATCCTCCTGTCAGAGGAGGAAGCCACGTGTTAAAGATCTATGTCCGCTGCGCAGTCTAATAAGCAGAACCTCCTTCCAGCAGTGAGGCTGACATGATGTCCATAATGCCTTTGTGGTCGATTTGAGCGACCGTAGTTTGTTTTCTGTCACCTGCAATCATTCAATCTTCCAGTGACGCATGATGTGTTTGTCAGAAAATGTGATGGTGGCCTGCAAGGGAATGGGACACTGACAGACAGCACCATCCCCACATGCTTCCTTGGTAGCTTTGTCGGCCATGTCGCTTCCCTGTATCCCGGTGTGGCCAGGCACCCAGCAAAAGATTGCTTCCTTGCCACAGTGTTGCAGCTGCTGTAATGAGTCACGGATTAGCTGAATCAGCTGGTCTACTGCATACAGTTGGTGAAGTGCTTGCAGTGCACTAAGCAAGTCAGAACAGACAAGAAACCTTGTACAGTGATATCAGTAATTTGTAAATTGTTCCGGAAAATCCTGTCAGAGGAAACATGCCAGAACAACTGACATTCTCTTACTGGGTTCTATCTGTATAAACAACGATAAAACTGTGGTACATACTGAAATGGACAAAAACAAAGTTGTAAAAAAAAATAATGTGGAGTACAAGTTATCTTGTCCTGTGTCAACCTTAAAATCTCTTTGAACCTCTGAAGACGCAAAGGTGGCAGTGCATTCGGTCCCTGGCTGTGTATTTTGATGCACGATAGATCCAGATCCTTGAGACAGTCTGTAGCACATATCCGAATGGCGCAGATTCCTGGACAGCTGTTCAAAGTTGGGTTGGCCCACTGAACTTCTGAAAGGCTCCAGTCGATATCCGACGGCCCTTATGGTGGACAGCATCTAACATCTTGAGGCAGGAATTATGGGCATATCCGTAGACCATGCTGCCATAACCTAAATGTGATCAAACAAATGCTCTATAAAACTGCAGGAGGCATGACCTGTCAGCTCCCCCATGTTTTTCCGCTAAAATATTTCAAAATATTCAATGACTGGAAGCCCTTTGTTCATAAGTCTTTCAGGTGTGGGAGCCAAGTTAATTTTGAGTCAAGTAATAAACCCAAAAAGCGCACAGTTTCTTGGACACTTAAAATATTGTCCCCCATTGTGAGCACTGGTTGGTTGAAATTTCAATGAGCATGATTAAAATTGACACATGTAGTCTTCTTGGATGCGAACTGAAAACCAGTTGCCTGGCCCAGGTTTCCAACTTCCTAGTGGTCGGCTGTAGCTGCTTCATCATCATTATAAGGCCAGAGGAAGGGTAGAGGATTGTAAAGTCATGCACAACCACGAGCATTTGACAGAGCTCCCGACTAGAGAGGAAATTCCATTGATAGTGATGGCAAACAATGTGACATTGAGGACACTGCCTTCGGGGACCCCATTCTCCAGTCAGACAAGGTGTCGCCAATGGGATATCAAAAACGACGTCAAGGGTGGAACGGTAGCACCTGAAACTACACTGGGAGCGGCTCAGGTGACCTCGGGATTCGAGCAGCCTGACAAGGCAGCAGCTGACCATGTGTTCAAGAGTCTTACCCATACAATTGGTAAGGGCTACACTCCGGTAACTGTTAGGAGTGCTACGGTCCTTGCCTGGTTTCCAGAATGGAATTAATATTGTCTCCTTCCAAGTAATGAGGTACTGTCCATCAAACCATGTCTGATTGAAACAAGATAGGAGCTGTCCTTTCACATGAGCACACAGATGACGAAGCATGGCATAATGGATCTCATCAGGTCCTGGAGCAGTGTGTCTGGCTGCTGACAAAGCTGATCCCTGTTCCCTTATGGATAACAGAAGGTTGTAGACTTTCTCATTAGGCATGAAGGTTTTCTGTAGTTGGACGGTGTTTGAAGTGTAGAGCTGTTCCTTTGGCCCTGATTGCCGAGTGATAGTCGTCATTCCACCAAGGTACAGGCCGTTGTCTGAGGTGGTTACTAGACTAGGGATGGGCTCTGCGGCAGCCCGTTGTAACTCCCAAATGATATGGGCCATTGTCTCCTGTGTGCAATCCTTTTGTTAAAACATAGCCTGTTGACTGTACTGCAACCAATTTGCCCTTTGCATCACCCATCTGCATGGTCTCCTGTCAGCCACTGTCCTGGTCAGTAGATGGAGCCACACTGGGAAGTAGTCACCATAATGTAAATCTGTAGCCACTTCCCCACTGAAACGAGTCTGCAATAGCTGGGGAACAAAAAGGTCAATGACTGAAAAAGACCCTTTAGCTGTGGAATAGTGTGTCAACTGACATGTTCAGAAGGCAGATATTCTCAGAATGGATGAATCGCTTGATCATCCGACCCCTGGAGAAAGGGTCAGCCGAGCCCCACAGCACATTGTGTGCACTGAAGTCCCCTACCAGGAGGAAAGAGGTGTGGGAATGCCCGGAAGAGTTCTGCCAGTTTGTCTACATCCAAAGCATCATTAGGAGGAAGTTACGAAGAACACACTGTAATATTAAAGAGTGTGAGAACTTTCACAGCAATTGTTTGCATGGTTGTGGTTAGAGAGACAGGAGAGAGGTGGCAGCTGTCATCAATGAAAACAGCCACTCCACCTTTAGCCCTGTTTCCAGGGATATCATCCTTCCATACATGGGTGGTAAACCCACAATGCAGGTGTGTCAGTAACTTTAAGATGCGTTTCTTGTAAGCAGATGCAGAACAGTTTCTCCTGGACCAGGAGCTGCAATCCTTCCAAATGTGAGTATATCCATTTAAATTCCACTGCAACACAGGAGTCCCTGTGGAAGTCATTGTTTAGCGAATGTGGTTGTCCTCTTTCTCCCATGGAGGCAGTGATTTACCGGGGAGGTCAGGGAGGAATGTTAGCAGGCTCTCCGGTTCTGCTTGGAAGCCCATATCCTCAAGAGCAGAGCACAGTCACCATCAGAGAGGGAGAGAGCTCACCGATCCGAAGGTTTAACTACTGCTTTCTTGGACCTGGGGCTACTTTTCAAAGCGAGTTTTTCTTTACTGATGGGACGAAGTGGTTGCCCGGGTTGCAGGGACAGCTTAGTTGGGTAGCTGTATGTGGTTTATCTGGTAAGTCCATCGCTGACAGCTCCCAAATGACTTCAGTTTCAATTGGAGAATTTCCCCCACAGGTTCACCGACAAGTGCATGTGCTTGTACTTGAATCTGTGGTCTGAGTTTCTGTGGCAGCATCACATGCAGCGATTAGCATCTTAAGGGCTGATGCAAAAGTAGTAGCAAAAGAAGTTGCACAGGTTTCAAAGCTTTGAAAGATTTTTTAGCTTACCATAAGGTATGCGTCGCTTTGCTTTCAACTCCTGAATTTTCCTTTCCTCGTTGTAAACGTCATACTTTCTGTTCCATGATGGGTAATCCCCAGAGCAGTTTACACATTTCGCAGGAAGTGTACAAGAATTGCCTGATTCGTGAGCTGAGCCTCCACAACTGCCACACGTAGCCCTCCCATTACATCTCATAGTGGTATGGCCAAATCTTTGACATTTGTAGCATCGCATTGGGTTAGGAACAAACAGGTAAACCTTAAGATGGATATAGCCTGCAAGAATATGTTCAGGTAATTCTGGAGTACTGAACGTTAGAATAAATGTTGCTGATTTTTCCATTTTGCCACTAACTCTCCTCGCATAGTTCTGCACTTCCGTGTTTCCCATTCTGGGGTCCACCTCCATTACATCGGATCAGGCAACCACACACTTATTAAAGTTAAGGGTGTTATGCAACTCAGCCTCGACTGGGCAGTCACCTAAGGCATTATATCCCAGGAGCGTATATATTTGTGTTGAATTAGCAGTTTCAACTAGAAGTGTTCCATTACGAAGTCATTTGACACTTTTTCGAGACCCAGCAATGTATTCTAATGTCTTGTGAATATAGAAAGGGGATACCTTCTCTAGATTCCCCCTGTTCACTTGATTACAATGAAAGTGTTATGGCACACTAATGCCTTGTTACTATTATTCTGAGACTTCTTTTCAGGAGGACTGACCAACCAAGCTCTCTTTGATGAGTGTGTGTAGGTACTACCTGATGGTACACCCATCCCACTAGTAGTAGTAGTTTGAGGAGACTGTTCCATGGGGATCCCACAAGACGTAAGGGAAACAACCATCGAGTGAGGCAGAGATCTGCTTGCCTCAGCAAGAAACTGGGGGGAGGGGGGGGGGCATAGGTGCCCCAGAGGTTGCCCACTAGAGACTGCTGTACCTCAACAGCCATTCACCTTATCAGCACATAGCACATCTTAAGGTTGAGGTGTTTTTTATTTGTTTTGTTTTGTTTAATAGGAGTGTGTATCTTCCTCATGGTCTGAGCAGTGAAGCCAAGACCCCCATTCTCCAAAACACACAACATTCCACCGCTGCGCAACACAGAGGTCACTGAAGCATGACAAGAGCTTACGGCGACAGAGGGCTGGCAGCGCTCACCAGTCCCCAGCTCAGGAACCCCGGGGTCACCAAGACCCCGAGAGGAACAGGCACCGAAGTCACAATTGTCATGTTGTAGAGCATGCTCTGCAACAGGATATTGTATGTTGCTCTGTCTATGCCCATTCATCCTAACTGATGATTTGGTGGTAGTCATGCTGATGAAAAAGGCCAAACAGTGTTTACATAACAGCTGGTATATGACATATCATTTCACAGGTTTCCTTTGGTAGTACGAGGGCAGTTCAATAAGTAATGCAACACATTTTTTTTCTGAAACAGGGGTTGTTTTATTCAGCATTGAAATACACCAGGTTATTCCCCAATCTTTTAGCTACACAACACTATTTTTCAACGTAATCTCCATTCAATGCTACGGCCTTACGCCACCTTGAAATGAGGGCCTGTATGCCTGCACGGTACCATTCCACTGGTCGATGTCGGAGCCAACGTCGTACTGCATCAATAACTTCTTCATCATCCGCGTAGTGCCTCCCACTGATTGCGTCCTTCATTGGGCCAAACATATGGAAATCCGACGGTGCGAGATCGGGGCTGTAGGGGGCATGAGGAAGAAAAGTCCACTGAAGTTTTGTGAGCTCCTCTCGGGTGCGAAGACTTGTGTGAGGTCTTGCGTTGTCATGAAGAAGGAGAAGTTCGTTCAGATTTTTGTGCCTACGAACACGCTGAAGTCGTTTCTTCACTTTCTGAAGAGTAGCACAATACACTTCAGAGTTGATCGTTTGACCATGGGGAAGGACATCGAACAGAATAGCCCCTTCAGCGTCCCAGAAGACTGTAACCATGACTTTACCGGCTGAGGGTATGGCTTTAAACTTTTTCTTGGTAGGGGAGTGGGTGTGGCGCTACTCCATTGATTGCCGTTTTGTTTCAGGTTCGAAGTGATGAACCCATGTTTCATCGCCTGTAACAATCTTTGACAAGAAATTGTCACCCTCAGCCACATGACGAGCAAACAATTCCGCACAGATGGTTCTCCTTTGCTCTTTATGGTGTTCGGTTAGACAACGAGGGACCCAGCGGGAACAAACCTTTGAATATCCCAACTGGTGAACAATTGTGACAGCACTACCAACAGAGATGTCAAGTTGAGCACTGAGTTGTTTGATGGTGATCCGTCGATCATCTCGAACGAGTGTGTTCGCACGCTCCGCCATTGCAGGAGTCACAGCTGTGCACGGCCGGCCCGCACGCGGGAGATCAGACAGTCTTGCTTGACCTCGCGGCGATGATGACACATGCTTTGCCCAACGACTCACCGTGCTTTTGTCCACTGCCAGATCACCGTAGACATTCTGCAAGCGCCTATGAATATCTGAGATGCCCTGGTTTTCCGCCAAAAGAAACTCGATCACTGCCCGTTGTTTGCAACACACATCCGTTACAGACGCCATTTTAACAGCTCCGTACAGCGCTGCCACCTGTCGGAAGTCAATGAAACTATACGAGACGAAGCGGGAATGTTTGAAAATATTCCACAAGAAATTTCCGGTTTTTTCAACCAAAATTGGCTGAGAAAAAAAATGTGTTGCATTACTTATTGAACTGCCCTCGTATATGTTTTGCCACTTACAGGGCTGGTATAGGTGGTGGCAGGAAGGTGCTTAGGGCTTGTCTTGCAGTGTGGATGGTTACGCAGTTAGGAGCCATAGGGTAGGGAGACAGGTGCAGAAGGAACATAGGGCCTGACAAGAATATTGCGGAGATTGGGTGGGCAATGAAAAGCTATTCCAGATGTGGTGGGCAAAATCTCAGACAGAATGGTTCTCATTTCAGGACATGATTGTAGGGAGTCATGGCCTTGTGGAAGTAGCAGACTAACACATTCCAGACCAGGGAAATACTGAAGGATCAGTGGCGCTGTAGCGTCGCAGCTATTACACGACTGAAGATTTTTGCATTAAGTTTTGTTACGTTACGGCAAGCTGTTTTAGAAGCCTGCAGTTTAGTAGCATTTGGTGGTGGCCAACTTGTGGCCTGCCGTATGCGTCACAGCCACACCTGTCGCTAAAGCGGACCATGAGAATGCTCACTGTGGCGTGTACTAAAATCACTTATTCACCTCACCTAAGAAACTAAGTAACTATTTTAAATATTATCTGTTTTATTCCAAATTTGGTACATTACCTTTTGTTATTCAGACAAACTTTGTGTCAAAATTTGATACTGCTACCTATAATAGTTTCAGAGATATAAAAAACCCATTTAAAAAGTACTTAACCAAGACTTGAGGAATTAAATTTAGGAAGGAACTATAATAGTGTACCTTTTGGTATTATTTGAAAACATAAACAGAACTCTCAATGTGCAGAATTAATTAATTGAGATTTTTATATTAAAACTTTAATTTTCATTTTCGTAATATAAAATTCAGACAAAATTATTATTTGCATCTTATGTCATTGTGGGGGAGTAAATGAGAGTGAGGGAGTGTGTGTATGTGGGACATACGTCAAATTTCAAGATTAACTTTATGTAATGCATTATGCAATCACAGCGTGGGAAAGATGTTTGTACCCACATTGCTGATGACTATGTCCAGGCGTACTTGGTTTTGTAAGAAGGCAGCCAGAATAGTTATTTGTAGAGTAATGTTTTCCTAAAGTTACCTCAAGATTAATTTTCCATTTAGTTTCAATTAATAAACATTTTGTTAATATTTGCAGCACGAAATGACGTAAAAGCATCTGCAAATGTTGATTGGAGTAAAACAGTTTAAGCACAAATATGATCTTGAAAGATTGATCTGATTGGCTGTTTGTTTTGATCAACCGATCAGAGTAGTCTTTTGCATGCATTGGAATGAGTTATATGCCCTGAAAGCAGTGGCATTGAGACAGTCATGGACTAGCTGCCGGTCGGGAAGGTAATGTTAGAAGTGTCTGAAAAAGTTATTTGTAAAATGAAGAAGTGACTTATTTTGCGTTTCGTTTATATTGCCGTGCAAGCAGATGCATTTACGAACAGTTCTGTGAAGTTTGGGAGATTTTGGAGTGTTTGTTGTAGAGAAAACTACGTGTGAAACTATCGGCTTTTGTGAAGAATTCTGGATGGCGTGTTTAATATGCATTTACAGAATATGTTTAGGCGAGCATCTTCCTTTCAAGAATCACTGAAAAGGACCGAGTGTGAAACTCATTTCATAGCAGAGTATTGACTGTATTAATGTCGTAATATTTCAGGTTGGACTTAGTACATTTCTGGCTGTCTTGTGTGTGATATAAGCTGCAGGAACTGGTAGTAGATGTGCTATCGATGGAAATGTGAGCTTGTTGACACCACAGCTAAAAGACAATAAAAAAACGTTATTATCGGGAAGTGGACATTTTCAATCAATGAAGGAAGGAAGCATCCACTTTTGCCCATTATTACTAGAGATTTACAGGTTTATTTTGCTACCTGAGTTACGAGGACTATGCAATTGTAAGTATGGATGATGGTTTTCTTCAACACTACTTTTAACATCGTCTACATAGTATCTATGAGTGCAGAGCAACAGATGGTGAATGAACGCTGTACTGAGATAGGTGTACATTAATTTGCAGCTTGCTTCACTCAGTGCTAGCAAACTTTTTAACACCGCTCTGCCGCAGCGTGCTCTGAAGCTGTTTTTTGGAGGGATCAGCAGTACCAGGATTGGATGTGGTGGCCTGGGAAATCTGCTTTTGAACTACGCTGGTGCGGTAATTACATCCAGTGAAGGCTGAGGTGAGAATGGCAGTCTATTGCTGTAAAGAGTATGCGTGCAAACAAATATATTTGCCTCAGATGCTAAGGCTGTATGGGAGGGAATGTTTGACATAGAAAGGATGGCAACTGTCAGAATTTAAGTACGGTTGGTTGTTAGTTGGTTTGATGTGGACAGAAGTGTGTAGCTGGCCTCTGGTGAGGGTGAGGTCAACATTGGGGAAAGTGACATTGGATTCTGAATAGGACAATGAGAAATTCAACTGGGAGAAGGTATTCAGAGATTCCAGGAATTTTAACTGGCCTCCTGAGTCCATACAGTACAGATGTCATCAATATATCCAAACCAAACCAGAGGCTAAAGACTTATCGATCCCAGGAAAGCCCCCTTCAAGTGACACATGAAAAGGTTGGCATAGGAAGGAGCCATCCTGCTTCCCATGGCTGTACTCCTGATCTGTTTCTAAGTCTGCCCTCAAAGGTGAAGTTTTTGTTGGTAAGTATAAAGTTGATTAAGGTGAGTAAGATGGATGTCATAGATCTGAAACCAGGTGGGCACTGACTGAAGAAATGCTCAGTAGCAGGCACACGTACGTGGGGGAAGTTAGTATACAGGAAGGTGGCATCAGTGGTGATAAGCAATTTCTTTGTTGGGAGTGAGACAGGTGAAGATTTCAGATGATCTAGGAAATAGTTGGTATCTTTGATACAGGAGTGAAGTCTTTGTACTATCTGTTGCAGGTGCTGATCAACTGAGGCAGATATTTGTTCGGTGGGTGTTTTGCAGCCAGCAACTATAGTACAGCCAGGATGATTGGGGATGGGGATCTTAGGAAGAAGGTAAAAGGTGGAGGTGCGTGGTTTGGGTGGGGTTAGAAGTTCTATGGGTTGAGGTGCTAGTCCTTGTGAGGGGTCTGAGGTTTTAAGGAGGGACTGCAGGTCAGTTTGAATCACAGGGATGGGATCTAGAAAGCAGATGCTGTATGTAAAGGTGTCAGACAGCTGGCGCAGACCTTCGCCAACATACTCCTATTGGTCAAGTATCATAGTGGTAGACCCTTTGTCTGCTGGGAGGATAATAATGGAGTCATCAGCTTTCAGGGCATGTAGAGCCTGGAGCTCTGCATAGGACAGGTTATGGTCATGTTGTAGGGACATGAGGAAGGGTTGTGAAGCAGTGTTGGATGTGAAGAGTTCTTGAAAGGCTTGTAAGGGATGATTTTGAGGTAGTGGTGGTGGATCAAGTTGGATTATGGTTGTAACTGTTCAAAGCAGGGTTCAATGTCAGGGTTGCTGCCGGAAAGGTTTTGGGATTGGGTTGCAAAGTGGTATTTCCAGTTGACATTACATGTGAGAGAAAGTAGGTCCTTCACCAAAGCAGCATGATCAAATGCTGGTTTAGGGCTGAAACTGAGATCTTCGGATAATACAGATAATTCAGGAGGGGAGAGCACTTTACATGAGATGTTGAGGACACTGTAATGTTGTGACTGGTTCTTGTGATTATGAGTTATTCTTGGTCTGGGAGGCAGTGTTGAAGGCTGTGGAATGATAAGGAGGTTGACCAAGCTTGGTTTGTAGAAGAGGAGTAGTGGTTATGGTGTGGCTGTTTAGGGACCTACAGAGCGACAGGAAGGGAAACACCACTGTTCAAGTAGTTTAGGAGAAGGTGCGTTTGCTTTTTGAGGTGAAGTCTGGTATGTTGTTGCAGTTTGAAGTTGGCTTGGCAGATGATACCATCCCAGGAAACACGAGGGGCAGCAGAGAACTGCAGGATTTTGTAGGAGGAGGATAGTCTGATGAGGCATATAGCTCATAGATTAGCCGAATAAAAGCAAGAAATTGCTGTGTTTGAAAAAGAGCCTGGTGTAGAATAGGAATACATCCAGAAACAGGTACTTTCAATGCCGGGCTGTTTGGAGTAATTTCAAGGGACAAGCAGGTTTCAAGAAGAACGTGGGACCTTAGTTTTAACAGTGCAAAAGCATCTTTTCAAAAAGAACAGATGTAGTATGTGATGGGATTCTATCATGGCAAGAGAGGACAATTTGGAGTCTTAGGACTCATAGGAGTGGCAAAAAAAAAAAAAAAAAAAAAAAAAAAAAAAAAAAAAAAAAAAAAAAAAAAAAAAAAAAAGCGTAAGCAGAGGGTGGGTAAAAGATAGAAATATGGAAGAAAAGCAAGGGGGTAATCAGAAAAATTCATGAAAATCATGAGAACAGACAATGATTAACAATAGGGAATGAATGGGTAGGAATTTCTTGCCAGAAAAGTGGTCTATATCATATGGAGAGAAAAAAAAAAGAAAGAGAAGAAGAAGACTGGGAGGAGGGGGAGGGAGGGCGTGGGGAAGTCATGAAAACAGACAAAATTTTAAAAACTGGACAAGAGAAAGTCACAGGAGACAATGTAAACTACTTGGCTTGGAAATTAAAGTATCCTAGGAGACGGCAGCAGAAGTAAATCAGAGCGGTTTGGCGAGAAACAAATGCACAAAAATGTGAAAGAATTACATATAAATGAGGTATGTGGAAAGTGGGAAAGAAAATAGCTGTCAAATTTGTAAATGTATCGGCAAAAGACGATCAGGAGAAGGCCCTGCAGTGTAGTGAACCGTAAATTGTTATAGGCAAATTTGTAAATAACAATGGAATTGTTATATGCAAATAGAAATGAACCTGTCTACGTGCACAGAAATCAGTACTAGAAAAGATGTAGGGGCAAAGTGTTGATTAGTCTTGGTGATACAGAGAAATAAACAAATGGATTAGCACATAAGGTACAAAACAGATGACAGTTTGACCAAGATAGATGAGAACAAAGACTGACAAGAGGGTTACATAAGAAGGAATGATGGCCACATGGGCTAATATGGCAAAAACAACCGATTTTTGACAGTATAAGCACCAGATGAAATTTGAAAACCTGAGAGCTTAAAGATAGAAGACAATCCAAGACATAGAACTAAATGCATTGTACATAAGAGAGTTGGGAGGTGGTGTGTGTGTTCTGCCACCACTTGGCGAGTAGACTTATCTATCCAATTACATTATATTGTCAAAAATTGATTGTTTTTGTTGTTCTATAACTATACTTCAATAGCATATGATTAACTTGCAATACGGCAGCTGAACTTCCCCGCATGGGGCCTCCCGGCCAACAATGCCATACGATCATTTCATTTTTTTCATTTCATACATTCAAAAACCAAAGCACCGGTGGAATGGTAACATTAGTTTTTTCATTCAAGGCAACAATGCTACACGACAAGATCATTTGCAACAGTAACAACAGCCAAGTTATCGCACGACAGTGGACCCCCTTCAAAATCTGATCTGTAGTGTAGCCTGGGATCTGGCTTACACTGGAAGGTGGCAATCTTGCAAGGTAGCAAGTCAAGGAGTGTCATGTAAAATAGTGGTTGTTGATGGATTAATCTGCCGTCTAACTCAAAATCTACGTCACCATAATTTTCAATATAAATTTTATTGGAAGAACTAAAACTGCAAGATAAATTGAAAAAAGTTGTACTGCTCAATAGAATCTACTGAGCAGTGTGTGCAAGATGGATGCACTTGGATCTTGTGAGGCCAACTGATTAGCTACTTTACTGAGAAACAGTGTCTCCAATCTCAAAAACTGACAATGGTCAAGAGAGAGAGGGCCTGATCACATGCCCCTCCATATCTACATCCTAAGACACCTAAGGGCTGAGGATGGCATGGTGGTCAGTCAATACCATTGGGCCTTCCAAGCCTGTTCCTATAGAGTTAGTTGTATGGTATTGCTTAATAAACAACTCTATGAAAAGAATTTTGCAGCATATTTGGTACACATACTGTATATCAACTAGGAAAAACTGCATGAGCAAGAAAGGAGATGGGGGGAGCTTTACGCAACTCATGCAATAATCCTAACCAGACGATTTTTTCCAATGCCATAATAAATTTAAATTAATTTAGTATGACCAGTTTCAGAAATACTGAAGAAAGTTTATGAAGTGCACAAGAATTTGCAGAGGAGACTGCAGTTCACCTTGCAAGAAAGGTTAATGATCATATATGTTTCTGTCTCGTGTCTGCATGTCAAATTTGAGGCAAACTATGGAGCAATACGGATGGGTTACTCATTGTGACATACATAAGTTAATGAGGGTTACATATGATGCACAGGAAAAGGCTTTGAAGTCTTCCTATGGAATCAAGTCAGCTCCTATTGCAGTAGTTCCCTTGTCTATCAACACACACTGCCAATGTTGTTGGAGGTCTTTGAAGTAAGCAGGGTAATTTTTAACTGCAATGCTTGTAAGCTCATTTATCACAGCCTGTTCGATGTCTACGATATCCTGATGAAGCTTTCCTTTAGCTCACCTTTTTACTCGCAGAAACAAGAAAAAGTCGCAAGGTGAGAGGTTGGGCTAATATGGCAGATGTGGGATGGCAATAACAGAATGTCTGGATACTTGTTAACAGGTAAAGCATTATGGGGTCTTACATTGTCATGCAGTAAGAACCTGTGCTGAGAAAGCTGCAAATCAGGTCAGTGACGTCGAATGGCTTGTCGCAAATGTTTCAAGACTTCGATATACAGAGTCTGGTTTACGGATTGACCAGGAGGAACATACTCATGGTGAACTAATCCTTTTCTATCATAGGATGTGATCAATATTGTCTCTGTTCTCAAAGAAAAGATTGTCGTTTGACATTTTTCGAAGCTGGTGATCCAGAACTCCACCATTCAGCACTTCAAAGTTTTGTGTGAGGGTCATACAAGCAGAATCACCTTTCATCCCCAGCAATAGTCTTTGACAGAATGTGGGATCAAGTCTGGCTTTATCCAGTAGTTCTGTAGAAATTCTTCGCCTTTCCTCTTTCTGTTGTTCTGTTAGTGTGTATGAATGACAAGGTTTCCCTTAAGTTTCCTTTTCCCTAAATCTTTGCATAAAATCTTATGACACACATCACAATTCAAATTAAGTTCTTCTGGTATCACATCCACAGTTATACAACTGTCTTCTTGCAATAACTGCCTTACATGCTCCACGTCTGCATCAGTACATGCTGTAGATGAGCAACATGCTTTGGGATTGTGTTGCAATAAATCTCTACCTAATGCACCAGGAACCTAAACTGTTTGTTGCTAGTACGGCCTTGCCACACGTAGTAACACACCAAGGTCACTTCGAGGGACACACACATACTAGGTTACATAAGAACATTTGTTCTTCTTTAGTGTTGCAAACTCAGAAATAAAAAAGCTTGTCCCAGAACTCTTCTGACAAAGGGAGTATGAAGTGACTTAATCAGCAAGATGATAATTGTCATATTTTATCAACTGTTGATACGATACTGGTTCCTACATAGTTCAGTTTTAAGATTCTATAAACTGATTTGAAACAGTATGGTTCAGGTAAAAACACATGTACATCATAATTAATAACAATGGTTTAAATGACTATGGGATTGCTGTGTGTTTTATGGGCTTCATTGATGATGATGAGGATGATGATTAGGATTTCACTTAATGTACAAGTGGTGCTCTGAGATCTTTAGTCGAGCGAGTGGTTGTATATGATTGTTAAGTATGGAGCTATTGTACCAGCATACTCTGAAAGGAACCTAACTGGTACACAGTCTTGATCACAAGATTTGCTTTTATTAAGTGATTTAAGTTGCCTCACTACTCCGAGAATATCTACTTCTAAGTTACTCATGTTGGCAGCTATTCTTGATACGAATTTAAAACATTTACTTCGTCTTCTTTGGAGATGGAATTTCAAAAGGCTGTGTTTAGTAACTCTGCTTTCGCAGCACTGTCGTCGATATATTTCCACTGCTATCACGCAGGAAGGCATTGACTGAGTCTTGCCACTAGCACACTTTACATATGACCAGGATCTCTGGATTTTCTGCCAGGTTTCAAAGTTACTGTACATTGTGGAAACTATTATAATCATCTTGCATTGATGTATGCACTAAATTTTGAGCTTCTGTAAAAGATCACCAATCTTTTGAGATTTTGCGTTCATTTAAATTTAGCACGCTTTTTTGCATCGTTACTGCAACAGTATTCTCACCAGTTTTGTCAACTAAGGGGTATCAGCTCCATCATTTGTTAATTTATTTGGGATAAAACTCTCATTTGCTGTAGATGCTATTTCTTCAAATTCAAGCCACATTGGTCTACACTTACACTGTTAATTTGGAAGGGGTGGAGATTGTCTCTCAGGAAGGTGTCAAGTGAATTTTTATCAGATTTTTTGAATAGGTATATTTTTCATTTATTTTTGGAGGATTCAGGAGTTACAATATTCGATCTCACAACAACATCCCTGTGTTCACTAATCCCTGTATCCATTTCGATGTTCATTACCTCTACAGTGGAAGTACTTCTTTGTCAACGACCCTCCAACCAAAGCCAGTGCAATCCTAAGACTGAACCCTGCCTGTCCCAATTCGTACCCCGATCCAACCACGACCCTCCCACATTCCCAACTAACCATCCCCTGGTCACCTACCAGAAATTCCTAACTTCCAACCTGGACTCCCCATCCTCCCCCAGGTCCCTCCATAAGACAACAACCTTTCAGCAAAATACTGCCAAACACAGCCTAAAAAATAGATCTCGAACAGATCATCATCCTGGCAGACAAAGATTCCACCACTGTTACGATGAACCAGAGTACTACCTGGCCGAAAGAATCTCAGCTCTTGTCAACCAACATCTACAACCAACTGTCCAAAACCTAGCCTCCCACATTAAAGATACCAACCACTTCCCGCACCCGCTCTCCACCATCCCCACACCCTTACCTCCCAGGTCCCTACTCATCACTGTAGATGCAACCTCCTTATACACCAACATGCCCATGCCCAAGGTCTTGCAACAATTTAACACTACCTCTGCCAACACCCTGCAGATTCCAAACTGACCACTTCACTCCTCATACACCTATCCAACTACATTATAACCCATAACTACTTCACCTTTGAAAGGAAGGTACACAAATTCGTGGCACAGCCACAAGCACCTGTATGGCACCCTCCTATGTCAACTTCTTGATGGATCACCTAGAGGACACATTCCTAGCTTTCCAAAACGCCCAACCCCTAGTCTGGTTAAGGTTTATTGATGGTATCTTTATAATCTGGACCCTAGGCCAGGACACCTTATCCTCATTCCTCCACAATCTCAACACCTTCTCTCCCCTCCACTTCAACTGGTCCTCCTCCACCCAACATGTCACCTTCCTAGATGTCGATCTCCTCCTCTCACATGGCTCTGTCCACACCTCATTCCACATCAAACCCAACAATCACCAACATTACCCGCACTTTGACAGCTGCCACTCCCTCCACCCAAAAAATCACTCCCTTACAGCCTGGTCACCCATGGCAAAAACATCTGCACACTCCCTCCCCCAGTATACTGAAGGCCTCACAAAGGCCTTCGCAGGCAGGCAATACCCCACAGTCCTAATAAACAAACATATCTCCCGTGCCATGTCCCCAAACACACCTGATCCTCACATCCATCCCAAGAACCAACCCTTGTCAGTCAGTACCACCCAGGACCAGAACAACTGAACTACATCCTTTGTCAGGGCTCTGATTATCTATTATTATGCCCTGAAATGAGGGGCATCCTACCCAAGATAGTTACATCCCTTCCCAAAGTGGTTTTCTGCCACCTACCCAACCTCCACAACATCCTGGTCCATCCCTATCCAATTCTATCCCCCAATCACCTGCAACAGGGAATATACCCTTGTGGAAGACCCAGATTCAAGATCTCCACCCAGCACTTCCCGTTTTAGGCTTATCCTACCAGCTCTGCTGCAACCACTGCACACCGTTTTACATTGGTATGACAAACAACCAGCTGTCGATCAAGATGAATGGCCACCGCCAAACTGTTGTCAATAACAAGGTGGACTACCCAGTGGCATAACACGCAGCAGAGCAAAACATGCGATTTCAATGGCTGCCTCACAACATGTGCCATCTGGACCTTCCCCACCACCTTCAGCTTCTCTGAGCTGCACAGAAGGGAGCTATCCGTGCAGTATATCCTTTGCTCCTGTAACCTCCATGGCCTAAACCGAAGGTAACTGTGTGTGTGTGTGTGTGTGTGTGTGTGTGTGTGTGTGGTTTTTTTTTTTTGGTGGTTTTAGGGCGCACAACTTCAACGGTCATTAGCGCCCAGACTACGTTAGGAATGCACCGCGAGGCACAAGTTTAAAACAGCAACTAAAAGGGAAAACATGATAAAAGATCGACAGGCATAGGATTAAAAAAAATAGCATAATTAAATGTCCTTAGACAGGTTGGTCAATTTGGTAAAATGAAGAACGCGAGCAGCTGCTCCTGGGTCATCCACTAAAATGGCATCGAGAGTACATGGCAGGCCAAGATCAAGACGCAGTGGAGTAAAATCCGGACAGGACGTTAAAATGTGGCGGACCGTCAGCATGGGCAGAACGGCGCCGGCGCAGCCGTCAGCAGATGGCGATGGCTGAACCGTCAGTGTCCAATTCGTAACCGGGCCAAAACTACATCCTCCCGCCGAGAGGGGCGTGAGGAGGACGTCCAAGCCGCGGGAAGAGGTTTCGAGGCCCGAAGCTTGTTGTCCGTAAGTGCAGCCCAATCGGCATGCCACAGCGATAAAATGCGCCGACAAATGCCCTGCTACAATCTGATGAAGGGACACAACAAGAAGCTGTCCGAGTCTGGAGGACCACAGCCTTGGCCGCGGCATCTGCAGCTTCGTTCCCAGGGATACCGACATGGCCAGGAACCCACATAAAGCTAACCGCAGAACCGTCGTCCACCAGCTGCTGAAGAGAGCGTTGGATCCGGTGCACGAAAGGGTGAACCGGATACGGATCACTGAGGCTCTGGATGGTGCTCAGGGAATCAGAGCAGATGACATAAGCAGAATGTCGGTGGCGGCAGATGTAAAGAACAGCCTGGTAGAGGGCAAAGAGCTCAGCTGTGAAGACCGAACAACGGCCATGGAGCCGGTATTTGAAACTTTGTGCCCCGACAATAAAAGAACAACCGACCCCGTCATTGGTCTTAGAGCCATCTGTATAAATGAAGGTCATATTAATGAACTTCAAACAAAGTTCGACAAAACGGGAGCGGTATACCGAACCGGGGGTAACCTCCTTTGGGAGCGAGCTGAGGTCAAGGTGAACACGAACCTGAGCCTGGAGCCAAGGTGGCGTGTGGCTCTCGCCAACTCTAAAGGTTGCAGGGAGTGAAAAATCAAGGTGTTGAAGGAGGCGACGAAAGCAAACTCCAGGGGGAAGCAGGGCAGAGACATACAACCCGTATTGACGATCGAGGGAGTCGTCAAAAAAGGAACGATAAGACGGGTGGTCGGGCATTGACAGTAGCCGACAGGCATACCAACAAAGCAGTATATCGCGCCGGTAGGGCAGTGGCAATTCACCAGCTTCAGCATTAAGACTCTCGACGGGACTAGTATAAAATGCTCCGATCGCAAGACGTAAACCCCGATGTTGTATGGAGTTGAGGCGGCGTAAGATGGACGGCCGTGCAGAGGACTATACGAAGCTCCCATAATCCAGCTTTGAGCGGACGATTGACCGATATAGGCGAAGTAGGACGGTTCGATCCGCTCCCCACGACATACCACTGAGAACACGGAGGACATTTAGTGAACGGGTACAACGGGCAGCCAAATAAGACACATGTGGAGACCAGCTAAGTTTCCTGTCAAATGTAAGACCTAAAAATTTTGTTGTCTCCACGAATGGGAGAGCAACGGGACCAAGTCGTAAGGACGGTGGGAGAAACTCTTTGTAGCGCCAGAAGTTAATACAGACCGTCTTCTCGGCAGAAAAACGGAAGCCATTGGCGACACTCCAGGAGTAAAGATGGTCAAGAGAACGCTGAAGACAGCGCTCCAGGAAACATGTACGCTGCACGCTGCAATGGATGGTAAAATCGTCCACGAAAAGGGAGCCTGATACATCAGCTGGGAGGCAATCCATTATTGGATTGATCGCTATGGCGAAGAGAGCGACGCTCAAAACTGAGCCCTGTGGCACCCCATTCTCCTGGCGAAAGGTGTCCGACAGGACATAACCCACACGTACCCTGAACTGTCGATCCATTAAAAAGGAACGAATAAAAAGAGGGAGGCGACCGCGAAGGCCCCATGTATGCATGGTGCGGAGAATGCCCGCCCTCCAACAGGTGTCGTAAGCCTTCTCCAAATCAAAGAACATAGCCGCGGTCGGGCGCTTCCGCAAGAAGTTATTTATAATGAAGGTTGACAAGGTAACCAGATGATCAACAGCAGAGCGGCGCCTACGAAATCCACATTGTACACTGGTAAGTAGGCGCCGAGATTCGAGCATCCAAACCAAATGAGAGTGAACCATTCGCTCCATCACCTTACAGACACAGCTGGTAAGCGAGATGGGTCGATAACTGGAAGGCAAGTGCTTGTCCTTCCCCGGCTTAGGAATCGGTACAACAATAAACTCGCGCCAGCATGCGGGAACATGTCCCTCAATCCAGATGCGATTATAAGTACGAAGAAGGAAACCTTTACCCACAGGAGAAAGGTTCTTCAGCATCTGAATATGAATAGAATCAGGCCCTGGAGCGGAGGACCATGACCGGGCAAGTGCATTTTCGAGTTCCCGCATGGTGAAAGGGGCATTATAATTTTCACGATTCGAGGAGCGGAAGTTAGGTAGCCTAGCCTCCTCTGCCTCTTTTTGGGGGAGGAAGGCAGGGTGGTAATGAGCGGAGCTCGAAACCTCTGGGAAAAAGCGGCCGAAGGCATTGGAGATATCCTCAGGGGCCACAAGGACGTCATTCGCGACCGTCAAGCCAGAAACTGGTGAGTGGACCTTAGTGCCAGATAGATGGCGCAGGCTACCCCAGATAACAGAAGAAGGAGTAAAACTGTTGAAGGTGCTTGTGAAAGCAGCCCAGCTGGCTTTCTTGCTTTCTTTAATAATAGGACGGCACTGCGCACGTAATCGTTAATAAGTGATACAATTCGCCACTGTAGGGTGGCGTTTAAAGGTGCGTATAGCACGTTGACGAGCACGTAAAGTGTCTCTACATGCTGCGGTCCACCAGGGGACCGGTACGCAGCGTGGAGAAGAAGTGGTGTGAGGGATGGAATATTCAGCAGCAGTGAGAATGACTTCCGTGAGGTGTGCGACCTGACTATCGCAGCTTCTGAAGGTTTGATCCTGAAAGGTCGCCCCGGAAGAGAAGAGCCCCCAGTCGGCTTTGGAGATGTTCCAACTAGCTGAGCACGGAGAGGGGCTATGATGCAGGAGATGGATGGCACACGGGAAGTGGTCGCTCGAATATGTATCAGAAAGGGCATACCACTCAAACCGGCGTGCAAGTTGGGTAGTACATATAGAGAGGTCTAAATGGGAATAGGCGTGAGATGTGTCCGAAAGAAAAGTAGGGGCGCCAGTATTGAGGCAGACAAGATTGAGCTGGTTGAAAAGATCTGCTAACAGGGAGCCCCTTGGGCAGGATGCTGGAGAGCCCCAAAGGGGATGGTGGGCATTGAAGTCTCCAGTTAACAAAAATGGTGCAGGTAGCTGAGCAATAAGTTGAATCATGTCTGCCCTGGTAACGGCAGACGACGATGGAGTGTAAACGGTACAAATAGAAAATGTAAAAGTGGGGAGAGTAATTCTGATGGCAACTGCCTGCAGGCCGGTGTGCAATGTGATGGGATCGTAGTAAATATCATCCCGGACCAGCAACATAACCCCTCCATGAGCCGGAATACCTACCACAGGGGGTAGGTCAAAACGCACAGAGGTGTAGTGTGCCAAGGCAATGTTATCGCATGGGCGGAGCTTCGTTTCCTGGAGGGCTACGACGAGCGGACAGTGCAAACGGAGCAGCAACTTGAAGTCCTCTCGGTTGGAGCGAATGCTGCGAATATTCCAGTGAATAAGTGCCATCATGAGAAGAAAAGGAAGATGAAAGAAGGGGTCACCTCGAAGGCCGCTGAGGGCCTGGCTTCGAGCGAGTACTGCCGCCGCCATCAGTAGGCGGACAGTCATCGTCCATTGGTTCTATAGGTTCATCGGCCATCTCGTTAAGATGGCCGGGAGGAGCAGCTTCCTCCGCCGGTGGACGGCCAGATGTTCGGCTACCAGCGGTGCGGCCAGGCAAAACGGATGACGGCCTGGGGCGGCAACCGCTGGGTGGCGCAGGAGAAGAAATGCGCCGTGGAGGAGAAGGAGAACTGAGCTTCCTATGAGCCTTCTTGGAAGGTCTTTTAGTGGAAGTACTGGTCGACGGCTGGGAGTGCGAGGTACGTAGGAAGTCTGCATGGGACGGTTCCTTCTTGAAGGCCCGTGCATCTGATTTCTGGGTCTTCTTCTTGGCAGAAGCTGATGAAGGTGCTTGTGTTGGAGGGGGTGACGGGAGGAAGAGGAGACATCGACCGCGCGATCTTAGCACTGGCCGAACGGACGACCGTGGTGCCGAAGGTCAGATCGCATGTCTGCGTCACCACCTCCCTGGTAGTCCGAGGAGAGGCGAGGACAGTACTGTACTTTCCCGCTGGGAGCAGCGCGGGCTTCCTACTAGCAAATAGCTTGCAAGCAGCCGAGGTGGACACTTTCTCTTTGACCCCAACTTCTTGGATACAGCGTTCTTCCTTGTAGATGGGACAGTCGCGGGAGGACGCTGCATGGTCACCCCGACAGTTCACACAACGAGGAGACGGAGGTGGACAGTCACCCTCATGGGCATCCCTGCCACAAGTGACACATTTAGCTGCATTGGAACAAGACTGGCAAGTGTGATTAAAACGCTGACACTGGTAGCAGCGCGTAGGTGTCGGGACATAGGGGCGAACAGAAATAACCTCGTAGCCCGCTTTGATACGCGACGGCAGCTGAACACTGTCAAAGGTCAAGAAAAGTGTCCGGGTCGGTACAAGGTCATTGTTGACCTTTTTCATGACCCATGGACAGCCGTCATGCCCTGTTCGGCGAGGAAAGACTGAATCTCCTCGTCAGTCAATCCGTCAAGTGATCGAGTATAGACCACACCACGAGACGAATTCAAAGTGCGGTGAGCCTCCACCCGGACAGGGAACGTGTACAGGAGTGTGGCCCGAAGCAGTTTTTGTGCCTGAAAGGCGCTCTCAGTTTCTAGTAATAAGGTACCGTTACGCAACCCGGCACAAGATTTGACAGATCCGGCTGTGGCATCTAGGCCCTTCTGGATAACGAAAGGGTTGACAGACGAAAAATCCTTTCTGTCCTCAGATCGAGAAACGACGAGGAACTGTGGGGCAGGCGGTAGTACTTTTGTCACTGGTGGCTGGTCAAGTTTCCGTTTTTGGGCAGAAGTCGAGAGAGATGGAGAGAAATCCATTGTGGAGGAATCCCCCATGATTGCCAGCGTCTCCGATGGCGTGCTCCTTCCTTGTGGGGACCCTCGCAGAGGGCACTCCCGCCTTAGGTGAATGTTTACACCTCAGGTCACACCTCCCGAGAAACAGACGGAGGGACCAATCGGCATGGTCAGAAGGTATCAGCTCAGGCAATCACCCCTCCCTGGGCCTGGCCTTTACCAGGGGGTACGTGCGTGCCTTACTTGTCTACCCAGGGCGGGGAATTACGCGTTACCCCGTCACTGGCTACGCGTGCGAACGCGTGGGTCGGCCTTCAGGCGCGCACAAGGAGGAAGGAAGAAGAGGAAAAAGAAGAGAGAGAGGGAGAGAGAGGACAGACTGTCTCAAACGCCGAGGCGGAGACCAGAGAAGGCAAGGAGGAGGAGGCAATGAGAAGGCAAGGAGAAGAAGACAAGGGAAAGAGTAAGGAAGACAGTGAGATGGAGAAGAGCAAAGAAAGGAACCAACCAAAGGCAGGAAGAAACGAGAAGTGAAAAAGCAAAATGACCGCAAATAGAGGTCGTGGAACCGTCCGTCTCCGGACGCAGGTGCTAACTACCCCCTTGAGGGGGAGGGACTCCTTTTAGTCGCCTCTTACGACAAGCAGGAATACCTCGGGCCTATTCTAATCCCCGGACCCGCAGGGTGTGTGTGTGTGTGTGTGTGTGTGTGTGTGTGTGTGTGTGTGTGTGTGTGTGTGTGTCCGTCCTACAGCTTGAGAAAGGGGAAGCTTTCAAAAGGGTGACTAAAATGGCTTCTCGCCACAAATCACAGTTGTCCATACACCCACATCAGGTTAAAAAAGTTGAGGACAATTTCTATGCTGTTTTTCGTGAAGTGCTGTAACAGGCTATGATGGACTATATCATGACCAGGCAATGTGTCACTAGCCACAGACAATGTCTAATCCAGCTCCTACATGGAACTGAAGTCCCAACCACCCATCTCAGCAGAAATTCAGAGTGTTGAAAAGCATGATCCTGATTGGCAGTGACAGCTACTCTAACAGACTATTCTGACTTTTTCTGAGCTGTACCCTTCTCATTCAACTGGAGGCTTCCATTACTAGTTTACAGCAGTTACAATGATCTTCACACTCAATTTTTCTGGGGAACAAGATGTCTATATGGATACACTTTGTATGTATCAAATGCTGGCCTAATTCATCTCTGGTGGGCTAGAGCCCACAGGTGGTGCAGGGATGCACCATCATTTGAGTACAGAAGCAGTTTGGTGCCTGCCGACTTGGCTCACAGAGGTGCTCTGGATGTCTGCAGAACTGTAGTGTCGCGGAGTAGTAAAGGGTTGGAAATGTGGAATATTGTCAAAGTTTCATTGCATATGCCGAGAGCCAGAGGCAGTAGGTTAGCGAAGAGGTAGGAGGATTGCACATACATCGGAATGTGTCGTCACGCAGGGGCAATGGCCTGGTTACACACAACAGGCGAGAGAGAATTGCTTAGCACGCGGGTTTATGTTAGACGGAGACTTTCGTAGAGTGCAAGACAGAGGTATAGCGTCAGCTGTACTGCATTTCACAACTTCGCGTAAGTCTGCCGTAACAACACGTAACTCTGTCGCAAGAACACCTAAGGGTAGAGTTCGGCAGATGAATCAGCAGTATAAGTGGAATGAATGCGTTCCTTACAAACGAGCACGACGTCAGGACGTCGCTCGTACTTCCTTTAAATACGCCAGCTTTGATAGCAACAAGGCACTCGCAGTTAGATGTGTACTGGGTCGCTGCGTAATGCTCAGCTCGGTGATCGACATGTTAATCTTTATTAAGGAGATGTTGCAGTAAGGGCGGCCCATCCAGCAGCATACTTGAGGGGACAGTACCAGCTCTGGTCCTCTCTGCTGCCGCTGTCAATCATAAACCCAGGATTAGCAGACATCGCGGCAGACTCGCTCGCCGCCAATGCTGACCACATCAGTGAGCCGTCATCGAGATCGTGTGGGGCCTAGGCCCTGTGCATCCGCCATCACAAATGGGTGAGCTGACTACGCTGGGGGACTGCAGCCCGTTCCGCCCGTCCACCGCAGACGAGCCACCAGGAGGAGCAGGGAAGAAGACGGGGTGGGACAGAGTACACTCCGCACTACGAGAACGCCTCTCGTGCCTACAGCACCGGGACTCCAACCCAGAGCCTCCACGCGCAGCGGTGCTGTCCGCAGCCGAGTCAACTGGCCAGCTGGACGCCGCCAGCCACGCGCAGCCGAGGTAAGGACATTCCTCCACTACGTCACAGCAAGACGTGCGGCCCGGAGCTGGTGTCATCGCTCGGGGAAGGTCGCTGATATCACCGAGCCACATTGTACTTGGCAGGAATAAAGGTGTTATGAATTAATAATGTTTATTTGGTGTTTCTGATGTGTCCACAGTCACTTCCTAGCATCCTGACAACTGGAAAGGTCATCGCTTGGCCTCCAGTCCACCGTAGGTGACTGGGACCACAGAACTAAGTCACAGGTGAGGGCAGTGTGTACAATCATACGTCAGAGTGCAGAGAGTAGACATGGTGATTAATAATTGTGATTAACATTAGTTATGTATGAAATGATAAACTTTATGGCAACCGGACCACACCAAAAGGGAAATAGCTAACTCGAGTCAAGTTGTGGAATCATGTAAATACTAATTGCTGTGAATGACCTTTACGCACTGTAGGGACATTTACTAAGGACTTAGAGTATAATAAAATGTCTACTACAAACTGTTCTTGTCTCAAGAGATCTTTCTCATCATATTTTGTGTGTTACTAACTTAGTTATGTGGAATAGCAAGACTGGGAGTTGTCATGGCACATTTAATTTAGATACATGGTTAGAAACATTAATACCGTGACATGGGTACCTTGGGAGCAAACCTACCCACTGATGCTCTCAAGATCAAGAGGAGAGGATGATGCCAAAACAGTATGACAGCTAACTGAAGAACCTAGTATTCAAGAATAAAGAACTGGCATGACTTCCTGTGATAAGACTGAAATGCCATGTCTTCGGATGCAGCCACTACAAATAGTTACAGTGAACTCCCTTGGACAGCAAAGAAGTCATTCAATCTATGGATGGCACTACTAAATGAAAAAACAAAGATTTTAGGCAAATTACTTAGCATAAAGAATGGGACTAATATCCTCTATGGATTGAGACAACAGCTGCAACTGCATATGAGTGATGAATACCTTAAAGTCTGCTAATGAATAAATGATACTAATAACAAAAGATTATAAAATGGCATGCTGAAAGTAAAGGTGCAGATACTGCGCAGCAGTTTTATTTTCAATTCGTACATGTTGAGCTATATCAAGGGATGATGTGTCTTCAGCATGGGACAGTGACTGTTGTGATTTTGCAATAGGAAATGCCTGCTTGGATTTGAAAATAAGTATTTTACGGATCACTTGCCTTTCCTGGAAATGCACAGATCCCCAAAGTATGGTTATATTAACAATGAATGCATGCTGTCAGAGATGAAAGGTGAGCTATTGAGAGATTACTAAAATGGAAGTTTGAAAGTAATCAGGTAATTTAACGTAGTCCACAGGTGTGGCAACGAATAAAACACACAATTTGTTTACTCAACAGTAGCAGCACAAGTTATTCATGGATATATGGTACAGGTTATTCTTCATTTTAAAGCAATGAAAGAGGGCTCCCCGAGCGGGCAGTGGAGGAGGAAGTCCCCGAGCTGGCAACAGTCACACAAATGTAAAGATCGCTATCACATTGAAACTTATATCAAAGGATGCAGTAAGGGGAAGAATGGAGGAAGAAGAGGCAAATGGAATGTGCACCACACAATGAAAACACATGAAACAAGCAGACGCAACATCGCAGCATGTGGCAGTCACCAGTCGCAGGAAACAACAAATATCACAAATGCTTTCAGCAAGTAATTAGTATCACTGTACTAGGACAAGGCTTAGACTGCTGCAATAGGCAATAACAGTGTCACAATTTTATTTGACAAAACTTTCTAGTAGTCTAGATCTGCATGTACTATGTAATATTTCTGAGAAGTATTTATGAGAATAGGACAGTAAAATGGATCTAGTCATACTAAGAAATGAAAGTAAACTGGAGACTGTGCCAGATTGGAAGGAGTATCAAATAGAAAATTTAAGGAATTCGGTATTTCTGCTAGCAGACAGTATCTTTGACGCAAGTGTGGGAAGCATGACCACAGCATAAATGGTAAGATGGGAAGAAGTAAAGAAAAGACAAGATGGCACTGAGGTTGAGTATGCAGAACTCCCCAAGCCATGGTTAGGAAATAATTTCAACCTGATAAAAATGATGACAGCAACTAAATTATCAACTGCAGAGAGATTCGACAGGAAAGTAGATATTAAAGAAATAAAATTGACTAAAATAAGGGAAGTGCAACTAATCTCATCTACAGCAGACTGATGTGTGTTGCATAGAAACATATAACAGAAAACAGTATTCACAGTAGCTTTCAAGCTCTCACTCTGTTTCTAGTAAAAGTACACACATTCACATACACAGCCACACAAAATTATCAAGCAAAGGGCCAAAGGTTCAAAATAAATAAAATTAAAACATATGAAAGTGTTAAATGAAACAAAAGAGAGAGAAAAACTGAAGAATTAAATAACACAGTGAAATTGGAAATTCAAACAGTAAAGGATAATCATGAAAAACATCGGTGGAGCTTTAAGGAGATGTTCAAACACAGAAAACAGGAGTAGATGAGAAATAAAATTGGTACAAGAACGACAGGAAACTAGCAATGAAATAAAATACAAGTTTAAAAAAAATAAAATAAAATAAAAAAAGCAGTATAAAAGAATACGGAAGAAAGTAGACAATGTAGATGTAAAAGTGCAGTTCACTATGTAGAAGCAAGATGAAGCAACCTTACAGGTATTCCAAGTATAACAGAAAGTAGACTCCTTTAGCACAATAAGTAAAACAAATGATGGAAAAATGGGTAGAACACACAGTAGATAACAAATTGTGTCTGGAAGCGGTTTCTGTTTAAGTGCAAACTGCATTACTTGCAAGAAAAGGCCCTCAAGTGGAATTCATACACAACTACAAACTTAAAAACTTCCACTCAAAAGAGAGTGTTATTGGAAAGAGAACTCTAAAGAAATAAGGTTAAAGATGTGCAGATCAATGCACAAAACATAGTGCTCTAGGTAGTGCAAGGGCTCCCACACAAAGAATGCAGTCATTAAACAGGCATGGTAATAGTAAATGTGGATCAAAAACATATAATATGCACACAAACTGAATGCAAATTATGTAGCCACCTAATAGGCAAGGATATAGAAACACTGAAACAAGAAGGAATAGTAGCGCATAAAGTGACAACAGGACACACAAAACAAGGTATTTGGACAGAGGCACACAGCCACAAAGAGTCTGCCATGAAGCAGATAGGCATCACAATAGTAGCCTACAGTGCCACAGAGAGAGAGAGAAAAAAAATAATCTTTGGGCAAGGAATTATGAACACAGAGGATATCCTCTCTGAAGCAGCAAAGCTGGAAGATGGTGTAAGAAAAATGGGCACACTCCAAGCAAAGCACATAAGAATGGACATGAATGGGCACAAATCAGCCAGCTAATGAGAATGCAGGAAATTCCTGCCAATTCCTGGAATAAAATCTGTAGGACCATAAGATCTGGAGGTACATAAGTGGTTATTAGTGTGTGCTCAGTTTACATCATTAGAATGGAGAATGTAAATGATGAACAGAATAACTTAGAAGAATAAAATATAATAAAAAATAATGTGTAGTTATTCAAATTATTAAATTTTGTAAGTGACTAACAAAAACCTAAAAGATTCAGAATTATGGCTTTCTATAGTAACAAATGGCTTATATAATGTAGTACTAAAGACAAGAATGTACATTGCAAGCTGTAGAAGGCACTGTTTGAAAGTTAAGGAAAATCCATAAGATGCCAAATATTCTTGGAATTTGAAATGAAAGAAAAATTGGACCGCATGTACACAGTAGTGATGCCATATAAAAAGTTACTGTTGAATCAAAGTGGCTAAAGGTGAATAAAGAAGAAACAAACTACAGAAGAAACAAACTGAAATTATGTAAAGAAGAATCAAGCAGAAAGACTACAGAAGAAATGAAGTTAGATAATGCCAAGAAGAAATAGAACGATTAAGTTTTTTATAAGAAAACACTGACAGGTGTACAAAGGAATACCCATGCCTATCATGTAGCTAAACATGCAGATGGCAAAAAAGTGACATCTGAAGATTTGACTGGGCAGGTAGAACTATGAGTGATGAAGCAGAACATGAATGGTCTAAAGAAGAATTTTGTGTAAAAAAAATAAATAAAAAATAAAAAAATGATACCAATAGGTTAGAACGCACCAACACAAGAGATTTGGCCAAAATATTGGATAAGTATCACCAGAACAACCAGTAGTCACAAAGGGAACTGCCAAAGAGTAAAAATACAATGTACATTATACTTATGTACCACATCATCGTAAATTACAGATGAGAAAAGAAACAGTTCACAGCTGTAGAAGTAATAAAGCATAGATTTATGAAGAATAGCAGTTCATTATTTAACAACATGTATAAGGAGCCATATAAGATGATTGAAGCCAAATATCTGAAGACATTGAAGCTAGTAGAATTTGGAAAAGCAGAAAAGAAACAATTCTGGAAATGTGCAAAGACATAATATAAAAATGTATTTTTGCAAAAGAGACAATTTCCAAGAAAGGCAGTAAAACAGACAATTGCATCTAAAAGATATTAGAGCAGACATATGAGAGAGTAATTTGTGTTTGCATTTTATATTTGTTAACTATGAGTGGTATGAAGTGTTAAGAAGGTATTCTGAACAACGTTATCACACAGGGCAGCAGATGTTAGAGACAGTACATAAAGTGCTAGGAAAAGATGAAGAGCACAGCACACTTTCTTTGCTTGTTAGTAGCCAGCAAATGGAACACGTGGCACAGAACTCCACAACAGCAACTCCACGACAGCTCACACCAGAGCCATTGCCAGTACTGGCTGATAGCAGTTGAAAGCTGATGTTGAGAGAGGTGCTTCAGAGGCTTTCAGCAGACGTTCTGACATTTCAGAGATGACCAAGCTATGACCTTCATCACCAATCATCTATGCACAGCTGCCTGCTTTCACGTTGTATAACTAACAAAACGTCATACAGAGGCGGCGCCTATGGAATCAACTAGTTCCATTTTTTGGGAAATGGTAATATGAACTAAAAAAAAAAAGGAAAAATTTTGAACACTTCCTCATCTTTGCTACTGTGAACAATCTCTTAAGTTTTAATTTTTAATAATTCAGGTGTCAAGTGAGAGCCTGTAAGAAATACTGAAGGGATGGATGAATGAAAGTGTGAATCTGTTGCCTATTTCAATATCAAAATTTTCGGTACTAAGGTTGAGTTAAGAGGGCACCATTGGTATCTGGTATTTCAGATGAATTATTTTGGTGGTTCTACGGATTTTGGCTTTTGGACTTATTTTGCCTAAATTTCTGAGTTACTCATTGGTTACCAGGAGTATCTTTTTTGTTATTTCCCATTTCTAGCATGGAAAAAAATGCAGTGGGAGGATGAAGTTCTTATATATCTAATTTTGCCCCTTCTCATCTCTAATGGACCAGAACCCACAGGTGGTGCAGGGATGCTCCATTATCTGTGTATAGGAGCTGTCTGGTACTGCCAACTTGGCTCACAGCAGTTGGTTTGAAAGTCTGCAAAGTGAGTCACAGGTGAGTATGGTGTGCAAAATCACATGTTAGAGTGCGAAAGTAGGTGTGGACATTAATAATTTATGATTCATATTAGTTTTGCCTGAAATGAGACATAATATTTTGTGTCAGCCACGCCAAATTAGAAAAGCTGGCTAACTTGAGTCGAGTTCTACAGTGGCCTGAAGAACAGAGTTCCTGGGTACAGAAAAATACTGCAGAGGAAAGGAAATACAGTACTAAACTAACTATAGCAGGTGTTTAAAGTGACCAACATTCATCTCTTGGCACTTCTGTGCCCTGGTCAGCGGGTTGCTGAAGGCAGATTGAAGCTGGAATTGCTACAGTCTCATCTGAAACGTTCTGCTTCAGTTCGTGAAGACTGTACACCTTAGAATTGAAGGCTCCCCACACAAAGCAATTGCACAATGACAGATCAAGTGACTTGGCATGGCCAGCTAGGGCCACAACTAGACTGATCTCTGCAAACAAGTCTGTCGGAAGTGAAGATCGTATAACGTGCTCCGAGGTTCGGCCGGCTGCATGGGTAGTTGCTCCATCCTATTGGAAGTAACTGTAGGTCTTTTCCTGCTCCATTAATGCTGCCACAAATGGTAATCCAATCATATCCACTCGTCCAGGCCACTTTTATTTGCCCCACCCAGGTGAACTGTGTGAATCCTAATATACTCTGAACTTTACTCATCATAGGGACTTTTGTATTAACTTATTTAAAGTAAAAGAGAGTGTATTTCAAACTGATCTGACTTCAAGAGCCCTTATTTCTTTTTGTGTGTTTCTGACTTAGTTATATGGAGTGGTAAGAGTAGAAGATTGACATGGGTCGTGTCAGATATTTGGTTAGGAACTTTATTACCATGAGACCTGTACCTTTGGACAAAAGCTATCTACCAATGCCATTGAGATCAAGAGTCCAACACTAAACCAATATGATCACAGATTATAACAGCACAAACATTAATCTAAAACCAATGTGGGGCTTTACTAGTTGGCTGTTACAGTGTCTAGTTCATGTTACTGAGCATCCTTCATGGCAGTTTACTTTTGATCACTGCAATACAAGTGTCAGTCACTTCCCAATGTGCAGTGTGTGCAAGGGCTGGACAACACATCTAAACATCAGTGGCAGTGAATAGTGTTGTACCAGTGCTGAAATGTTTACACTGTCCTATTTTCAAAAGACAAAGGTTCTCTATCAACAAGAGGTTCTAAACAGCTCCTCTCCAGGGGCCATGAGCATTAAAATTAAAAC
Organism: Schistocerca serialis cubense; assembly: GCF_023864345.2. Classification (NCBI taxonomy): domain Eukaryota; kingdom Metazoa; phylum Arthropoda; class Insecta; order Orthoptera; family Acrididae; genus Schistocerca; species Schistocerca serialis. The sequence continues at coordinate 142,714,823 of NC_064642.1, read as the reverse complement.
CCCATATAAGAGAAATGTGTGGGGTAGCCGTGTGATGAGGTTACTGAGATCCTCCTGCTCAACAGATATGGTAGATGGAACAGATAGTGAACTTACGTTGCAGGTATACTGTTACAGCAACTGCTTGCACAACATATTAAGGGGGAGAGGAGAAAAGTGGTATGTATCATCTAAAAAGATGACCACTTCACCTTTAGCTTTTGCTTTCTCCCCACTCAGGTAGTCCTTTCCATGATGGCCATATCCACAAAGTACAGGGGCGTCGAAGCCTTAAAACATGCATCTTGTATACACAAACACTATGGTGTCCCCTGTACTAAATGTTTCAGTTCCTCCACATGAGCTCTGAATCCATTAATGTCCCACTGTAGTGTGGGAGCCATTTTATCAGTGATATTTATCTTTCCTCCTGTTGTTCCACAGGGGTGGGGATCCTTTAACACTTGCAGATTTAGTTGAAAGCCTGGATAATTGCCTTTGGCCACCTTCATATTCTACAGACTCTGAAGCTGAATTGTTTGAACTGTCAGACAAAATTGGATTTTCATGATCTGATGGTTTATGATTTTGTGTTATACATTTTTCTGTGAGTTTTTCTTTTGGAGGAGATATTTAAGTTACATTTGTGGCCTTAGCAATGTTTGCTGAAATATGCCTGTTGTGATATTGTAAGCTAGAAGAGCACTTTTGCAATTACACTTAAGAAGTGTAGATGTTCATGCTTGTAATTTTTACCCATGTTCATGTAGGTGCATCAGCTTTCTGGATGTAGTTTTTGAGGCCAAAGCTAAAAAGTAATGAACAAAGTGGATCACATGGCTTTATATCTATACGTTTGGTTTCCCTGTATGGAATTTGCTTTGTTATTCTGATATCTTGTATCTTCTTTTCTTCCAGGGATATGGTGCCATATTTACTCCTGGCAGAGTTATTTCCAGAACAGTTTACACACCAGAGGAGATAAACAAATACCTCCATCATGGGCAGCCTTATCACATCTGCTGTAAGTGGCTTCTCCTTTATACACTAGAATGGAGTGCACTTAAATCACTCCTCCTCAATCCCACTCATCCTTCACTTCTTTTGGAATTTCTGTAATGACTCCACTTGAAACACCTTTGCTATAATTCAAGATGATGTGTAGCTCAGTTTCTATGGCTATCTCCTGGGCATTAAGCTATCTTGGGATCTGTTGTTCACTGGGAACTGGATGTTTCAGACAAGAATATCCCATTTCTTAACCACATTAAAGATCTTAAAGTACCAAGAGTGACCTAAAGACCCTTGCCAATGTACAAAGGTGAAACTTTCTCAATGCCATCCTCTTTTCTTTCAATGATTAAAAATACATTAGGCAAGCAGCATGTGTTCTGCTACTGTTAATTGATGCACCTCATATAATCCATTCTTCAGGAGGACTGGTTACCTACGCACTCTTTTCAACACTGCATGCCCCGTGCTTAGAGAACAGCTCAGGAACTGTAGGAAACTGAACTCCCCGAGGCGCTTGCCCTATAGAATGGCCAGAGAGGCATGTATTGCTTTATTGAGGGTACCACGGATGCCACAAGCATTAGCCTCCTTAGTTGCAACTGTATCCAACCAGTGGTGAGAATTCTTTCAACAGTTACAACCCACTGATTCCAATCTGTCAGTGCTCAGCACCATGATGATGATTACGTTAATGCTCCTAGAATAAGTGCTTTCAAAAAGTACTTTGGTTTTTATTAAAACATATGAAGTTCATTTTCTTTAAAAATAAAAAAAGTTCTATTGCATGCTGCTACCAAAAACAAGCCTCATGTTGTGCACGTTTGGTCCTCTGCTTACTGGAAGCAAAAGTTACAAAAAATTAAGGAAAATGGAATCCGTTAACAAAAGAGAAAGTACAGGTGAAGTCACATGACCTTTTCAGATGTTGACAGTAATGAAAGAAAATATGATGACTGTTGGTATAAAATAATATTTTGAAAAAAAAAACGGTGGCAACAGGAATAGGGCAATGATATAAAGCATATGGTAAAGAAACAGCCAAGTAAGGGGGTGAGAAGCAGAGCTCTGCACTCTGGGTCATCCATAGATTATACAGCCACGAGTGCGCGATTGGGAGACGGTAAGGCACATAATTCAACTAGGATGTTGATTAGGTTGGTTTGGATACAGACTACTACTATTGGGAACAAAGGCAAAAATTTAGATGAAGCACTCCTTATCCCAACGAAAGATGAGACAGTCAAAGCTGTGACAAAGAAGATGTCGACTTTTTCAGTTTCAGTGGTATGGTAATTTCTGGATGATAACTGCTTCACAATGGCACTGGGTAATTGATATCATAGGAAGAATGGGTGCCTCTCAGCTTGCAAAATTATGATGAATCTCTACCCTCAACCCCTAAAGTAGCATTCTAAACAGTACCCTATCCTATTCCTACGCCCCCTCAATCTCAGTCTTGCAACATAGCATATAATAACACTACAGAGAACTTGTATCACCAGGTTGTGCCTCACAGACTGTGTAAAGGGCCAAGAAGAGCACAAACAGCTCACAAGAAAAAGGTATGCACTGCTTCTCAAGGATCTGGTTCTAATCGAACCTTGCCCACACTCTATTTGAAGGAATTTTTCTACCCTGAGATGCCTCAGACACAGGGCATGCTGATGTATATCGCCATGCTCCGGTCAGGAAATAAAACCGGCAGTCTCCTGTGGCTTAACAGTAAGCCTGCCAGCAACAGTAACTTTACAAAAACCATGATGCCTAGAGTGATTGACCAAGCCACTAAATTGCCACCTTTAGTTGACACAGGCTCACATGTATGTGCAGTCCCACAGACACAGCATCAGAATGCCAAGCACCAACATCAATCTTGTTACAACAAGCAGTTTCTCCATAGCAGCATATGGCTGGGTGACAGTCATAATGAACATAGGCTTGTGTAGAGCTTTTGAGCAGCATGTTACCAATGCCAATGTCACCTTCCCAGATGTAGGTCTCTTATTTTCTGTCCTGTGACCTCATACTTGAGATGACATAGTTGCATCTTGGACCAACCAATTTCAGTACAAACAATTGGCCAGCTAATTCAGACCAGTGATCTTATGATGCATTTACTCACAGGACTGCACTTCTGCACCTCTTAGCAGAATTTCCATTAATATGCATCCTGTGGTGTTCCATAACCTATGTCCCCTCTAACAACATTCAACAGTGCATGACTAACATCCACAGCTGGCCCACCTGTGTTCTTTCAACTTTTGCATCTTGGTCCCAACAAACTTTGGATTGCCAAGACAGAATTCAGCACAACCCCACAAACAGGACGTACAGTTCAGCAATTTACTACATTTGCATGGGTGAATCTAACACAACTCAGCTGCAGTAAACTGTCCAGAGGCTGCCCACTAATGATTGTTCTGCCAAAACAGCTATCCACATCATGAATATGTAATGCAACACACACTGAGGAAAACATGTTAGATTTGTACTGTCTTTGCAGTCTGGGTGGTAAGGGTTAGGTACCAAATCTCTGTGATACACCAGGTATCACAGTTATCCTGAAGTATTCCCAGAGTTTACAGTAACGGAGAACTGGCAGTGCAGTCCAGCACTACCTCAAGAACCACAGAATCAGCCAGTATCACAGTCTGGCTAGACCTCCGAAGAAAGGAACAGGGCGACCGGTGGTTAGATTTTCAGTACCAAAATGGTTCAGGGCATCACATTTACTGACCCCACTTACAAAAGAGCTGTAAATGTTCCTTGAGATTCAGAATTCCAAGGCTTCTTATGCTGCAATATGGAATCTGAAGATGACTGCAGTTTACCAGATGAAACTTATGAGGTGAACGTTGCTGCATCTTGACTAACATTAAAACTACTTCTGGGAGATGTGACAATGCACTGTAAATCATCTCAGGGCTCAACAAGTTTTACGGTTTCTGCTTTTTGAGCGCACACCATCGTGACAGTTGTCAAAAGTGGAGTCTGCAGCTGTGGCTGGCCTCAAACCCTCAGTCAGAGGAAATATTCAAAAGGAAGCCAAGTAGTGCAATGCATTTTATGGTTGTGCATCATAATAAATACTGAACAGTAAATCGCAAGTAAGGAATGCCATCCAATGCTGAAGCATTCATGAAAGTTGGAACTGTATTCTTATCTCATGGCATGATTTTGTTCCTGTAATCAAATAATGCCCTTTGACAAAGAATATAATAAACTAATAGTGACATCAAATTCATTGTGCTTAATGAACTTCTGATTGCTTATCAATTAATACTAATGATGAAACAATCCATCATTGACCAGAAGAACCACTTTTTATGATTCACACAATTTGTGCTACATAATCTCATTCAATTTTGACAATAGTCTTTCGCATCTTATAGTCTCACATGGTGTCTTAATAATGAACTGGCTCTTTTCGTTATTGCTTATAGTTATTATATACTTTGAAATTAAGTAAATTACTGCACATATTTCAACAAGTTTATAATAGAAAAGATATAGTCACAGGGCTGTTTACACGTGGTGCATTTTAGGCCGTACATTGCTAATGCAAAATGTAACTAACATACCAAAATTGTTTTTAAAACTGGAAGAAGAGCCACATCTATTTCCAATCTCTAGTAAATTACCGAACTATCAGTTTAATAAGTCATAGCTGCAAAATACTAACGCGGATTCTTTACAGACGAATGGAAAAACTGGTAGAAGCCGACCCCGGGGAAGATCAGTTTGGATTCCGTGGAAATGTTGGAACATGTAAGGCAATACTGACCCTACGACTTATCTTAGAAGAAAGATTAAGGAAAGGTAAACCTACATTTCTAGCATTTGTAGACTTAGAGAAAGCTTGTGACAATGTTGACTGGAATACTCTCTTTCAGATTCTGAAGGTGGCAGGGGTAAAATACAGGGAGCGAAAGGCCATTTACAATTTGTACAGAAAGCAGATGGCAGTTATAAGAGTCGAGGGGCATGAAAGGGAAGGAGTGGTTGGGAAGGGAGTGAGACAGGGTTGTAGCCTATCCCCAATGTTATTCAATCTGTATATTGAGCAAGCAGTAAAGGAAACAAAAGAAAAATTCGGAGTAGGAATTAAAATCCATGGAGAAGAAATAAAAACTTTGAGGTTCGCCGATGACATTGTAATTCTGTCAGAGACAGCAAAGGACTTGGAAGAGCAGTTGAATGGAATGGACAGTGTCTTGAAAGGAGGATATAAGATGAACAACAACAAAAGCAAAACGAGGATAATGGAATGTAGTCCAATTAAATCGGGTGATGCTGAGGGGATTAGATTAGGAAATGAGACAATTAAAGTAGTAAAGGAGTTTTGCTATTTGGGGAGTAAAATAACTGATGATTGTCGAAGTAGAGGAGATATAAAATGTAGACTGGCAATGGCAAGGAAAGCGTTTCTGAAGAAGAGAAATTTGTTAACATCGAGTATTGATTTAAGTGTCAGGAAGTTGTTTCTGAAAGTATTTGTATGGAGTGTAGCCATGTATGGAAGTGAAACATGGACGATAAATAGTTTAGACAAGAAGAGAATAGAAGCTTTCTAAATGTGGTGCTAGAGAAGAATGCTGAAGATTAGATGGGTAGATCAAATAACTAATGAGGAGGTATTGAATAGAATTGGGAAGAAGAGGAGTTTGTGGCACAACTTGACTAGAAGAAGGGATCGGTTGGTAGGCCATGTTCTCAGCCATCAAGAGATCACCAATTTAGTACTGGAGGGCAGCGTGGAGGGTAAAAATCGTAGACGGAGACCAAGAGATGAATACACTAAGCAGATTCAGAAGGATGTAGGCTGCAGTATGTACTGGGAGATGAAGCAGCTTGCACAGGATAGAGTAGCATGGAGAGCTGCATCAAACCAGTCTCAGGACTGAAGCCCACAACAACAACAACAGTGTGTGGCTGGATTGAAGAGTTTTTAGCAAACAGAACACAGCATGTTGTTATCAATGGAGAGACATCTACAGACGTTAAAGTAACCTCTGGTGTGCCACAGGGGAGTGTTATGGGACCATTGCTTTTCACAATATATATAAATGACCTAGTAGATAGTGTCGGAAGTTCCATGCGGCTTTTCGCGGATGATGCTGTAGTATACAGAGAAGTTGCAGCATTAGAAAATTGTAGTGAAATGCAGGAAGATCTGCAGCGGATAGGCACTTGGTGCAGGGAGTGGCAACTGACCCTTAACATAGACAAATGTAATGTATTGCGAATACATAGAAAGAAGGATCCTTTACTGTATGATTATATGATAGCGGAACAAACACTGGTAGCAGTTACTTCTGTAAAATATCTGGGAGTATGTGTGCGGAACGATTTGAAGTGGAATGATCATATAAAATTAATTGTTGGTAAGGCAGGTACCAGGTTGAGATTCATTGGGAGAGTCCTTAGAAAATGTAGTCCATCAACAAAGGACGTGGCTTACAAAACACTCATTCGACCTATACTTGAGTATTGCTCATCAGTGTGGGATCCGTACCAGATCGGTTTGACGGAGGAGATAGAGAAGATCCAAAGAAGAGCGGCGCGTTTCGTCACAGGGTTATCTGGTAACCGTGATAGCGTTACGGAGATGTTTAACAAACTCAAGTGGCAGACTCTGCAAGAGAGGCGCTCTGCATCGCGGTGTAGCTTGCTCGCCAGGTTTCGAGAGGGTGCGTTTCTGGATGAGGTATCGAATATATTGCTTCCCCCTACTTATACCTCCCGAGGAGATCACGAAAGTAAAATTAGAGAGGTTAGAGCGCGCACGGAGGCTTTCAGACAGTCATTCTTCCCGCGAACCATACGCGACTGGAACAGGAAAGGGAGGTAATGACAGTGGCACGTAAAGTGCCCTCCGCCACACACCGTTGGGTGGCTTGCGGAGTATAAATGTAGATGTAGATGAAATAAGTGATGTATCTTGGCGCTATGCAGAGTCGTGGCTCTTGTTTCTCTTTCGTATATAATTTATTAAGTCAATTAGTCACATTCAAAGCTAACATTTCATTACTAATTATTTTCATTTTAAAACTGGAGCTAGACAATCACAGATAAGGTAGCACAGGTAGCCTTACACAAGTAGCATATATTTCAGTTTGTCTTGTCTGCACTAACAGCTTTGTTCACGAAACATTCAGTAACTGTTTTATCATCCACGGTGATTATATCAGACCTGTTTCCTGGTGTCCAGTCAGCAATTGTGCCATGAATATTTCAGAAATTACATCAATTCAAAATTTTATTGCTATATGATCTGACTTTTCCTTAGTTACATGTTTAAAAGACTCATTATCAGATTCTGTCATAATTGCAATTTAATTTGCCTATCTGCTACATTTTGTGTCTGAAGAACACAATGCAACATATCAGCTATAAGAGAAATATGGAGTTTTGAGAAACTACAAAAGCAGAGTTTGTTGAAACTTTGCCGTACAGCTATGTTCCGCAAAGAATCTGTTCATGTGAACTAAGCCTTAAGGTGATTAAAGAGTTGAATCTGTATCCCACTTTTTCTTAAATTAAAGAACTGAATCTGTATCCTTCTTCTTCTTCTCCTTCTCCTTCTCCTCCTCCTCTTTTAAGACACACTATCATTTGATAACTGTTGCTGAAATATCAAAGGCAATATATCATCATCTGCAACCTGAATATTTATCAACACCAACTTAAGAAATCTGGAAGAAAACTGTTGATTAGTACTGGAAACTATTAAATTTACTGAACTGCTTGGGCAACTTCAATGGAAAGCACACCAGGACATCAGGGATAAAGCTCCTGATAAATATGGATCAACATTTTATAATTACAATCCACAGTCTTGTAAACTATTTTTTGAAGCAGAATGATTGTTTTTTTATCTGCTGACACTGACAAGTGTTACCGTGACTGTGATGGGAGAGTGGAACCCTAAACCCCCGTTGGAAGAAGACTCAAAATTTCATTATTGTTTTGCTGTAGATGAAGTGTTTCCCCACACAGAACATGGAATGAGACTATGTCCTTAAAGCCAATTAACTCATGGAAGGCATGTATTTAACTACATATTATCCAGGGACGATTTGAAGAATTTTCTTTTGCCATGTTAGAGTCAAAAATCTAGGTGTACACATAATGTCACCTCACTAATGTGGTAATGCAGCTGTAACTGTGACTGGATCCTGAGTCAGCGGTTTACTAGACAAGAAATTAAGGACAAGCCACGTCAATAGTTTATGGAAAAGCACATTACTGGCATAAAAATAATATGTTTGAAAGTCATACTAATTCTCATTTCACCAACCATGGATGACTCTTAAAAAAATATATTATTCCACTGAAAAAGCCTGTAAGCACAACTATTTATTTACAACCAATACAAAAGAGTTACATGTTTGCACCTGTTACTTTCATTCAGAGCAGTCACCAACGTTGTCCAGAACCTGTTGCCAGCGATGTGGAAGGCGTAGTATACCGTTAGCAGAGCCTGTTCTATTGATGGTGCAAATGGAGCAGTCTACTGCCTGTTGAATATCTGGAACAGTTCTGAAGCGAATGCCACGAAGTGGTTTCTTTATCTTCGGAATCAAATCAAAGTCACAAGCACTTAAGTCACCTGCAGCCAGCTTTGGGAAAGAAGCAGCAACACTTTCTGTGAACCAACCCGTCATATTACACAACAATGCCCAGGTGCATACAGCGCAAGCTGTGGCTGCTCTGTTCGGTCGATGGGACGGGGAAGTATTGTACCACCCACCATACTCCCCAGACTTAAGTCCTTGTGACTTTGATTTGATTCCGAAGATGGAGGAACCACTTCATGGGATTCGCTTCAGAACTGTTAAAGAGATTCGACATACAGTAGACCGCTCCATTCACACCATCAACAGAGCAGGCTCTGGTAACAGTACACAACGCCTTCCACACTGTTGGCAACGGGTTTTACATAACACTAGTGACTACTTTGAAGGACAGTGTCAGGTTGTGAATAAATAGTTGCAACTATTTAAGTTCCAACCGTTAAATATGATAGTAAGAGAGAGCCTTTAGAATCAGATTTTAGATTGTAAGATATTTCCAGGGGCAGATGTGGACTCTGACCACAATCTATTTGTTGTGAACTGTAGATTAAAACTAAGGAAGTCACAGAGGGGTAGAAAATTAAAAAGCTGGGACGCGGATAAACTGAAAGAACCAGAGGCCGTAGAGTGTTTCAGAGGGAGCATTAGGGAATAATTGACAAGACCAGAGGAAACAAATACAGTAGAAGAAGAACAGGTAGCTTTGAGAGATAAAATAGTGAAGACACCAAAGGATAAAGTAGGTAAAAAGACGAGAACTAATAGAAGTCCTTAGGTAACACAAGAGATATTTGAATTTAATTGATGAAAGGAGAAAACATAAAAACGCAGTAAATGAAGCAGGTGAAAAGGAATACAAACATCTCAAAAATGAGATCAACAGGAAGTGAAAAACACTAACCGGGAATGGCTAGAGGACAACTGTGAGGATGCAGAAGCATATATCACTATGTGTAAGATAGATGCCGCCTACAGAAAAATTAAAGAGACCTTTTGAGAAAAGAGAACCACCTGTATAGAGCTCAGATGGTAAACCAGTCCTAAGCAAAGAAGGGACAGCCAAAAGGTGGAATGCTTATATAGAGGGTCTATACAAGGGTGATGTACTTGAGGATAATATTATGGAAATGGAAGAAGACGTAGATGAAGATGAGATAGAAAATGCGATACTGAATGAAGAATTTGACAGAGCACCGAAAGACCTAAGTAGAAATGAGTCCCAGGAGTAGACAACATTCCATTACCGGTAGAACTACGATAGCCTTGGGAGAGCCAACCATAACCAAGGTCTTCCATCCGGTGGGCAAGATGTACGAGACACGCAAAATACCCTCAGACTTCAAGAAGAATATAATAATTCCAGTTCCAAAGAAAGCAGGTGCTGACAGGTGTGAAAATTACCGAGCTATCAGTTTAATAATTTATGGCTGCAAAATACTAACACAAATTCTTAACGGATGAATGGAAAACTCGACAGAAGCTGACCTTGGGGAAGATAAGTTTAATGCCTGTGGAAATGTAGGAATACGCAAGGCAATACTGACCCTACGACTTATCTTACAAGCTAGGATAAGGAAAGGCAAACCTACATTTCTAGCATTTGTACACTTAGAAAAATCTTCTGACAATATTGACTGGAATACTCTTTCAAATTCTGAATGTGTGCAGGGGTAAAATACAGGGAGCGAAAGGCTATTTACAATATGTACAGAAACCAGAAGGCAGTTATGAGAGTCAAGGGGCATGAAAGGGAAGCAGTGGTTAAGAAGGGAGTGAGACAGGGTTGTAACCTATTCCTGGTGTTATTCAATCTCTAAACTGAACAAGCAGTACAGGAAACCAAAGAAAAATTTGGAGTAGGAATTAAAATCCAGGGAGAAGAAATAAAATCACTGAGGTTTGCCAACAACATTGTAATTCTGTTAGAGATGGCAAAGGACTTGGAAAAACAGTTGAACGGAATCAACAGTGTCTTGAACGGAGGATGCAAGATGAACATGAGCAAACGCAAAACAAGGATAATAGAATGCAGGCAAATTAAATCTGGTGATTCTGAGGGGATTAGACTAGGAAATGAGACACTTAAAGTAGTAGACGAGTTTTGCTACTTGGGCAGAAAAATAACTGAGGATGGTCCAAGAAAAGAGGATATGAAATGTAGATTAGCAATGACAAGGAAAGTTAGTCTGAAGAAGAGAAATTTGTTAACATCAAGTATAGGCTCAAGTGTCAGGAAGTCTTTTCTGAAAGTGTTTGTATAGAGTGTAGCCATGTATGGATGTGAAACATGGACAATAAATAGTTTCAACAAGAAAAGAATAGGTGTGTGTGTGTGTGTGTGTGTGTGTGTGTGTGTGTGTGTGTGTGGTCTTCAGCCCTGAGACTGGTTTGATGCAGCTCTCCATGCTACTCTATCCTGTGCAAGCTTCTTCATCTCCCAGCACCTACTGCAACCTACATCCTTCTGAATCTGCTTAGTGTATTCATCTCTTGGTCTCCCTCTACGATTTTTACCCTCCACGCTGCCCTCCAATACTAAACTGGTGATCCCTTGATGCCTTAACGCATGTCCTACCAACCGATCCCTTCTTCTAGTCAAGTTGTGCCACAAACTGCTTTTCTCCCCAATCCTATTCAATACTTCCTCATTAGTTATGTGATCTACCCATCTAATCTTCAGCATTCTTCTGTAGCACCACATTTCAAAAGCTTCTATTCTCTTCTTGTCCGAACTATTTATCGTCCATGTTTCACTTCCATACATGGCTACACTCCATACAAATACTTTCAGAAATGACTTCCTGACATTTAAATCTATACTCGATGTTAACAAATTTCTCTTCTTCAGAACATTTGCTTTAAAAGAATTGGAGACTAAGACTGTGCAGGCACTGTGAGAGTGCGCCTGAGTTCTACTAACGTGGAAGAAGACACGGAAATTCCAATTCTGCAGTTTCAAGGGAAAGATAATGGCACAAAGACACAGGGTGTTGTGAATGACACTGTTGCAGCTATTCAAGTGAAATTAGAAGTTAACAGAAGTTGCCGGGCATCAAAAGGAGACGTTTAAAGAGGTATTGTGATATCACCAAGAAGTTATTTTCATCCCAGCCCAGACTAATGAAAGAATGTGTTTGTAAATTGTAACCAACCCTCATTAATGATTTTGTATAAAATCTTACTCTGTGCTATTGGCCCAAAAACTTGCTGTCCGCCAACAAATCCAGATAATGCTACACATGTGAATCATCTAGCAATTTGAAAGTAAGCACAGCAGTCATACCAGCATTAATGTAGTGAAACAACTGTCAACATTGTATCAAATGCCAGTGTAATCAACAGGATAAAAAGGTGATAACCCAAAAATTTAGAGAAGCTATTACAGTGATTTAATGGTGTCAAATTTTTAAACAGTTTTGACCTCACAAGAAATTACTAGTAATTTTTATTGCACCCAGAAAGCCAAAATACATCGCATTTCTGTACAATGGCCAGAGGCTTCAATTTAAGAGAACCTCATTTAATTTGAATGTATTTTCTGCTGGCATCATGGGAACACTCGCTCAGTTGTATCGACAGATGTCAGGAGACATGTGCAATACCATCCACAAAATTTAGATAGAAGAAAGCACAGTAACTAGATAAAAATCGAAGATAATATACCAGTACAGACATATTCAAAAGACTGCCAGATTACTGTGGCTGGGTCACTACTCAGAAATAGTAAGTGACCAAGTCACTGCATGACATTCTAAAATCGCACACCTATTATTTTTAATGAGTCCTGACATCACACAAAGCCTTAAAACATGAACAACTCTCACCTCATTAGCAGTCAAAATAGAAGGCAGGTCCTGTAGGAGATCCAGTTCTGCCGTCAGGTTGTAATATAGAACAGATTCAATAAAGATGTCATATTGACAGCTGAGGTCCACATTTCTTACACATGTCGGCTACTGGCAATGTATAAGATAGCCATGTGTCAATGGGCAATGTCCCACTCCATCCCTTGTAAGTGCCACTTCTTCAGCTTTTCACAGCCAGAAAGAAGTAAGCTATGGTCACACTGAAAGCTTCACCTGTCACAGTTTACAGCTCCACACCAGCAGCCACTATGTCTCCCACCAACATGTGATCTTTGAGCTCAATTTGTGGTAACAGCCTACAGAGGGACCGAACAGTGAGCAGGAGGTGTAAGGGTGACCGGTAGCAAGAAGGGCACTTTGGGAATAAGAGCACATAAGAAAGTCCTTGCCGTAATGTCATCTTATCTGCTCTCACAGTGCCTTCAGGATATCAAAGAATTCAGCATAACAACTGAAAACTGCTTTTGGAGCCCTGCAGGATAAAGTCTGAGAACATCTATCTGCATCTACATATATACTCTGCAAACCACTCTAGGTGCATGGTAGGTGGTACGTCCCATTGTACCAGTTACTAGGGTTTCTTGCTATTCCACTCACGTATGGAGTGTGGGAAGAATGATTGAGTGCCTCTGTGTATACAATACTTATTCTAATCTTATTCTATGTGAGCAATAAGTAGGGGTTTGTGGTTTACTATTACAGAAATCATTTAAAGCCTGTTCTTGAAACTTTGTTAACAGTGCTTGGGTAGCTCAGTTGGTAGAGCACTTGCCAGTGAAAGGCAAAGGTCCCCGAGTTCGAGTCTCAGTCCGGCACACAGTTTTAATCTGCCAGGAAGTTTCATATCAGTGCAGAGTGAAAATCTCATTCTGGAAACATCCCCCAAGCTGTGGCTAAGCCACGTCTCTGCAATATCCTTTCTTTCAGGAGTGCTAGTTCTGCAGGGTCCACAGGAGAGCTTCTGTAAAGTTTGGAAGGTAGGAGATGAGGTACTGGCAGAAGTAAAGCTGTGAGGACGGGGCATGAGTCGTGCTTGGGTAGCTCAGTTGGTAGAGCACTTGCCCGCAAAAGGCAAAGGTCCCGAGTTCGAGTCTCAGTCTGGCACACAGTTTTAATCTGCCATGAAGTTTCACAAAATTTCCTCATCATCAATTTGTAATCCTGTATGAACAGCCAATAAGTGTTTTGTCTCATCACTGTTGTCACACATGTTTGAGTCCTGATTGTCTACAGTAAGGTAATTCATGACACTCCTGTCCTAATGCTGTACCAAGAAAACATTTCTCCAAGTCATCCACACATTGACCATACACTACACCACTCACTCCCATACTGAACTGTAGTGTCATGCACACTTCTCATAAGATGATTCAATACTGTGCACAGCGACAGTACATCTGTGATTGGATGGTGGTTGTGGATCAATTAGGATTCCTGGGCTGGCAGACCTTTATTATAGGTGGTGTGTTAGGTTGCTGTCTGTACATAAAAACAATAAGTTGTTATTACACTTATCAGGCTTACCACAAGTGATGGGGGATTTGGATTTAGAGAAATCAAAATAAAACGTTTAATTTAAATCCTTGATTGCTTTAGATGAATTTCAAACGTTTATTATTTGATAGACAAGATTAATGGACAATTTCAGTAATTCAGCATTATTTTTGTCTGCAGTTTTGACTAATAGTTCTGGATTAACACCATAAAAATAAAAAGAGTAAAAATTAAGAATTTAAAGTTGAATTTAACATAGTGCACTTTGGACACTTCAGAAAACATCCCTGAAAGATAGTGTCATCGTTTGCTGCTTTAGGGGATAGGTTTCAACTTAATTATCTCATATAAATTATCCCCTCCATCACAGGCAGCATGTGCCATCTATCATAGGTGTTTATCCATACAGTGTTTATGTATGAAAAAACAATTAGAATTAAAATATAACTTACGGAATTCAGTTGATCTTGAACATGACTCAATGAAATGAGAGTCTTTCTTTACTATCAAAAACCAACGCATGATTTTAGTGATATGTGGAAGAGCTTTCATTGCGAAAAAATAAATTATTGCAGAAGAACTTGGTGATGCTTACTAGTTTCCATATTTCCTAGCTGTGCTACTGAAAACAAGCTTAATAATGAACTGTTTGTCAATAATGGTGGGCAATCATTGCAACAATGAACTGTCTGCCTACTTGCCAGACCACTGTTAACCAATATCACCTGCAAGTGTAATTTCTCTAAGATGATGGTAATAAACGAAAGGGGAAAAAAAGTTGCAGAATGTTTCTATTCTCTACATGTAATTTCAGTGCCTTAGGATTTCATTGAAACTATGCACAATCATGACTTCCATATTTTTAACCTCCTCTCATAGGCTCATTCACTCATGGAATGCCTGGTATAATATGTGTTATATCAGTATTAGAATACAGTTAAATGACTTACAATAAATGGGAGTAACACAAATATATTTTGGGGTAATTAGATACAAGCTACATAATGAAGCAATTTGAAGCACGCTTTGATCTTGCACACATTGCATTTGGAGAGGTCCCAAATAGTGATTTTCAACAATTTTGGAATTTTCAAAATCTGAAAAGTCAGTATGTGCATGCAAGTGACACAATCAAATTTGTTTTATGAATTCAGCCTTATCACCTCTCTATACACACCAAATATTGTTTCAGTACTATCATTCACACACAAGATAAAAAATACCGGAAACTTGCAAAAATGTGATAACTTGTGTAGCTGTATTACTTCTCAACCATGAACCATTGCAACACATCCTTGCTTTCTCCTACAAGGGAGAGGTGATACCTTTTAAATGACATCAACCATTTGGCTGTATCTGATTTAAGGAGGTAGGTGGTCACACATGGTGGCACATTTTTTGGAGGGGGGTGGGGGGGGGGGGGAGAAAGAAAGAAAGAAAGAAAGAAAGAAAGAGAGAGAGAGAGAGAGAGAGAGAGAGAGAGAGAGAGAGAGAGAGAGAGAGAGAGACCAACATTGTAAGTTTGGGAGGGCCCAGCTCAGTCCCCCAGGGGTTTCACATTTCAATGTCTGACTTATGAACTTACCTTAGTGCAGGTATTAACTGTACTAAATTTCATTAACATTTGTAACCATGATGCTGTCTGTCCGTTCCATCCATTGTCTGTACCACTCTCAGCGGAGGGATAGAGTTATTCTTACAGAATTTGTTATGCTGATATAATACACTATAATGAACAAAGTTAGGAACCACTGCGTCAGTGGACAAGATTATCATGTACTCTTTACTAGTGTCTCCTTGAATAGTACCCAAAGGCATGGAGGTACCTTTATCAGTTCAAAATTGAACATGTGACCTTCATTGAGGCAGTGCTCTTTCACTGCAGATTTGTGTGTTAGCAAAGGCGAATGTTTCTTATATATTCAATACAGCAATATGTCTGGATGATGTCTTGGCATCCACACTTCCAGCCAATATTTGAAAACATGTGGGTCCTCTAATATCTTTGATGGCATCCAGCATTTCCTTAACTCTGGATTTTGGACATAACATAACATATGTGGATTTTTGTTCTGAAGATAGTTTCTAGAAGGTGCTGCATCCTGCCAGGCAGATTGCTTGATCTCTATGATATATGATGGGGAATACAGTATTGGAGAGTAGAAGCTAATGCAAATCCTATCACTTATGTAAAAATCTCCGAGAATTACTTTTTACTGGTACACAGACTGTCACAGTACATCATCTGAATTCTTTTTATGAACAGTAAGGCTGGTTACCTGATATTTCACCCAGGAAGATTAGCTATCAATTATGTACTGATGTAGGGCTCACTGGAAAAGAGAATGCACCAGAGATGCAAAGAATCTGGAAATAATGAAAAGACAAGGATGCGAGGGAAAAGAATACATTTGTTTGTGCTGAGATAAGAATTCAGATGAAACAATACAACATCACAAGAGGCAATACTGATCCTACAAATTCTCTAGGGAAATAGGTTAAGGAAAGGCAAACCTACTTCTCTAGGATTCATAAATTTAGAGAAAGTTTCTCACAATGTTGTCTGGAATACTCTGACGTTCTGCAGGCAGAGGTAAAATACAGGGAGCAAAAGAGTATTTACAACTTTCACAGAAACCAGACAACAGAGTCAAGGGGTGTGAAAGGAAAGCAGTGGTTGAGAAGAGAGTGAAACAGGGTTATAACCTATCCCTGATGTTATACAATGAGTACACTGAGCAAGCAGTAAAGCAAACAGAAGAAATAAAAACTCTGAAGGTTGCTGATGATATTGTAATTCTGTCAGAGACAGCAAAGGACTCTGATGAACGACCGGACAGAATTGAGAGTGTATTGGAAGAGGGCTATAACATAAAAATAACAAGAGCAAAACAAGGATAGTGGAAAGTAGATGAATGAAATCCAGAAATGCTGAGAGAATTAGGATTAGGAAACAAGACATTAAAAGCAGTAGGCGAGTTTTGCTATTTGGACAGCAAAATAACTGCTGATGGTTGAAGTAGAGAGGATCTGAAATGTACACTGGCAATGGAAAGAAATGCTTTTCTGAAGAAGGGAAATTTGTTAACACTGAATATAGATTTATACAACAGGAAGTCTTTCCTGAAAGTATATGTATGGAGTGCAGTCATATATGGAAGTGAAACATGGACGATAAACAGTTTAGACAATAAGATAACAGAAGCTTTTGAAATGCTGTGCTAAAGAAGAATGCTGAAGATTAAATCAGTAGATCACATAACTAATTAGAAGGTATCCAATAGAATTGGCGAGAAACAAAATTTGTAGCACAATATGGCTAGAAAAAGGTGTCTGTTGATAGGACACATTCTGAGACATCAAGGGATCGCCAATTTATGCTGGAGGGATGTATAGAGGGAAAGAATCATATAGGGAGACCAAGACATGAATATAGTAAGCAGATTCAGAAACATAGGACCTAGTCGCATGGATAGTTGAATCAAACCACTTTTGGATTAAAGACGATAACAACAGCAACCTCCAAGACACATTCCAGTACCTGTATTTTATATGCTGACAATAACTGTAGTGTTGGAAAAACCCAAAATAGCTTGAGAAAGCTGCTGTGATTTGATACAGTTATTGATCAAGAATATTATATCAGCACGTACTACAAAGCCAAACCTTATAGATAAAGAAAAACACGAGGCTTATAAAATAATTTTCGCATTGGCAGCATCAAATAGCAAGCATTGCAATGCAAATGGATCCCTTTTGCTCCAGTAGACATCTAAAGTGCACTTTTATTTTGAGTTAAAATTAGATATTTTAATAATTATGTTTTACTGACTATGGGCCAACACAAACTTCTTAGTAACATACCTCAAATCTGAACTGTCTGCTAGGCACATCAACACCTGCTATATCTACAAGATTGGCAAACTGTGCGTTGTGATGGTCCTTGAGGAATTGTAAAACTGGAACTACACCCTCTGGGACAATCAATACTTCAAGTTCATCACCTGCTGTCAGCTGGACTTTCTGCACAAACTTTGGAAGACATTCTGCTACATAACAGCCATAATCACTCAATTGTGCACGTTGTGCAGCATCAAATTTACGAGCAGTTGCTGTAACATCAATGTCACATTAGACAAGGTAGACATATACATGTATTATCCAATATATTATATCATGAACTGAAAAAAAAATAAACTAATTAAAGGTGTATTATACAAACAACCAAGGCAAACTGATTGCATATTTCTATAATGGCCATAATTCTCTTCCTGTATGAAGAAAATAAACAAGAAAAATATATGTAAATAAAAATGGGTGACTTACGCCTAGTTTCTGCTGCAGCTGCTGCATTATCATGTTTACGTCTAAGATGAATGGGAACACCGCTCAGACAGCCTGTAGGGAATTGTACATTGACAGCTTTCAAATACGTTGTCTCTATCCCCACTAAATTCTATACATATCGTACTATTCAAGTTGTAAGTGAAAAATATAGGAAAGTACTTTCACTGGCATACGATTAATTCATCAAAGGTTCAACAGCAAACTGAAGAGTCGTATTTGGATGTTACTTAATAACAAACACCAATGGAATGTTTTCAGCATATTAAAAGTCTAATCCTGGCTCTTATATAGAGATACAAAAATTGCTGCCCGTTTTAACAAATACAACACACGAAATGAAAATTCATATAGATAAGTATTTATTAGTGTGCTTACCAGTCTGAGACACCGTTGTTCTAAATAATCCACATACATTTCTAATCACAGACACAGCCATGTCTCATATAATAACACAAACACCCACAGGCTTATTAGGTTTCGGATTCGGGCTTTCTGCTAGATCTAAGATGTTTCACAGTCAAAGATATTTCTATTGCAGCAATTAAATGCATTGCGTTAACCATGGAGGTAAAGCCCGGTCCACACGCAACGATCTGTCTGCGCAGACATCAGTGCAGATGTCTGTACATGCAAAAGATCGCTGCAAATGTGGTGTGTTCACACGACACAAACCCCAATCTACTACTCGCCCGCCATCTGTCGGTGTAGAAAAGAAATATCAGTGGCAAGCGACTACGCTCCCCGTAAACGTCAAACATTTAATTCAGTTATTTTGAAATATAGAAATGGAGGAAGTTCTGTTGTGGTCTGTGTTCGCAACTTGTGTTGCAAAAAACATTCGGACCAACCGCAGGAAACAGAGAAAGCGGGCAAAATGGTGTAGACAGTGGCTGCTATAGCGAAAGCAGTTTTCTCACGTAAATTTACTGAGAGAGTTGCAGCACGAACCTAACGACTGGCGAAATTATTTGCGGATGGATGTCGAAACTTATAATTATCTCTTAAAGCTTGTAACCCTTCATATTATGAGAAAAAATACTTGTATAAGAAGGGCAATTTCTCCTCATGAACGGCTGGCGGTAACATTGACACTCCAATTTCATCTTCAATTGTACTCCTGCTTGGTCTTAGCGTTTCTTGATCACTAAGAAAGCCAAGCAGATCAAAATACCATAACGTTGGCTGGTATACTTGATCTACTCCTACACCAGATCTAGATTTCTGAACTTTGGATAACTCAATTAGAGCATTGTATGCTGCAGTCTTTTTGTCTCGGTCACTATATTCTTTACTTTTAATCTTCCACAAACATGGGTGGTTTCTACATATTTCAATGAATTCACTTACAAACTCTTGAGAACACTGACGAGTATCAGCCAATTTAATGCCCTGTGCACGCAAACACTAGACTGAGCAAACAGCTGTTTCGCGCCAGATTTGCGGCAATCTCCTGTCCACACGCTCCAACTTGTCTGCGCAGATGTGGTTTGAACCCACAGATTTGAGAGGTTTCGCTCAAACCTCCAACTTCAACTTCCAGGTTTGCGCACACCTCAGGTTGGTGCAAATCTTCTGTCCACACGCAACGATCTGTCTGCGCAGATGTGATGTGCGCAGACATTTGCGCAGACAGATCGTAACGTGTGGACGGGCCTTAAGAATTCTTACCTCCATGGCATTAACATATTTGTTAAAGTGCCGTCACACCTCCTTGACAGCAATTAAATGGCTCGTTGGAAACTTCGCCGCGATAACTCACGCACGATCTGTTTTGAGAAATCAGTGTCTGGATTAGTCTCTGATACCGATGAATGTTGATCCTCGGCAGCGAGTGGGCAGTTTTTATCCTAAGTTCAATCGTCTGAATTTCTAGTAAAAATGTGAAAATAAGGTTATTTTCTGCAATTTACAAGAATTTGTTGGCTGTGCAATTTACAAAAATTTGTTGGCCAGTCTTGATGAGTGCCAAATGAAATGTTGCACTGTTACTCGAAACTGAAAGATGGCTAACATAAATTAATTATTGATCCATTCGTACAGAACATGCCTTGTATGAATGTCACCAAAAGTTGAAATACTCGTTCTGTAAAGAATTATCATAGCTTAACATCGCTTTAACGATGACATTATCACACATGTAAAGTACCTGACAAACGTTTCAAAACCAAGGTTACAAGCAGATAAAAACCATGGTAGACCTGTACTAAAGACTGACAAATTTGAAAATCGGTATAGTTTTATAATATATACAGTAGTATGAAGACTGACTACGCCAGATAAGCCTACGTTGAATGTAGAAATGTGTATAAAGGACAAGTAATGTTCAGTAAATAAGATAAAAAATCAGTAGTTTCATATCTCAGTGAGGAACTTCCACTTTCAGCACATGGCAGGAATATGTAGAGAACTATGACTCATGTTTAAAAGAATAGTTGACCATGAACTGGATAGATATGTACCTGGTAAAAACAGTTCATAATGGGAAGGACCTCCATCGTATGCAGTCACTGTGAAGAAACGTCCAAAGAAATAGACTACTGCATAATAGGTATCAAAAAAAGCATAGCGTTATAGTTAATGAGATGCCGAATAAAACGCGTTTGGCTGTCAAGACAGTAGTGCGTGATACCTTCGACGATTGCTGCAGCAAAATACTGTCAAATAATATTTCACAAAACCCAAATAAATTCTAGTTGTATGTAAAGGCTGTCATTGGGAGTTTATGGGTAAATTACCCCGGAGAAGGGAACTTACACCAGCTTTGAGTGGACTCAAGGAAGGGAGGATGTCAATCACTTTGTAGGAGTATATGGATAAGTAGCTCCAGGGAAGGAAACTTATACCAGGTTTGGGTGGGCCCAAAGAAGGGAGGATCCCAACCACTTTAGGGGATGAGAGGTACATTATGTCAGTGAGGGTGCGAAGTTAGGGAAAAAGAGTACCTAATCTCTGGAAGGGCAGTGCTGACAAATAATTATGAGTATCATTATTTGCACAGGGGTAAGTACCCTGGGTAAGGGAGTATTTCCTCCAGACTGATTAAATAAAATTATTAAAGTTAAATAATTTACCTGTTTCCAAGAACACAGTGTAATCTCATAGTGCTCTGACGTTTGATCCTAGAATTGCAGAAAATATTTACCTGCTACAAGAAAGAAAGAAATTTTCGTAACAAGGTATAGTGAAATACGTGTTAATGGTAAAACCAAATGCAAAGGAATGTTTACTGCAATAATAAAATTAAAGAAAAACTGAAAGCAATAGCGAAGCTATTGTGTCTATTTATGTAACACTTTTATAATAATTGAAGTTGAATGAGTGGTTACAACATCTTTTCTCTTAGTGGAGGGATACGTACTGATAGCCGGCCATTGTGGCCGAGCGGTTCTAGTCGCTTCAGTCTGGAATCGCGCGGCCGATATGGTCGCAGGTTCGAATCCTGCCTCGGGAATGGATGTGTGTGATGTCGTTAGGTTAGTTAGATTTAAGAAGTTCTAAGTTCTAGGGCACTGATGACCTCAGATGTCAAGTCCCATAGTGCTCAGAGCCATTTGAATGTAATGATACATCCCATTCCTTAATGAGAGGTATCATGCCCTTAAATACGTACGTCAGAGAAAAGATGTTCATGACTGTGAGTAGTCAATAAGTGGTGAGTACCCCACTCTTGTGAGGTATTTAAATTGTAGGTTCTGATATCAAGAACTAATGATCCAGTGACTGTACAAACGTAGGTAGCAGTCAGACGACCCTATTTGCTCATGTACAGTAAGGAGCTCCACGGAGTGGGCAGTGCAGAATAAAAAGCGCCATGAAATCTAAGAACACGAACTGTCAAAGATAATAATTGTATTGTAATTGTTAATTATCAAGTTGAATATCAGATCTGTTATGTACATAGTACAGAGAGGCAGTAGCTGTTCTCATTTATCATGTACTGACTTGTAATTTTGAAGGTAATATAAAAGGTGAGTTGAATTTCACTTCCTATTTATGTAGCGGAGTGAATGAGAATGGGAAGTTAATTTTCAGCAGCTTTATCTGCAGCCTGTAAGGAAACGAAGTCTGTAGGAAGAAGGCACACGGATTCAGGGCAAAGACTACCTTGAACCTGGTTAATAATACTTGATGGCGACCAAATATTCAGTAAGCAGCATTCATTGTGCGACGCTAATTCGGAAAGCAGGTTACAATAATTTTTTTAAAGAGGACAAAATTAATTCATTTTAATATAATTTACACTCGTTGTAGTATAGGTCTTGCATTATTTTTTCACATAATCACCATTTACCTCAATACCTTTTGTCATCATTGGGACGAGTGTCATAGATGTCTCCTGCCGCCTTTTTCGGCCAGTTCTTCACTTCGATTTTCACTTAGTCGTCGTCGGAAAAGCGTTTTCCACAAAGGCGTTCTTTCAATTTAGTGAACTGATGATAGTCACTAGGTGTGAGATCAGGGCTGCGAGAGGTAAATTATCCCAACGAGACGAAGTAATAACTCTTTGTGTTGCGTGAGCGCTGTGCAGACGCGCATTGTCATGAACTAAACAGACTCCTGTTGTCAGCATCCCGCGACGTTTGTTTTTTATGGCTTGCGAAGTTTCTTCGTGGTCTCACAATATCTTGGAGCATTTATTGTTTCATGTCTTTCCAAAAAATCAACGAGCAGAACCCCTTCTTAATGTCCTAAAACACTGACACCATGATTTTCCTTGCTGTTTTCTGAGTTTCAAATCTAGCAGTGGAGGATATATATTGCATGTTGGGGACTATGGAAACCAGTGCCATCGTTTTCAGAATGTAGAAATGGAAATATTTATCTAACATCCAAAAGGGCATGATCATTGGCTTCCCAACGAAGTGTGGAAGAATTCCTGAAAGTTTGTAAACTGTTCATGTGCTGCTTTGGTTAAAGTATACCATATATGGCAAAATGGCACTATCCCAAACAGGCACCGAGACAACTTTGGTACACCATGGGCCATAGATGGCAGTGGTGAACGACAGCTGTTGAGATGTGTAGGAGCGAACAATCAACTGATGAGCAACTAATCACCCAGACGAACCAAAAGCTACCAACATTGTCTCCCCAGTGACTGTTCAGAGAACGTTACTGTTTATGGGTCTCAACAGCAGGTGCATGGTTCATGTACCCATGTTGACAGCTGTTCCTTGCGACAAAGGCTAGAATTTGCACGCCAATGCCGCAACTGGACGTCAACTGACTGGTGACAGGTGGCCTTTCAGATACATCTCATTTTGTGCTCCATTGGACAGTGGTGACACACTGCAACAATCGTTGGAAGGCTCTAAGCCAGAGAAGGGAGCATTGTGGCCTGGGGAATGTTTTTGTGGCATTCTCTGGGTGATCTCGTCATTTTGGAAGGCACCATGTGTCAACCCAAGTATAGATCTATCCTTGGGTATCATATCCAACCCCACATGCAGTTTGTTTTTCCTCAGAACAATGGCACCCATCAGCAAACCAGTGTAATGTGTCACACAGCTCGCATTGTATGTCTATTGTTCAAAGAGCTCCAGAATGAGTTTACCATACTCCGCTGGCCACCAGAGTCCCTAGGTTTGAACCCAATTGAGATTCTGTGTGACCACCTCCAATAGGCAGTTTACACTGTGTACCCTCAGACGAGAAATCTAGCATAACTGGCCATGGCGCTGGAGTTGGGATGTCTTCCCATTCTAGTCAGTACCCTCCAAAGCCTCGCTGACTCTATTCCTGCATGTCTCACAGCAGTCTGCACTGCAAAAAGATGGTTATTCAGACTGTTGGCAGGTGGTCACATTAATGACTAATGAGATTTGACACTGATCTGAGTGCACGAGTTTTTCCTCACCCTGTGTGTGTGTGTGTGTGTGTGTGTGTGTGTGTGTGTGTGTGTAATGAACACACCCTGTATCTGCCTACACACACACACACACACACACACACACACACACACACACACACACACACACACACACACACACACACACACACACACAGGGTGAAAATCTTGCACTCGGACTTCACAGAGTGATTCCCCACATACTGGCAATACAAAAATCTCTAAATTTGGTCCTATGCATATTTTCGCCAGTAAATGGACATTAAACATTGACAATCTGGCAACACTGTAGTTACATGTAAGGTAACCACCTCTGTCAGCAAAGAGGAGTACTGATGTGCAGTTGGTGCAATGCACATTGTTTTGTGTTAGCAAGCAGGAGGTTGATGGTTCGATTCTGTGTCAAGTCGTATTTGTTTTCATTTGATAAATGTAGTCTGCGTGGTATGGTATCTGGCATCTTAATCGTCATACACACCGAGCGAGGTGGCGCAGTGGTTAGCACACTGGACTCGCATTCGGGAGGACAACGGTTTAATCCTTCATCCGACCATCCCGATTTGGGTTTTCCGTGATTTCCCTAAATCGCTTCAGGCAAATGCCGAGATGGTTCCTTTGAAAGGACACAGATTTCCTTCCCTAATCCGATGAGACCAATGACCTCACTGTTTGGTCTCTTCTCCCCAAAAAATCCAATCCAATCCAATCCAATCGTCATACTGCAATTACAGTGGATCATCTACAAACATTTGCACTTACGTACTAAGAACACAAAAATGGAAGTACAATCGTTTTCATTGCTCAGCTTTTAAAGAGGTCTTTTGCATGTTGTAGATGCGAATTGTTTCTCAACACTGCATCTAATAGTTTCCGAACCTGTTTTCCGTGTACCCTCCCCCGGTGGTCCCATCGATTAGTACCAACTATTATTCTTGCCATGTTCAGATCTATTACATTTCGTTAGGGCCTTGCGACACCAGCAGTTCTAGCAGTTCTAGCAACGTGCTTTGAAAATAATTTCCAAACTGGGT
The DNA here is from genome assembly GCF_023864345.2 of Schistocerca serialis cubense. Taxonomy (NCBI): domain Eukaryota; kingdom Metazoa; phylum Arthropoda; class Insecta; order Orthoptera; family Acrididae; genus Schistocerca; species Schistocerca serialis. Next base: position 142,689,667 of record NC_064642.1, on the reverse strand, counting down.
TACCATTTGTATGTATTATCACCTATTATCACCATGGAACCACTAATTATGCCTCTCAGCACTGAGTCCGGTAAGCGCATGATGTTTAGTAAGTTTCGCCATGTGTTATTGTTATCATGATCATGATGGTGATCAACATCATAATCGATGGAGATGTGGAAACATCATGTGCATTACTGTTAGGAAATCTGTGTAATTCGAAAACGAACATTTCACAGTTAGCAGTGCCGGGCTGAATCAAGCAGAATAAAGATGCAAGACAGATGATGTACCCATTAGGTGGAAAATCCCACTGTGACAAATGACATGTTTGCACTGTATGTGCTGTTCGCCAGATAGGGACTAATTGTTAGCGGAGTGACACACCCATGACAGACTCTATACACATTCGTGCACATATCATATTTTCTTATTCTAAAACAATGATGCATATGTATGCAATACACAAAGGATGAATATGTGGATATACTTGTGGTCATTGGTGCATCTGATAACTGGGCTGGTGTTGCTGCTCACAAATATGCTACTAGATATCCTGGTCGACGTCATCCAGATGAAAACGTGTTTCACCATCTGGAGCTTCACCTGCAGGAGACAGGTTCTCTTCTTCCATCATCACTTGACAGAGATCGTCCATGGACTCACCATACTCCAGCTAGTGAGGAAGCTGCTCTGGAGGTCATAAACCAAGGTCCCCAGCGCAGTGCATGTAGCATAGCAAGGAAGCTGTGTGTCTCGCAACACACGTGCTGCATGAGCATGGACTGCACCTGTATCATTAGTCTTTAATGCGAGACCTGTATCCTGCAGACCGCTATCTGCAGATGCAATTCTGTGAAGGGTTCTGACAACAACAGGAAGCCAATGACGACTTCATAAACACTGTAATATGATTAGATGAAGCAGCTTTCACTCGTCAGTGTCTCTTCAATATGCACAATACCCACCCTCAGTGTGATATTAACTCACACATCACCCTGACCGTGAATATCGAGTTCGCTTTGGCATCAATGTCTGAGCCTTAATATTGCGACACAAGAGTTTCGATCCCGACATGTTGCCTGACTTGTTGACTGCACAAAGGTATCAAGCATTCCTCTCAAACTATTTCCCTAATGCACTGGAAGATGTTCCTCTTCATGTTTGGCAGAAGCTAATGTTCCAATATGATGGTGCCCTGCACCCCTACGCTTTGGAATTATTGGGCCATGATATTTAGACCGAACATTTCAACAGAAATGTTTCAGACGGAGAGCTCCAGTTGTTTGGCCTCCATGTTCACCTGACCTAAATCCCCTGGTTTCCTCCTGTGGGGACACTTGAAGGAGCACATGTATCCTACTATACCAACACACGTGGGAGCACAGATAGCATGTGTTCATGTTGCTCTTGTATCTGTAGATGCAGCCATGTTGGGAAGAGTCTGGAGCTGTATCATCCAGTGGGTTGCACAATGTCTGGATGTAGAGGGGGTCGCTTTGATCATACACTCGGAGGACAATGTACTCTTCTGTAAACGTCATATGGTCATTAATATGGAAATTATTATCATCACTGGTTGCTAATGTGTCATATCTGAGCACATATACTGCATGCATTATAAATGACTAGTAGATGGTGCTTTATTTAACTGTGTAGTCATCTTTAGCATCTTGAAATTGGTATTGTTTTTGTAGTTATTCTGTTCTGTGACAGGTCATTTGTTTCAACTCTCTATTTCTGACTTATCTAACCACGTTTTTGTTATGTTCCCAGTTACAAAACACTGTGCTATGTAAATGTGAGATATGCATGGCTTAAGAAACAGTGTACACTATATCATTATATGGCAGAATGAAACTGGCAAATTAAAAACAAGTATGCCTCGACGAAGAATCGAACTCTCGACCTCCTGCATGCTAACCCAAAATGCCATCTACTGCACCAACTGCACAGAACTACTCCTATATGCGGACAGGTAGTTCCCGTACATGTGATTACAGTGTTGCTACATTGCCAATCTTTAACGTCCATTTACTGCCAGAAATATGTTCAGGAGAAAATTTTGTGAGAGATATTTTTGTATTGGTAGTATCGCATTATGAATCCTAGTGCGTGCAGTTTTCTTCAGCCTGTATATACACCTTGTGATCAAAAGTATCTGGACACTTGGCTGAAAATGACTTAGAAGCTCATGGCGCCCTCCATCGGCAATGCTGGAATTCAATATGGTGTTGGCCCACACTTAGCCTTAATGACAGCTTCCACTCTCGCAGGTACACTTTCAATCGGGTGCTCGAAGGTTTCTTGGGGAATGACAGCACATTCTTCACAGAGGCCTGCACTGGGCAGATGTATCGATGTTGGTCAGTGAAGCCTGGCACAAAGTTGGCGTTCCAAAACATCCCAAAAGTGTTCTGTAGGATTCAGGCCAGGACACTGTGCAGGCTAGTCGATTACAGTGATGTTATTGTCGTGTAACTACTCCGCCATAGGCCGTGCATTATGAACAGGTGCTCGATCATGTTGAAAGGTGAAATTGCCATCCCCGAATTGCTCTTCAACAGTGGGAAGCAAGAAAGTGCTTAAAACATCAATGTACGCCTGTGCTGTGATAATGTCAGGTACAACTACAAGGTGTGCAAGCCCCCTCCATGAAAAACACTACCACACCATAACACCACCGCTCCAAATGTTATTGTTGGCACTTCACACGCTGGCAGATGACGTTCACTGGGCATCCCCACACTCTGCCATCGGATCGCCACATTGTGTACCATGATTCGTCAATTCACATAACGTATTTCCACTGTCCAATCGTCCAATGTTTACGCTCCTTACACAAAGCGAGGCGTCGTTTGGCATTTACCGGCATGATGTGTGGCCTCTGAGCAGCTGCTTGACCATGAAATCCAAGTTTTCTCACCTTCTGCCTAACTGTCATAGTACTTGCAATGGATTCTGATGCAGTTTGGAATTCCTGAGTGACAATCTGAACAGATGTCTACTTGTTACACATTACGACCCTCATCAACGATCAGCAGCCTCTGTCAGTCAACAGACGAGGCCACCTGTACGCTTTTGTGCTATATGTGACCCTTCACATTTTCATTTCGCTATCACATCGGAAACAGTGGACCTAAGGATGTTTAGGAGTGTGGAAATCTCACGTACAGACCTATGACACAAATGACACCCAATCACCTGACCATGTTCGAAGTCTGTGAGCTCCGCAAAGGCCCCATTCTGCCCTCTCACGATGTCTAATGATTACTGATGTCGCTGATATGGAGTACTTGGCAGTAGGTGGCAGCACAATGCACCCGATATGAAAAATGTATTTTGTTGGCGGTGTCTGGATACTTTTGATTACATAGTGTACATAGAGACACATACATGTGTTCGTTTTAACTGAAGACATTGAAATGTCTCGAAGACTACACATTGGATCATGCCGTGTGTGGGTGGTGCATATTAACATTGAAATCTTCAATAGGAACCCCTGTTTTTTTATTACAGATTATGATTCCACATCAAAATCTACACACACACACACACACACACACACACACACACACACACACACACACACACACACACACACACACACACACACACACACACACACGCTGTAGGCCTGTAACTTGTGAACTTTTATTTCATTCTATTTTATTGTTATTTAATTTCACTTTGTATTATTTTATTTAAGGGTAGACTTAGTCTTTAGTAATCTGGTTCTTTGTCACAGGATGCGCCAGATCCTCTATCTCCACAGAATACAGACACAATGAGGATGAAATAGGTAAACTCGGGAGCCTCAGGAGACAGCAGTACATTTGAAGAAATTCCTACACCAGGATTATCTTCCTCATTCATTAGCGCTCCATCAACATCAGAAGGTGTTTCTATCTGCAAGTCTATAAAGAAACCAATGAAAGAAGATCCATTACGGGCAATGATTATTAAGCTACATCAGATGGAAAGAGATGATGCTACTGAGGTAACACAACTGGTAATGTGTATGCTGAGATGGATCTAGTGAAGAGAATCTGAATAGAGAAGTTTGCAGATGTCTTGTGTGATGTCCAGCTTAAGAATCTCACTAGATACACCACACTAACAGCACTGGAAGTCCAAGTAATTTTCGACAGTCTATGCCCAACAAGCAACGATCTTAAAGGTCTACTCAATTTCGAGGTGATCAAATAAATTCTTCTTCTTCTTCTTTCATCGTGCATTAGGCTTTCCTTCAGCCTGTTGCAGCTACACCTGGTCCTTCCATCGTTTTGCAGATTTTCCAATGCATCATTTACCTTGCGGAGTATATCGCCAAAAATGTAGTGGTGAAATGAAATGAAATGATCATATGGCACTGTTGGCTGGAAGGCCCCATGTGGGGAAGTTCGGCCGCCATATTGCAAGTCCTTTTTAGTTGACGCCACTTCGGCGACTTGCGAGTCAATGATGATGAGGAACACACAACAGCCAGTCATCATGAGGCAGAGAAAATCCCCAACGCCGCCAGGAATCGAACTCGGGACCCCGTGCACGGGAAGTGAAAACGCTACCGCAAGACCACGAGCAGCGGACTTAATCTTGATTTCTCCATTCGTAGCAGATCTGATATCCTTTTTTTTTTTGCATTCGCTAACCTTACTGTTTATATCTAAAATATTTAATTGCCTTCCAGGTATCTATATTTCTTTTGTTGTCTAGCTTGGTGTATCCTGCTATGTACCTGAGGAATTTGATTTCATTGTTGTAATCTTATTTTATCTTTCTTTTTCATTATCCAAGATTCACTTCCATATAGTAACGTTGGTAGTGACGTAACTTTATAAAATTGTAGATACATTTCTGTTCTTACTTTACGTTGGGGGGCTCTTCTGATAGTGTCATTTAGTTAAATTTCTCAATTTTGTCTTTTTGATCTAGGTCTCCCCAGAACGACAGCATAGTTCCTAGAAATTTGAATCTATCTACTTGCTCTATAATCTTGTTATCTATAATTATTTTTGTTCTTACTGAATTTTTTCCACAGAAAGCCATGGCTTTTGTTTTTGTATTGATATTGACATATAATATATCTGGCATGTTTGGTATAGTTCATAGAGGAAGCTTCTCGGCCTGCAAGGTCTGGGCATTCACAGAGGGTGGGTTTGCTGGTAGTTGGGAGCTCCAACGTTAGGTTCATAATGGGACCCCTTAGGAACATGACTGAGAAGGAGGGGAAGGAAGCCAGTGTGCACTCCATGTGCATACCGGGGGGGAGTCATTCTGGATGTGGAAAGGGTGCTTCCGGATGCCATGAAGAGTACAGGGTGCAGCCAACTGCAGGTGGTGGCTCATGTCGGTACCAATTATGTGTGTTGCTCTGAATCGGAGGAGATTCTCTCTGGTTTTGGGCCAGTCTTGCTTGCAAGATTATGGTGGGGCTCACCATCTGCAGCATAGTCGATAGAACCGACTGTGGTTCTTTGTTGCAGAGCCAAGTGGAGGGTCTGAATTAGAAGCTCAGGCAGTTCTGTAACCGTGTAGGCTGCAGATTCCTCGACTTGCTCGTTTGTGTGATAGGTTTCCGGGTTCCACTTATAGGTCAGTAGTCCACTACACACAGGAAGTGGCTACACGGGTAGCGTGGGCTGTGTGGAAGGGACTGGGCGGTTCTTTAGGTTAGAAGGTCTCAGGGAACCATAGAAAGGGTGTCCGTCTAAAAGAGGACAGGTAAAACACAGTAAGTTAGTTGTAGAAACGGTCGGTTTTGTAGTTGTAAATTGTCATAGCTGTATTGGGAAAGAACCCGAGCTCCAAGCCCTAATAGATAGCACTGAAACTCAAATAGTTATAGGTACAGAAAGCTGGCTAAAGCCAGAAATAAGTTTAGCTGATATTTTTTCAAATGATCTAACAGTGTTCAGAAAGGATACATTAAATACAGTTGGTGGTGGAGTATTTATTGCTGTCAGAAGTAGTTTGCCTTGTAGTGAAATTGAAGTAGGTAGTTCCTGCGAAATAGTATGGGTAGAGGTTACACTTGACAGTCGGACTAAACTATCAATTAGATTGATGACCGATTTACTGACCCAGAAGATTTACTGACTCAGAAGATATAGTTGCTGAACAGTTCAAAGAAAACTTGAGTCTCATTTCAAATAGGTATCCCGCTCATACAGTTATAGTCGGTGATGACTTCAATCTACCGTCGATATGCTGCACAAATTATACCTTTAAACCCGACGGCAGGCATAAAACGTGATCCGAAATTGTACTGAATGCTTTCTCAGAAACTTATTTTGAACAATTAGTTCATGAGTCCACTTGAAGCGTAAACAGTTGCGAAAGCATCCTTGACCTCTCAGCAACAAATAATCCTAGACAAATAGTGAGTATCGTGATGAATTCAGGGATTAGCGACCATAAGGCAGTCTCCACTCCTTCCGATCTGGTTATGTAAGCGTAGAAAATCTGTGGAATGATTTCAAAGAGATAGTATCGACAGCAAATGAGAGACTATATAAGTGATGGTACTGATTCCCCATGGTACACAAAACGGGTCAGATCGCTGTTGCAGAAGCAGTGATAAAAGCATGCCAAATTTAAAACAACGCAAAATCCCCAAGACTGGCAAAGTTTTACAGAAGTTCGAAATATAACGCTTACTTCAATGCGAGACGCTGTTAATAATTTCCAGGACGAAACTGTCTCGAAATCTGGCAGAAAACTCAGAGAGAATCTGGTCATACATAAAGCACATCAGTGGCAAGACGCAATGAATACCTTCACTGCACGATAACAACAATGAAGTCACTGATGGAAGTGCCACTAAAGCAGAGTTTTCCGAAACTTTTTCACCAAAGAAGACGAAGAATTTATTCCTGAATTCCAATCAAGAACAACTGTCAATATAAGAAACATAGAACTAGGTATCTTCGGTGCCGCAAAGCAGCTTAAATTAATTAATAAAGGCAAGGCTAGTGGTACAGATTGTATACCAGTCAGGTTCCTCTCAGAGTATGCTGATACAACAGCTCCACGTTTAGCAATTATATACAACTGCTCGCTCACAGAAAGATCCATACCTAAAGACTGGAAAATTGGTTAAGTCACACCAATACCCAAAAAGGGAAGTAGGACTAATCCGTTGAATTACAGGCCCATATCACTAACGTCGATTTGCAGCAGGGTTGTGGAACACATACTGTATTCGAACATTATGAAGTACCTTGAAGAAAACGATTTATTGACACATAGTCAGCACGGATTCAGAAAATACCGTTCTTGCGAAACACAACTAGCTGTTTATACTCGTGAAGTAATGAGTGATATCGACAGGGGATGCCAAATTGATTCCGTATTTTTTTATTTCCAGAAGGCTTTCGACACCGTTCCTCACAAACGTCTTCTAACTAAACTGCATGCCTATGGAATATCACCTGAGTTGTGCGACTGGATTCGTGATTTACTGCCAGAAAGATCACAGTTCGTAGTAACAGACGGAAAGTCATCGAGTAAAACAGAAGTAATATCCGGCGTTCCCCAAGGGATTGTTATGGGTCCTCTATTTTTCCTGATCTATATGAACGACACAGGAGACAATATGAGTAGCCATCTTAGATTGGTTTCAAATGGTACTGTCATTTACCTTCTTTTTGTAAAGTCATCAGATGACGAAAACGAATTGCAAAATGATTTAGATAAGATTTCTGTATGGTGCGAAAAGTGGCAATTGACCCTGAATAAAGAAAAGTGTGTAGCTATTCTCATGAGTCCAATCCACTAAATTTCGATTACGTGATAAGTCACACAAATCTGAAGGCTGTAAATTCAACTAAATACTTAGGGATTACAATTAAATAATCTAAATTGGAACGATCACATAGATAATGTGGGTACAGCAAACCGAAGACTGCGATTCATTGGCAGAACAGGTCTCCTAAAGAGACTGCTTACACTATGCTTGTCTGCCCCATTCTGGAGTATAGATGTGCGGTGTGGGAACCGCATCAGGTGGGACTGATGGATGACATCGAAAAACTACAAAGCAGGGCGGCTCGTTTTGTATTATCGCGAAATAGGGGAGATAGTGCCACAGATATCATACGTGAATTGGTGTGGCAGTCATTAAAACAAACGCATTTTTCGTTGCGACAGGATCTTCTCATGAAATTTCAATCCCCATATTTCGCCTCCAATTGTGAAAACATCCTGTTGGCACCCACGTACATAGGGAGAAATGATCATCACGATAGAATAAGAGAAACCAGGGCTCACACAGAAAAATTTAAGTGCTCGTTTTCCCCATGCAGTGTTCGAGAGTGGAACAGTAGAGAGACAACTTGAAGGTGGTTCACTAAACCATCTGCCAGGCACTTTATTGTGAATAACAGAATACTCATTTAGATGTAGATAGCTCTCTGCAGTCCATCTTCATTATTCGAAATTAACACTTGGTCATCTGTGAATAACAAAGTGATCATGTAATCTTTTTGGTTGTAGTTGTATGTATAGTTCTTCAGTTTCATTCTCCATCGCCGTATAATGTCGTCAATGTATACATTAAAAAGCAGTGGATTAGATTAGATTAGATTAGATTAGATGGAAAGAGGCTGCAACCTTGTCAAACTCCTAAATTAATAACCGTTGTTATTTCTTCATTATACCCAATTATTTGGATTCTTGTGTTAGCATAGATCTTTTGAACTACTTGTGCAATGTGTGATGGTATGCCTCCTCTTATTGAAATTTCCCACAATAGCTGTCTATTTACTTTATCAAAAGCCTTTACATAATCGACGAAAACTATGTGTGTTTATTTATTGAATTCCTTATGTTTTTCTATAATTTGTTGTTGCATAAATACGTTACCTTTACAGCTTCTCCCCTTTCTGAATCCATTTTGTTCTTCTGACAGCAGGCACTCCATTATGGGTTTTAATCTTTCGGTCATTATTCTAGGACAGATCTTACACACTGTATTTAATAGTGATATGCCTGTCTAATTTTCAGGTTTTGCTGTGTCTCCTTTTTTAAATATTGGTTTTATATATGAAATCTTTCTTTTGGTATTTCCTTTGTTATCCAGCAAAGACTCAAAAATCTAAGAAACTTTTTTTTAATGCTACTGAAGAATGGTATTAGTTCACTGTTAATGCCATCACTTCATACTAACTTTCGGTTCTTTGTATATCTGAGAGCATGTTCTAATTCTTGGAATTCAAGATGATCTGGATTTGTTTCTAGATCATCATTATCTGTGTTTGTTTCATCAATCCACATATCCTTGTAATAATGCAGTTGATATCTGCCACATCCTTTTCGCTGTTATTCAAGTGTCTTACCATTTTATATGCAAGTGTTTGTCTCCCACGGACATCGTTTTCGATCCTGGCAACAAAGTTATCCTAACCGTCTTGATGAAGCTTCCTGCTTACTTTTTTCACTTCTGTTGTTTGCTTCTTGTATGCTTCATTATTCACCTGAGTTGGGTGTTGTAGATGTTTTTTTTTATATAGTTTTCTCTTTATTTCAACAGTCTCCTCAATTTCTTTTGTCCAAATCATGTGGCCTTTTTTCTTCTTTCTGTGTTTTGTTTTACCTAAAGCTTCACTGGCAGCAGTTCTTAAAATGCTCTTAATCTGTTCCCACTCATTTTCATTACTCTCTGAGTCTGCAACTGTGCCCATTACTGTGTCTAAGCGTCTTTGATAAGGATTCTTGGTTGACTCCTCTTCTAGTAAGTACGCTTCATATACATCCCTTGGTTGTTCTGGGGATTTTTTTACATGTTTTATGCCAATTCTGCTTTAGGGCAACTTTTGCTTGTAGCATGAATCGTCTGTGTCAATGTCGTAACCCCTATATAGACGCACATCCTGGTATGGAACAGCTGTTTTTTAGTTTGCTACGAAGTAGTCAATTTTGGTTCTAAATCCTCTGGCGGACCTTGTGTATTCATGTATGTCTTTGTGTTTAAAGAAAGAGTTTAACATTCTGAAGTTGCTGAAACTTGCAGAATCTCTTAACATGGTTCCACTGCTGTTGACTGTAGTCTCTCCAGTATAGCCAACTATATTATCTACTCTTTCCCTTCCTATTCTTGCAGTGTAGCCTCCACCAATTACAACATAAGCATTCTTATATATCTTATCTAGTGTTAACTGTAGATCTTCATAGAATGTCTCGCTTTCCTTCTTTCTCCCTTCCACTAGGGCATACACTGCTATACAGGTTAGATATCCTCTAGAAATCTTACATCTTATGCTGCACATCCACTCGTTTATCCATGCATACCTTATCAATCAGTTTGTCAATTTTTTAAATTTACTATTTTGGCAACCCCATCTTGTGCTTTTCCTTTGTTCTACTCCACTGTATATCATAGTATAATTTCCTATATCTTTAGTTCCTTTCATTTTCATTTTAGTTTCTGTGGTAAATGCTATATCACAACTACTCTCATATAATATTTCTTGTAGTTCTCCTTCCTTTGTCGATATCCCTCTGACATTCCATGTTATTAAGTTTACATGTTCCGCTATACCATAATATTTAACCTTTTTCATTTTCCGGTTCATCGTATGGTTTTCCATCTGGATTTCCCTACGTAGCCTGTAACTTTTTATTTCGCCTGGCCGCCTTACAGAGGCTGCGCAGTTATAGTTGGATAGTGGGGCTGCCACTTCAAAGCCTTCCAACCTGTCTGATTTTCTTGTAAGGGTTTACGCCCCTATGAAAGTTGGCTTCTCTATGACTATAGAGCCCTCCCTGCCCTGTGTTATGGCACACACTTCGTCTGGCTCCTCTGTCAAGGCCGTCAACTTGGGTGGCCCTGCTGATAGCTATGCTACAATTGGCATAGCCCTTGACTTCATTGAAGCATGCTGGCCTCCTGCCCCATTAAGCCGGTGTCCCCTGGGAGGTATCAAATAAGTTATGAAGAATTAACATCTATAGAACATTAGAACAACACGTAAATTTTGGAGAAGTTTCAGTACAAATGAAAAGAGAACTTTTAACAAGATAGGCACAATATCATTTTCATCAGTTCTACTTATAACTATTACTACTATTACTATTATTATTATTACTATTAGCAGTATTATATTTATATATCTAACAAAAATGTTTTGCTTTAATTTCATGTTGTATCCTTCTATCTTGTGTAAATGAATATATCCTCATTACGCAAGAATAAAGAGGCATATTGGCATTTGAAAAGTGTATAATGCACAGCCTTGTATAATGTCTTACCAGACGTTATGTATATAAGGCAGAGTGTATATATATGTGTATGTTTTGGATCCCCTCACAAACCCCCAGATCAATTTCAGTAAAATTTGCCACAGAAACAGCATGTCTCATAAGTATCAGCACTATAGGGTTTGAAACTGCCTAGCTCCAATTAGCAGAGATAAAGGCAAAAACATGTTTTTCCACCATATGGCGTATAGGTTGCCCTGCACAACAGGCATGTTGTGTGGGAACATTACTGGCCTGCCAAATCAACCCTCTGTGGAGGGCAGCCTACATGTCAGGGTCCCTGACATGTAGGCCTCCCTGCATGACAATGTAGCTAAGAGGGTGGCTGGGTACAGGTTGAGATGGATAGAGGAAGCAATGGACATAGTGGGAAGGAGAAGGAAATGGAGAGAGAGAGAGGAGAGGAGGGACAGATGCTTGAGGCAGGTGGAAGGTGTAGAGGGGAAGTGGGCAGGTGGAGAAGGAAGTGGTGGTGGCAGAGATGGAAAGAGAGAGGGGGAGGAGGATATGGTGAAAGGTAGGAAGTTATTGCCACAGAGGGCTGGAAGAAATGGCTGGAGAGAGGGAGAGGGTGAGACGAAGAAACAGAGAGAATGGGGAGGAGGAGATAGATGGACAGAGGTATGAGGATGAGGTGAACAGACAGAGGGAGAAATAGGTGGACACAGAGAGGGGAAAGAGGAGGAGTGTTCAATATATGTGTCAAACACATATGCAGGTGAAGCTGTGGGGAAGAGGCTAGCAAAACGATATACTCCTAGTTCCACCTTTAGTTAATTGTGCTTTAGTTCTTCATACATGGCACAATATGTTTCTGGAATCATGTGGCTCAAGTGTGAAGACATCACAGCAGAAAATTTCAGATCAACGTAGCTTCTGCCAGATGTCAATTACTTATAAGTCTTTCATAAGCACTTATAGATCCTCTCATTACTGTAGCATTTCTTCTTATAAATGATGTAATATACTGCAGCAATATGAAGAATCTTGCTTTTTCCATTCTTAGGTAGTGAAACCAGCCCTCTTTCTCTGTTTTTAGCTCCTCCAAAGGAGTATCACAGGAAAGCATTACTCATTTTAGTAGCTGTTCTTTTGTCCATCTACTCTATACTGATTATTTCTTTTTTTAACTTCCAAAGTAATATCACTGGACAGAATAATTATCTTATAAGCAAATCTGCTTAATTTGACCATGGCCACAAAATGCTCTGTACTCTTGGACTACTTACTCAGGGCTGTGCAAAGTTGGATTGTGATTGGAAAGTGTAAATGTGAATTGCTACTCACCAGTGTCCCCCTAGATGGGTAATTTCCCCTCAAGAATATGACTTTGAAACAAGAGTGAATCAAGGGAATAAAAATGTAATTGTAAAAGTATTATCATGGGTATATGAAGGTTGAGACTGAGTGCCTATAAATTCTGAATCTGACCAAATGTCAAAGTTTCAATGGTTAAGGACAAGTGTTGTAAGAGATATTTCTTAAACATGTTTCCCCACATGATTGAGATGCAAAAACAGACTCTGCAATGATAAGAAGTATGAGAGAGATTTCTACAGAGGAATGACAAGAAACTGAGTAAATACTATGTCATCAACTGTGATATTCTGTGCTATTGGTGGCATGCCAACAGTGATCATTGCATGGTATGCATTGTGCAGAAATCAGAGGAGAGATTAATTTAGTACACTCACTGTAGTAGGGAGGCAGTTCGGTGTGCTTAAATGTATGAAAAAATTAGCTGAATATAGTAATTTCAACATGTGAAGGTGAATACAGAACATTTTCAGAATTTGTTTTGTCTGCCAGAAAATTAAAGCACTCAATAAATGTATGAAAGATGAATAACATCCGATCTTAAAACAAAACTGATGGAAATTATATCAATCGACATATGTTAATGATCAACAGAAGGTATTAAGTATGTATGTGTGATCTTACATAGTTTCATAAAATATGTGAAGCTGTATGCACTGAAGAAAGCTGTCAGCGTATTAATTATTAGGCATATGTGTGATAAACACTTAATGACTATGGGAAAACCTGAAGCTATACTGTCAGATAATTTAAAATTTCATCCAGAAGTGAATCATGCTGCATGTGTTATCTGAGAACTGAACTGAGTAATGGCACTTGCTCGATGTTTCCAAAGAGGTATATTTAAGATAAAAAATGAAGTAATGCCCTACAGCAGATATGATGAGAGAGACGTGACTGTCAATTTTTTTTAAGTAGGCAGAAAGAGGAGTCTCTGGTGTGCCCTGATGAAGAGAGTATACGAACTTTTTATTGCTTCTTCTATTGTAACAATTTTGTTAATAATATTGGATTTTGGATTAATATAAGAAGCATCAAGTGAAATACAGGGCCTGTATATTTATTTGGCAAACAGTTCAGTTCACTGCATCATTTAGCAACTTCTATGATGGCTGTGTTCAAGACAACCATCACACCAGAACGAAGAGGTAGTTTCCCACAGAGAAGAAAATGCAACTAAGAAAATTTACTATTGAATTTCCTAGAAAGTTTATTTCAGATATGTTTGATGGTGTCTGTTTGGCAGTAGGCCATAAAAGCATTTCATTAACTTCCATTTATGACTTCACAGTTAAAAGTCATAAAACATTCCCAGTCCAAAAACTCTAATTCATTATCCAGTCAGTAGTAAAAATAAAATATATCACACTGGCGAATGAACAGAGATCAGATCCCACAATCTTCAAATCATAAATAAAAAGTAATGTAATTGTACCAGTGATTGTTGAAGTACTAACTGTATTCTGTCTTTGTTCCACATATTTGACACTGAGGATACAATGAGAAAAGGAGAATATTACCAGTAAAATGGGAATAAAATTAAAGAAACAGAAGAAAATTTTCTCCAGAGACAAGTAATTGAACTTAACGCAATGTGAACAGAAATACGTCAGCCAACGGTTGGGTCAAGAACATTCCATTGATCATAGCATGAAAAAGCAATTTCGCCACAATATCTTGATTATTAACCCGCTTTAAACCTTTTTGGAAGGGACAATATTTATTGTAGAGTTAATTTTTCACTGCAATAGAAAACGATTTTCATACACGTAACAATGACAGTAATGAGAAGCCATTTTGTCGTAAACACATATCACAAGCCAAATTTTCCACAACTATTGAGTTTGTTATATTTAAATAATTCAGTTACAGTGTGTACATTATTTCATTGTCAGTAAAAATGGAATAAAATGTCAATGAAAAAATTAATACAAACAATAGTGACACCAAAAATACTGAATCAGAATTTAATGTATCAGATAATCAAAATTACAATGTATTGCAACGGGATGGCAATGTCAGACGAAAACAATGTAAAACTGAACTCAACTGCAATGAATGGACAGAATGTTAGACCAGATACTGGCATGTGGCTAACATTTGATAAGGTTCATAATTAGGATAGAAACAATCCAACAGATGTAGGAAATTTTCTAAGCTCGGTATTGAACAGAATGGACACAAACAAACTCAGTCTATATGCACATTAGACAATCATCATCAGTCGCAGGTATCAACCATAGCAAAATACTCACAGAAATTAAAACAAATAAATACAGAGTTATGTACAGACTTGAGAACAAAAATCACAAATGTGTCCACTGGTCTTGGCAGTTTCATTTCTCAGTACCTTAGACCGAAAAATCACAACACTTTCGGCCGACTTCGAAAATTTGCTTACTAACTTGAACACACAGTTGACAGACGCAACCAATAAATTAGACACAAAATTCACTAATATGTACAATCAACTAAACAAAAAATTTCTAGTATGACTAAAGATCAAGGTCAAAGTGCATGTGAAGTTGAGAACCTTGCAACAGTGTACGGTCGTTTTCAAATGCACATGAAAGCTTAGCTCAAGTGGTAACAACATTTCAAATACACATATCTGAAATGAAGTCTGCATATGAAAATTTACTGAATGATGTACAAAAATTCACGCGGATTTCTGGCTTGAATACAAACTTTTTTGAGAACCAAGGTACAAATATATCAGTAAGGATCTAGAAAGATTAAATGAGAGAACTGAGGCTGGCGCCTTTGATAGCAATTTTACCCTACGTGAAACGTGCGTCTGAGAACAAAAAAACTTTTGTTGACAGGGTTGAAGAGATCACAAACGAAAAAGACCGTAATATTCCCACTAAAATGGATAGTTATATGAAGGCAACAGAAGGTATAATTCGTTCTGAACTTGTCACTGAAAGAGAGAGATTGAACACACCACCTTCTGCAGCTAATCATAACAGAAAAGCAGTAATAGACAGTAGGCACACGAACATTGTTTTGCAAGACGTCAGATTACGACAAAAGCGAAGGAGAACAGTTTGCAAACAAACAAAAGTAAGTTCCAGTTCTACCATAGGCAGTACTGCTGCCTATGAAAGGGCGTAAGACTGTGTCGCAACCTGGTGACATGATGCCTAGCCTATCGTCAGTCATAATAGACAAGGATCTAATAATACATAGATAAGTCCCAGCCTTCTCACAAGAATCCGAGAAAGCACACACTCCTTTGTCTTTGTGAGAGCTTTCAGAAACGTTTAACCTCAGTATTGGTCCGAAATTCTAAACATTAAGTTTGTTGTTGGTTTCATACAAGGTGACACACAGCTGAGAGCACTCAAAGAGCCAGATCATTGTCGAACTATGAACAATTGGAACAGGCATTCCTAGAGAATTACTGGTCTCAGGGAATTCACAGAAGACTACAAATAGATGTTTCTGACCCACAGCCATTTAACATAAAGTAAGGTGGACTCTGTGATGCCTTCTATTTGATGCCTATCGGCACGTCCAGCCAGTATTCTTCACCGAGGCGATATAATACTATCTGTCATTGCAGTCAATATTTGTTTATCAATAAGTTAAATTCAAATTATTAACATCAGCTAGTTGTTTAGCGGTTGCTGCCAAAGATGATCATTTACAGTTACTAGGCAGTCGATTTGTGTTTCGAACTTCGACCATAGATTTTGGAACTATGGTCGAAGCATGACCTCCATGGGTCAAAGGTTTCAAAATGAATTGATATCGTTGATTTTCTGTAACATATGCACACTGAATTACTCGCAATTCCTTCAAAAGTCACTGACTTCTTGTAACACAATTTATTTAATATGATCCACTGTGATGGGTAGTCAAACTTAAGCCCGATAATAAATGTCCAAACAGGGTCTATAAACGAAATTCAAAGAAATTTACTTTTATTAGCCTAGCTTCCAATGAGGTTAACTAATTCACGCATGAATGTGAAAGAGTTGTGAATATTCAGAGCTACAATACTAAAATCTTGATCACAAAGACGCTAAAGACTCACAGCCACTACAAATATTTACAATACATGTGTTGGGTTTATATAATAGTTATGAAACTCTTTGAATAAAGCCCCTTGCTACTTTGCATATAATTCTCTATTCCATTGGCTGATATTATTCTTTTATTCAATTTTTTTGCTTTAAAACGAGAATTCGTGATTTTATATGAAACATGGGAATTTAATAATCTTGGTAATGGTAATAACAACAACAATGGCAATTATAGCAGGAATCAGTACAGCAGCCGCCATAGGAATAGAAAAGTAATGGAGGATTCAGAAATTGACAAAGTAATGGATTCTAAGACAAAAATAATAGAAATTACAATGCAGTGTACAATGACTCACTATCAAGAAGTAATCGTAATGGTTGGAATTATTGGCACTGTCCTGATAATAGACAATAAGGGCATGAACACCCACACATAAATATTAATTATGAAAGTAATAGCTAAAGGAACAGCATCCATATCAAGACCGCCGCTGCGAAGTTCATCACTCGTAAAGCAAATTTAGGTCCTTGTGAAGGAGAGGATACGCTTCACTCGGCGGGAACTGGACATGGTTTCGAAAGAGCTGTTTTATTTGCATATGGAGATTGCATCTAATCTTCCTTCCCTCTCCTGGGAATGGGTCGATGGTGTAACATGGGCCAAATCAGACTGGGTCCGTCAGGAGTATTCTTTAAGACAATCACAGAAGTTCGACCGACTCTTAGCAACGTCACGACAAGAAGATGTTTTTCGGCGCTCTGTGGTAAATTTCACGGATAAGGATTTAGACAACGCGACACTGTCGGTACTTGGGAAAGGTCTGAACTTCGCACCGACACCTAGGACCTTACCTTTAACAGATTTTATTAGTGCTGTTAGAGAAGCTGTCAGGCCTCTATCCAGTGAAGCAGCAGAAGAAATCAGGCGGGAAACATGTCGCGCCCTTACGAGAACTCGGCCTCAGAAGAGCAACATTTCTTCAATGGAAAGGGCTGCGCAAGTTACGCGAAGATCCTCAGACGGTGGTCCTTCCGGCGGATAAGGGGAATGCTACTGTGCTGTTGCCACGTGATATGTATGATTAGAAGATATATAGTTTGCTGAGTGAGACAACGTACAGGAAGCTTGATAAAGACCCTACTCGGAAAGTAGAAAGGAAAACGTCAGAGTTGCTAAACTCCTCTTCTCTGCCACAAGAAGTTGTGAAAAGATTGAGACCTCACCGTTCTGTTCCACCGAGGTTATATGGTCTTCCAAAGATCCATAAGGATAATGTGCCCTTACGCCCCATAGTGAGCAATGTCGGTGCTCCAACATATGATTTATCTAGTCATTTGGCTTCGCTACTGAGACCTTTTGTTGGCAAATGTACGCACCATATTCGCAACTCTACGGACTTTATCAATAGACTGAGAACACTACAGCTGAAGGATTCGGACTTGTTAGTAAGTTTCGATGTCGTTTCACTCTTCACGAGGGTCCCTCTTTTGGATTCATTGTCACTTATCGGCAATAAGTTTACGGCCGATATAACGGCGCTGTTTCACCATGCCCTGTCCTCTACTTACTTTCTATTTAATAATGAATATTTTGAACAACTTGACGGTGTTGCCATGGGCAGTCCTCTGTCCCCTCTGGTAGCAAACTTTTATATGGAAGACTTTCTGGCGGTACGTGGACGATAGCTTTGTAGTGTGGCCTCACGGTGAAGAAGAGCTTTCACGGTTTTTACATCATCTGAATTCCATCCACACAAACATCCAGTTTACGATGGAAGTTGAAAAGGATGGTTGCCTACCATTTCTGGACGTCATGGTTAAACGCAGGGTGGATGGGTCATGGGGGCATTCTGTCTATCGAAAACCCATGCATACGGATCTGTACCTGCAGGCGTCAAGCTGTCATCACCCATCACAAACTATGGGCGTCCTTCGAACGTTGGTGCATAGGGCACATGTCGTGTCTGATAAAGACAGCCTTGCAGACGAATTAGAGCACTTGAAATCGGTATTTCAACATAATGGATATTCTGCACATCATGTCAGTACTGCTTTTAGGAGGAAAAAACGTGACCACCCACAAGATCAAGAGGACAAGGAGGTGTTTAAGTCCAGAGCATTTCTCCCATATGTCGGAAACATTTCACCGAAAGTAGGCAGAATTTTAAAGAAACATCGTGTGAAAGCAATCTTCTGGCCACCTACAAAGACTCGTGCTCTTCTGGGCTCAGCCAAGGATGATCTGGGATTACGGAAGGCGGGAATTTATAAAATAACTTGCGAGTGTGGGAAAGCCTACATTGGTCAAACCACACGCGCAGTACACGACCGCTGCGTTGAACATGAGCGCCACACTCGCCTTTTACAGCCCAGTAAGTCGGCCATAGCCGAACATTGTATTTCCACAGGACATACTATGGATTATTCGGCCACGAAAATCTTGGCCCCATCGAGATCCTACTGGGATTCAGTTGTGAAGGAATCTGTGGAAATACGTTTAGCGGAAAATCTCATTAATCGTGATGGCGGCTTTTTATTGAATAAGGCCTGGGACCCGTTGATTTCTTTAATTTCAACCAAAAGAAAACTTTTTACGGCTTCTGACATGTCGAACGACAAGTAATTTTAATATTGAAATTTTGCATTTTATTGTTTTGGACACGTCTGCGTACATGTTTTACTTTTTTCACGCATTCGTTTGCGCTCCATAGATGCAGTAATATTGTAGAGGGCCTTGGAATCGACAGGTGGCGCGCATGCTACGGTAACTTCCGCATGCGCGCCTGCGGCACTTTTACGTATAAATAGAGCGACTTGCACTACCAATCTCCAGTGTCAAACACTCGCCTGAAGATAGCTGTAAGGTTGTCAGCCGAAATATCGTAGAAAGAAGTCGATGAGATCCGGCTGCAATCCCGAAATCTTGTGGAATATTCGATACGCCGGGAAAATTTCAAGAGTCACGATGTCATACCGCTATTTCCCTAACATTAAGTGTAGAGTACAACAGGTCATTAAAGAAATGTGTAATCTGTCAAAAGGCCAAACACTTAAACAGATCATGATTCAATGGATTACATCCTCTTATACCAGTAAAATCGCTTGACTTCCTATCAGTCGATGCTGCAGCTCCTTTTCCAACAGCAAGAGGAGGAGGAGGAGGAGGAGGAGTGAAATATGTAGCAGCATTGTACAACGTGTTTTCTAAGTATCTGTAGATGTATGCTACTAATACTATAACGGCAGGGCTTATAATCAAACGAATCATGAGAGAATATTTTGTGAGAGTGGATAAACCAAAAATTATTCTGACTGATAATGCAACTAACTACACAAGTGCGAAGTGGTATTTACGTATCCAAATTTCGTCCTGAGGCCAGCCCAATAGAGTGGGCATTTCGTTACTTTAACAGGTTTGTCAAAATGTATAAAACACACAGACACACTAAGTGGATTGAATACGTGAGGACCTTTCAACGGATAGTAACTAATTTGCCACGCTTACCAACAGGTTTTACACCAATCGAATTAATGTACGAGAAGTATAAAATAGGACTAAGTTAAGCCCTTACCTAAGTTTTCTGAGAAGGAGAACTGTTAGAAGAAAAGATTAGACAGGTATTAATAACTATAGAAGCAAAGTCAGAAGCTGGGAAAAAACAGTGTGACAAAAGAATACATCACATAACTACCTTTCACACTGGACAGAAGATGCTGGTGTGCACACATCTTCAATCTACAAAACACAAGAAGCTTAACCAAAAACGGCAGCTGTTGCACATAGAACTGTACATTATACACAGAATACCACACCTGGGCTGCTATTTGCTGAGCAACACAAAAACAGGGAAAATATGTGGATTGTATTCACATAAAGGTATCAAAGAATTTATATGCTAAATGAAAGACAGCAATGCATGTGAATCACTACTGCACTTACTAAAACTCTAAAAACAGGTCTCAGAAGACCCAATGTATGACTGACTACCATGTCAACCTCAGCTTATAGGCATCACTGGATGTGGATATGGAGGGGTGTGAGGTTAGCACACTGCTCTCCCGGCCATTGTCAGTTTTTGTGACCGGAGCCACTACTCCTCAATCAAGTAGCTCCTCAATTTGCCTCAAAAGGGCTGCATGCACTCCACTTGCCGACAGCACTCGGCAGATCGGACAGTCACCCATCAGAGTCTACACCTACAACCTAATGGAAAATACAACACTGTTATATGTAAACCAAAACAAAAAAGGTCAATGCACCTCAACCACTTCAGTGCCTACAATCCTTGCAGAAAATACAACAGTCTGTAATCTTTATAGAAATTTGGAGAGTCTAACTGATAGTAAAAAATGAAAACACTTCTAGGATATGACAATATACATTTTTTGCTTAACTACACACAAAATATCCATATTACTTCTGGAACAAATTGGAGAATCTCATAATGAATGTTACACTAGGCATACTCCAAGGTAAATACGTATGTTCTTTCAAATCTATTATGAAAACTTCGTTACTCTATTCAGAGCAAAATGACAATAAACAATCTGTACATCAAATACATTTTTGGAAACAGTGAGTGTGGATGACAACAGTAGAGTCTGGCAGCCTGTGCTCGACACAAAGCAAGGGAAAGAATTAGCTGAGCTGTGGGTGATAAACATTTCCCTCCTCTCCTCTTCTCAATTAGTCTGCAGCAGCCAAAATAGCGAACGTGCGCTATATCCAATGTGCTTGTGTGCCACTAAACAAACAGTGATTGAATGTAACAGACACAGCATGTTGTACAAACATTAACTAGTGAAAAATGACAAAATAAGACTTAATTGTGCAAAGGAAATACTACAAATAAACCACATTAAGTAAACAATGATACATACCTAAGGAAATTCGAATGAGGGGAGTTGCAATTTTTCCATGTTACGTATACAACTAGATGTGGCAACCATCGATTACCAATGACTCTGGAATGAGAAGTGCTCTATCTTCAGGGCCTGTGAATTTTGAAACTGGTTTTACTCTTGTTGTTCTTTCGAATACTCTGCGATGTTTAGGGTGATCAGTGATCATGTGTTAATAAAGTGTGTTTGCCATAAAAGATTGATTATTTCTATCCACGGAATTCGTCAACATTGATAGAAAACCTATGTTGGTGACCCTGAGTTGCGTGCATACCCTTCAATCTGTATAGCCTATTACTTATTACCGGTTTCACACCAACTCAAACAATGATTCAACTTCCAACCTTCCTGAAAGTGCATGATGTCACTACTGTGGAACTGACTTTTGATTGGGAAGTGCAATGTGCGCAACGTTTTTTCCACAGGTGCTACCAATACAAAGAAAATGTTCAGTTCTCCAGTATTTACTTGGTAGGGACAGACATCACTAAGCTCCTTTGTTATGCCACACTGGGTGCAGCACAAACCTACATTGACACCTGCTGCTGGATTCTGTGTTCACGAAGAAGTTTCTTCAGCACAGATTCAGGTTCTCTCTCTCCCCTCACTCCACTACAGACCACTTGACTGTACAGTTTCGGGGTTCACATAAATGGTTCCTCTCTCCCCAGTGCGGTCCCGTGTCGCACATCTTCAGTGCTGACTTTCCCACTGATCGCACTCGGCCATTTAATATGCCCACTTCCGCATCGGTCAATGGGGCACTGGTGTCAACTGCATTGGGATACCCCAGCATCTACCCAACTTACCACCCACTGCACACCACAGGGACATTTGCGCCGTGGTCATGTCCCGCCACTTGGCGTGCAATCACAATTTTTTGGGAATCCATTTGTGTTGATCGTCGATACTTCCACAGCTACCGCATCAGGTCATGTGCTGCTCCCTCCTACAAAGACCACAGAAGACGGATCTATCACAGCTCATCTTGGCACTGCTGCTTTCGTTTCATCCATCTTGTTTCACTGTTCTTCTGTGTCAGCTACACTGTGTTCATTGTGTGGCCATACAGGGCCCTTCTCCACATGAATGTGAGTGCTGGGCATCATATCACTCCAACAGAAGTGCCAGACTTTCTTTGGACCATCGTACCTGTCGCCATTGCACAGTCGACGCCAGTGGACGCTACTCATCTGAAATCTCACACAGTCCGCATCCTACTGACTCTGCCACAAGATTAGCCTTCAGGTCATTTTTTTAAACTGCTGCTGATACAATTGGACAACTCCGTGTACTGGTTTACCTTGGTGGACAACTTGTTGGACATACACAGTATCGTAGATGATGGCAATCATTTTGTCTGTTTCGTGAACCATCTGTATGACCACCCAGATTTTAATAGTGACTTGTTACTAAATCCACCCCAGCTTAACAAATTCGCTTCTGCTCGCACATCCTCATCGATGCATCTTTCATTTATGTCAGCAGAGGCAATCCACAGTATCATTTACGTCACGAGTTTAGGTGACAGAACACCTTCCCAGGTGTGGTGACGCCCATGTGTTCAGGTTAGGACAGAAGTCGAGCTGGACTTAGTGCTCTAGGCATTATGGTCAGTTAAACTGTTGCAGGAACACACCTCATCATCATGCAAGGATAAATTATGGTTGGCTAACCTGGCATATGACATTCTTTCACTGCCACCTACTTCCCTTGCATAGCGCAATGTCTGCTACTAAGGTTGGTATGCCAGCACCAGAACCTCCTCTGCTGGTTGGTAGATGTCGAGCGTGGGCTCACCTTGGGCAATGCAATGAACTGCAGTCACTTAGCAGCCAGAAATGGGAACCACCAGCCACTTCTTGCTTAACATCCCTGACTACAAACGAGCTAGCACATGCCCTCATGCCATTCCCCTCTCCTGCTTCCGCAGAAGGCGTAGTGGTCCCAGCTGACCCATGTGCACCACCCCACCCAGTATCCTCTATACTGGTTCCAGACAACTTTCCGGATACTGCCTGCAACTGCCAACCAGCCTGCACGTTCCCAAATGCTTCAAATGGGCTGCAGTAGGTGCCATGGCTTACAAGGATAACCAAGGCGACCTACAAATGTTGCATTTTAGTTCGATCTTCTACTCCACGAGGCCGTCTGTACACCTCGGATTTATGCTCACATCACGATTTCCTTGTCAACACTGGAGTTGACAGTGTTCTTCCACTCTGATTCACAGTAGCAGATGTGATACCAACCAAATTTTTCCATCAAGCAGCTAGTAAACTGGCACTTCACATTGACGGCATGCTCTCTTACCTATTAAACTCGAGCCCAGCAAACCGTTCATATGATCCTTTCACACGGCCAATGTCAGAGATGCAGTACTTGGCTCTGATTTCCTGATTCACTTCTGTGTGTTGCCTGACGACCTATCATCTGCTTTATTTCACCATGTTTCAGGCGCATACATTGCATACTCAGTCACTCCCTCTGCTCTTTCTCCCTCTCAGCCCCCTGACGATACTGATGCAGCTGTCAAGTGCTCTTCCAGGCAAACTGCCTCACCAATTCTGTCACTCGGCTCCAAACCAAGCACACCGAGGTCGACGACCTTCGCACTCACAACACACAATTGAACTGCACCATCTTGATGGCTGCCTATGCTGCCATACCTTGACACTAACGATGCACCTCCTGTGAATCCAGCGCACTTGCCTTTATCTGCACTGACAGCACCTCTGCTTGACGCATCACCTTGTGATGTTCATCAATTCAAATGAACACTATTACAAATGGAACAACATGTAAAATTGTCACGACAGATGGTCTCCGTGGCATCATAAAGCACACTGCCTGCCTCCACACAAAATATGCCCTTCTAAGACTACAATCGATGAATTTCTGCAGGCAGGTATTGTTCGCCTGTCTGATGGTAATTGGTCTTCCCCCATCCACTTAGTGCCCACGATGAACGGCACAGCGCTCCTCTGTGGTGTCTATTGTCCATCTCAATGCACATACTTAACAGAAAATTATCCTGTCCCACACATTCAAGACTTTGCACAACTACTTAGCGGGGTATGCATTTTCAGTGTTTTGGACTGCCACAAGGCATATTCACAAATACCTATGGAAGAGAGTGACAAGAAACAGCCTTTATCATTCCCTTTGGCATTTATGAATTTTGTTAGATGTCTTATATGACCTCAAAAATGTGGCTCAAACTTGGAAAAATTTCATAGACTCGCTTCACTTTAACTGCTCTTGCTGCTATGTATACCTAGACGACATTCTCACTTTCTCCTCCTCTAACGAAGAACAAGAGCCACACCTGGCCATTGCACAGGAATTTCTGGCATGTAATGGAGTCGAGATTAATCATGATAAATCACAACTTTGATGCTTTTCTTACCTTTCTTGGTTACACTGCTTCCTGTGAGGGTATACATCCTCCATGAAATTAGGTCAACCGCATTCACAAGCTACCACTCACGGTTACTTCGCGAATTGCACTGGTTTTTGGGGATCAGCAATATTTACAGATGCGATCTGCTGATGGTGGCAATTATTCAAGCCCCCCTTATTACTAATGCATTAGCTGGCAGACAAACTTCCGGTAGCTGCCAGGTGCAATGGTACGATGAAAGCTTTCAAGGACCTCAAAACAGCTGTAGAATATGCTGTCACTCTCGCCAACCCCTCGCCAGACACTTGCATCTCTATTACAGTGGACGCAAGTGATTTCACAGCAGGTGCAGTTCCTCAACAGCACGTTCCTGACAACACGCCCACTCCATTTTTTTACTCCAAAAAGCTGTCCACAGCTCAACATAAGTCATTGGCTTTTGACAGGGAACTTCTTGCGGTATACAAGGTCGTCAAATATTTCCATGCAGACATCAAAGGAAGAAACATAACAATTTTCACGGACAATCCTGCCATTGACCTTCCTCCATGCAGGTCTCAGCAGATGGATCTCATCTGTCAGTACATGACAGACATCTGGTATATCTGTGGCTCAGAAATGTGGTAGCTCATTATCTGTCATGTGTCAATATGAACTGGTCCACTTACGGGACAATGATATTGAACTTCACAACCTATGTCAGACTTCATCCACTTACCTAAAGATAGTTTCTTGCAAGCTACAGGGCTCAGTCAGATCTTTATGGTGCCATTTGTCCACGAGTGTTTCTCAGCTTATGGTCCTGGCTGCTTTGCATTGCCAAGTTTTTGCTGCTTCGCATGATCTTTCACACACTGGCGCTAAGGCTACTACAAGTCTTGTCATGGAACACTTTGTGCGGTCAGGTGTCTAAGAAGGGCTGCCGTGTGTGGGTTCATGCCTGTGTGCCGTGTCAGTGCAGCAAAGTCAGCAGATGTATGCAGCCCCCTCTAGACGAATTTGACATTCAAAGAGGCCGTTTCTGACAAGTGTATGTAGACCTCAGCGGGCCGTTACCTGGGTCTGATGATTTGAGATATATCTTGTTCATCATCGACTGTGTTACACATTGGGTGAAGGCATATTCTGTAACAAGAGCATTTGTATCTTCCTGGATAGCTAGAGTTGGGTGCCCTACATCCATCACTAACAATCAGGGTAGGTAGTTCAAATCATTGTTGTTTAACAAACTCTGCATGCTCTATGGTGTGGAAGAATTTTGCGCTACAGCGTACCACCCTCAGAGCACTGGTTCGGTAAGCATTGGCAAAGGGCTCTGTAAGAAGCCCTCAAGTGCCATGGTGGTGAATGGTTTGACGCCCTTCCCTGGGTTATGATAGGAATCGGACGACTTATATGGCAGACCTCAAACGTCACTTACCGAGGTCCTGTATGAGGAAACATTAGTCCTCCCAGCTGAGCTCATTGAAGATGCTGCAGCTTCATCTTATCTGATCTTCCCACTCTTGTTGAGCATGTCTGGTCACACACAGCTGCTGTTCGTATGCCTCCTCTGTGAACACATCCCTGTCCCCTGGTTTTCTTGTATTTGGCCCTGGCTTGTGAGTTTATTATGTTACAAGATGGCACAGTTGAAACAGCGCTACAGCCATCTTACTCTGGTCCACATCTGATAATGGCACTGTAACACTATTATCGAAATTACCTATAATGATATTATCTAACTTCTTTGTTTGTTTTTTACTTAATGTGACTTCTGTATAACCAAGCTCTTTGATGTAACATTTATTTAAATGTATTCATTATTTATGATAATTCATGTAATTGTAATTAATATATGGCTGTAATTTGAAAAGTAATGTGCTGTAAAAGAATGTAACAATCAAAACTTTAATTGTAATAGTGGTTCATGCATAGGGAAAGTAGGCTTGTAATCATGTGAAAGTTGGAGTGAAGTCCCTCCGAAATAGAACTAGATAGGCAGGAATTGAAAAGATGGATTTGGCAGTCGAACTGCAAAGCTTCTTTTTGGCAAGAGTCAATCGGTGGCTAGCAGGGAAAGGGTGCAGATCTTGTGAACTGAAAGAGGCAAGAATCGCGGAGTGGCTGCGCGGTTAGAGGCACCATGTCATGCATTGTGCAGCCCCTCCTGCCGGGGGTTTGAGTCCCCCCTCGGGCATAGGCGTGTGTGGTGTTCTTAGCATAAGTTAGCTTAAGTAGTGTGTAAATCTAGGGACTGATGAACTCAGCACTTTGGTCTCTTACAAATTCACACACATTTGAACATGAGGCAAGAAGAACTGCAAGATTACATAATACAGCCTCAGATGCAGACACTAAGAAGAGCCTTTTCAGAGCTTGCTACACAGGACACTTTTGCTGCCTTTTTTTTTTTTTTTTTTTAAATAGTACAGGAGACCGACATTGCCACCTTCATCTCAAAATATCAGTTGAGGACTGTATAATTGCACGCACCAATTATGTGGTTTCATTTGCAATAATAACTTTGTCTTCTGTAAATTTTGTGTTGAGCCATCATATTTTATCCTTAGCCATTTACCTACAGGTTCCTATCCCAAGTGCTATGATGAATATGAGTATCCTATTTTACTGAACTGAAAAGTAATTATTTTTCTTAACAAAAGTTAACAAACTTTGTGGAGTTGTAAGGTACACAATTATTTAGTGAGAGTAAGTTTTCAAATACTCCCTGTAGTTTTCATAAATGGGCAGTTAAAGTATTCAATTCAAAGATTTTTCTTATTGAAATAATAGTGTTTAGTGTAGTTAACAGTGTTTCTCATATTGTGTTGTGACTAAACTGTTCAGCCCTGATCTGAATGTACCAATAAATTGCTTTCTGACTCCCCTTGCTAATAGTTGAGCCACATTTACATGTCATATTACAATAACAGCAATCAAGAATAAGCAACTGACTACAGACATTCAAACTATAGTAGATACAGTTATCACATGTCCACTTGAGTTAAGTAATATAAGGAAGTTAATGTTCCTTGAAAATGCAAATAATAATCAGTATAAAAGATACAATTTCTTCATAACTATTTCAATAGTAGTAATTTCCTATAACTAAACTAACAGAAGACCTCTTGTCCAAGTCAGTTGTGCTTCACCATTAGTAAGCACTTTACCTATAATTATCATTATCTTTCTACTCTGATGTACAGATAGTGAGTGTTATTGAGAGCCAGTTGTTGCCTAAACGCATTAGTGCTCCTCCAGTGTAGTTCAAGTCAAGTCACTGGTACATTACTTGTTAAATTATGCTACTGTCTGCAAAACAGAAGTTCAGTATCAAGCGAAGTCAAGTCTAAGAGTTAACTTTCTTTACGAACCATACAAGTACTGGGTACAACTTTGCCTAATTAGGCTGGTTGCTTCCTTTGAATAGAAATCTTTAGCGAAACAAAACTAGTACAATATCTTTCCATCATGTATGACCACAATCAAAGAAGTATCCTTTCACAGGAATAACATTATCGGCATATTACTAATTCAATAGCAGCCAGTAGAGCTATAGCATGCATAGCCAATTTTGTGGACATCCTCATTAACAGCCAGTGTCAGACAATTTCACTTCAGCAGGTTAAATCAGCTCGGACAATCGAGTAATTCATCCCACAACCTTTTGAGTTGAGTTCACCACAGTAGTGTGATGTCCCAGAACTTGCACATACCACACCTCTGCCTATGCACCATTCAGATCTTGTGTGAACTTGGTCTATGCTCGTCAGTCACTCAGTAGTTGCCTGTGAAGATCCCCCTCCCTTGCCTCACTCAGACTCTATGTGTGATGATCTGCTGCCTCAGAGTCAACCACATATTGTGTATGACATTACATTGTCGCAAGTGTTGTCATCCGCTGTTCTGTCAGTGTGTGCTAGTGTTTCTCCTGAGCTACAACATTTTTCCCCTACTTCTCCTACAGCTCCCCCTATGACTACCATCGACGAGATTTGCTTTCCTAGCAGCACTTTTGGGTGGCCGTGGCAAGCTTTCCTTGCATCTCCAAGATGGATCACTCTTTATCCTCTGAGTGAGGGAAACTTTCCTCAAGGCCACATGTGCTTCACATGTAACCATCCTGTGCACACAACCCGTCCCAGATAGGGTGGAGGTGGTTGGAATAACAGCTATATTTGGCACCAACGGAATGCTCAAGAAACACATCTCCCTCTTCGCCACTCCTCCGACACCGCCACAGCCCATGCTGGTCCAGTTCATATGTGCAGGTCGACCAGTCCATCCTCCTTACTGGATGGTGGATTACATCTTCTCTAGTCCACCCTGCATGGACCTCCCTGACCCCACAAGAAACACTCCATCCATACCTTCTGTTCGGACCAGGGCTCGTCATGCTACTTTGCACAATCAATAGACATCTGTCGAGTGGCCTACAACACCAACTCCCCCCCCCCCCCCCCCCCCCCCACCCAGCCACCCAGTGCTCCGCATTCCTGGGGAAAAGGGGGGGTGGGGGTGGGAGCACCTCTGTGGCGGTCATCGATTGCCAATGACTCTGGAATGAGGGCTGCTCTATCTTCACAGCCAGTGAGCTATCAGCTGTATAACAGGTATGCTTATGAACAAGTTTATACAACTACAGCCACTGTCAATAATAGTAATAACAACAGTAATAATAAAAATTTTTGTGCTTTTCCATTTTTTCGGATAAATGTACAAGATCCCTAACAGATGCATTGGCTCACGAGTTTATTTCCAGGCTGAAAATCAGATATCCATCTGAGCCACTGAGGGCACAGAGGACAGTGCGAGTGCATGGACTATCTTGCGCACGTCTCCCGCGAGACCCACATTCTCACCTTGTATGTCCACACACTACATTCGTAGTGTCCCACCCCAACACACTCATTACTCGTGGAAGACATTCTTACCAAGTCCCGTAAGAGTTTGGGAAATATGTGTGAATCTGCACAGAAGGAGGAGGTCATGGCCGGTATTGCCAGAACTATATACTTATATGGATTTGGTGTCTGTTCTTTCGGACATGTCCGAAAGAACAGACACCATTGATGACCTGCAGCCGTCTAGAACGAAATTAGAATTATATTACTACCTTCAGCTGCTGACGGGTGTTGATATATATCAATGGGGACAGGTGAAACTGTGTGCCCTGACCGGGACTCAAACCCGGGATCTCCTGGTTACATGGCAGACACACTATCAATATGAGCCACCGAGGGCGAGGGCACATAGGATAGTGCGACTGCATATGCTTTGACAGATAACAGAGAAAACTGTGTGACTGTGAAACTTGCGTTTATTTGGTGCAGCTTATGGCCTAAAGCACACCGCTGTCGATCCCACATTTAAGTGATTATCAGAGAAACCAGTGATACAGCTTTTCGCGAATGTTCATATATACAGTGTGGGCCTACAGCACAGATAAACGTGACTCACCACAAGATCACCAGACTTCAGAAGCATAAATGAATGTAACAATTTCACAATCAATGGTGATGTGCTTTAGGCCCTTATGATCCTCACAAGGGAAACTCCCCATCGCACCCCCCCCTCCCCCTCCTCCCCTAAGATTTACTGCTAAGAGGGCTCAGGCTCAGTGGACAGCCCATCAAAAACTGAACGTAGATTAAGCATGGAAACTTGTTGGGGGGGGGGGGGGGGGGGGGCGTGGGGACCCTGAATGGCCCAAACTCGGGAAGTACAACACCGAACACAGACGAAAAGCCATGGGGTCATGGTTAAGTGGTGATGGAGTTAGACTACAAAACAAATGAGCCTCTGTTCAAAGCTCCATTGTGCCAATCCCCCCCCATTACTCCCTTTCACAAAATTATGAACTGCCTGTGCAGCCATGGATGTGTCTGTTCATTGCATTCAAATTTATATCTGTGTCACGGTGTAACATCCATTTGCAACAGTGAGGAGCTTGGAAGAGACATATAATGAAAGTTGATTCTGCACAACTACTCTACTAGCAGCCAAAAGAAGTGGCTTTGGAATGGGAACCGCAAATGTTTGATGACAAGGTGACAAGTCAAACAAATCCTCCACTGGGAAACACGTCTGGTGTGTCATACACGTCATTAGTGACAGCATGTGTGTCATATGATACACTTGTACACCTGATGAGTGAGTGAGAGATATGCTTCCTTCCCCAATTTAGGTGTTACAAATGTGGATGTGATCACTCACAATGAAATGATGAGAATATAATAGTCTGTCACATAATCTGCAACAAATAGACGCATGTTTCACAGTCACACAGTTTTCTCTGTTATCTATCAAAGCATATGTTTTTAACTTTTTTCAAGTCGAGTTCTATTTTGGAAGTTTTGAGTCTTCAATTCCTTTGTTATAACATTGTAACCCACTTAGTTGTTGTTTTCATTTCTGTGAGATATCTATGTGGTAACTCGCCTGCTCTCACCATTCAGCACATTTACTTGTGAAGTAATGTACTCTTCCCACATGACTCATATTCTATAACCAACGTATAGTATGACAGTTGCCAAGTCTATAGAAAGAGAACAAACATTTCAGTAACCAGATGGGCAGTTGACAATTTTGAGAAAAAAAAAATAAATAAATAACATAAAAAATTGGCAATAGACAATTTTGAACACTACTCATCTGCTTCGCAGCCCAACACCATAATCGCTGAGTGATGACACTTTGGCTACTTGTAAAGTTGGACCATTTGCTGTTTCTATTTTGCTTTTTTTTTTCTCCTCACAGTTCAGTATACCTTCTTTCTGTTCTCATGCTTGATCTGTGGTCAATTTTTGATGGGTTATCCTATTATCCTATACACTGGACCATCTTATCACTACATCTGGGGGGGGGGGGGGGGGGTGTACTATGGGGAATTTCCCTTGTCAGCACCTTAAATGAATTACTGTATGATAACATATGACAACAATGTTATGAAATGGAAAGTTGTTACTCTCCTTTTCATAATATTGTTGCATTCCATCCTGGATTTTTCATTGTTTGATTACTGTATGATAAATTTCATAGCTTAATATACTATAACTCACTCTGAAACCCAAAAAAATAGGTTTACTGTCGGTACAACTTTAACACATACCAATATCTGATCTAATTTTATTACAGTATATAGTGAGTGAATAAGCATATCTGAGCAGTGGTCTATCATCTAGCAGAATTTATGCCGAGCAGTCAGGAGTAAAATTGTGCTGCAGTCTGTTACCCCCTGGTGGCACCGATGTAAGCTTCTAGTTGAGTGGCAAGGGCTAGGGCTGGCTGTGCAAATTGCAAACCATGCACATTGTTAATCAAATCCATATGCATTTATCCATAAGGCAGTTAAGCTCACGCGAGTTGTGCATGCGCAACAGCTCCTTATAAAGTGCACAACTAATGGTGTGTTCATGACCCTTATGCCAAGTTTCACGGAGTACAGGGGAGCAGTAGCAAGGTAGATTTAAGTGCCATATCTTTCAGATTGCAGGATCTATGTTAAGCTTAACAGTATTCAAAGAAAATTAACCATAAATCTGCAAGGTGTCAAAAGATAGGGTGTTCACGTGCTCTTACGCAGCAGCCGCCACCATGTGTTTGAGTGTAATAGGCTGGTTATTTCTATCTGTGGAATTTGTCGGCAATGACAGAAAACCCACATGGTTGTAGGAACAAAGAGTACATTTGATAACCCCATCGCTAGCCAATCTATTAGGCATAAGAATAAACATATATAACGAGGATCATTACTGCACACATTGCATTTTCCACACAGATTTTGCTAATATGAAATATTTTATCAAGTGACATGTCCATTTTGCCACATTAAGCGACAAATTTCAAAACCAAAATCACTGATCCAACCGTATGTAGCCACAGGACTATGTACACGAAGAAAGGTAATCAGAGTAAGAAGCTATATATAAAAGAAATTATTTACTCGGAAAGATCTGTGGTCACACCAAGCAAAGAACTATTTACAGAAAGATTATGATTATACTAAAGTAACAAATAAAACAAATGTTAACGATTAAGGTAAGAAGAGGAATACCCTAATGAATACAGTGACAGTACTAAAATTAAGTTCGATTTATATAAAACTATCTAGAGCTACTTGCAATAAGAAAGAACTACACTATTTAAATTACTCCTACGTTAAATTGAATATGAAAAACTAATGTACTTCATAGGAAGAAAAAGAAAGAAAAATAAGAAGAAAATGAAATTACATCAAATTAGGAACACACAATTAACAAGGCAAAAACTTTGCTAGCTAGCAACTACAAGTCTCAAGCTAAGTTAAGGTTCATTGCAGCGAATAAGCATTACTTACCCAAACACAGTGCAGCAGGGAAAGCACTGTCAAAGAGCACATAAGGAAATATTAATAGACGTATACACTGATCAGCCAGAACATTGTGACCACCGGCCTAATAGCTGGTACATCCACATTTGGCACAGGTAACGGCAGTAGCGCATCATGGCATGGAACTAATGAGGCCTTGGTAGGTTGCTGGACACACAAAGTCATCTAATTCCTGTAAATTTCGGGGAAAAAGGGGGGGGGGGGGGCTTGGAGTTCTGATGCCACATTCAATCACATCCCAGATGTGTTCAATCAGGTTCAGATATGGAAAGTTGTTAGGCCTGTCACTTTGTTCCTCGAACCACTCCAACACACTCCTGGCTTGTAACAAGGTGCATTATCTTGTTGAAAAATGCCACTGTTACCGAGAAATGTGGCCATGAAGGGGTGTATGTGCTCTGCAACCAGTGTACGCTACTCCTCGACTGTCATGGTGCCTTGTATGTTTTCTACTGAACCCATGGATGCCTACATAATGTTTCCCAGATCATAATTGAGCTGCCTGCCAGCTTGTCTCTGCCCCACAGTACAGGTGTCAAGGAGTTGTACCCCTGGAAGATGACGGATTCATGCCCTCCCATCAGCATAATGAACAAGGTATCAGGATTCATGAGACCACACAAAGCTTTGCCACTGCATCAACATCCAGTGTCAGTGGTCATGTGGTCAGTTCAGTTATAGCTGCCGATGATGTGATGCTAATATTGGCACACGCATGGATGTGCATATGCATTTGGCTGTGGAGGTGCATCGTTACGAGTGTTCGGTGCACTGAGTGCTCACATACACTTGTACTCTGTACAACATTAATGTCTGATGTTAGTTAGGCCACAGTTTGACAACTGTTCTATTTTACCAGTCTGCCCAGCCTAAAATGTTCAACATCTGAAACGAGGGGTGGCTGCCCACCACAACGATGTCTGGGCGTGACTTCACCTTGGTTTCGCCATGTGTTGAAGACACTCACAAAGGCACTCCTCGAACTGTTGATAAGTCTTGCAGTCTCCAAAATGCTCATGCCAAGTCTCCGGGCCGTCACAATCTGCACATGGTAAAACTCAGATTCCTCACCTTCCTTATTCCACACCCAGACAGCACGGTCACTGATATTACAGGCACCATGCCTGCGTCTGGCTAGCAGTCATTCCTCATCAGGTGACACTACTATCAACTGGATGGCTTTATATTGATAGTAGGTCGGTGTCATAACGTTTTAGGTCATCAGTGTACTCTGATGAGGTATGAGGACAAAACATTATTAACAAAAATGTTAAATGTACAGAGCTATACTTTGTTGTGCATATGTGTGAATGAACATGCTGACTGAACTATGGGCAGTTATGCATAATTAATTAAGAAGTTACGTAGTAATAAGAATTTTGTAGGGAATGATGCAAAATAGCATGCCCTGCTTGGCGGAAGGATTGAACTGGAGGTGGGAGGTACCAAATAAGAGTCCCCCCCCCCCCCCCCCATATATTAGTTTATAAGGTATGTATAATTGTGACTGTGAGAGAATTTATGGAAAGGAGGGTGAGTATGTACATTTATAATCAGTACATTGAAACAGCTAAACACGGGCGTAGCCCCGCCCCCCCCCCCCCCAAATCTCTCTCTCTCTCTCTCTCTCTCTCTCTCTCTCTCTCTCCCCCCCCCCCCCCCCTCTCTCTCTCACACACACACACACCACACACACACACACACACACACACACACATATATATATATATATATAAAAAATCGGGTTGTC